>NC_090929.1:329950184-330253215 GCF_040938575.1 Ambystoma mexicanum
TTTTAAAGAACATTTTTTTAAGGAAAAACCATAAACAATTAAACAAAAGTAAACTGACGACTAGATCAGCTGAGGTTCGTAAAATCAAGCAAAAATACCATAATTGGTTAATAATGCATAAGAAGACAATGCTAAACCATGACTCGCAACTAATGCTATAGTCCATCGGCAAAAGAAATACGACGGGCACCTGGGCACTACTAAATGAAAAGGAAACACCTCAAGACGCATTAACAGCTAATCCGATTTCGGAAAGTCAATGGTTTATGTACTATAATCAATTGCAAGACCCAGCTCTTTCGATATCCAATAGCCTGGCCAGGAGAAGAGAAGACCAAAGCCTTTTAGATATAGATACAGTAACACTGGAAAATATTATCAGAAAACAAAACAATTCGAGAGCCCAGGGCCCGGATGGGCTGACTAACATGGGCTTAAGAAGTGATCCAGAAGAATGGGCAAAATTTCTACATAAATTGTTCAACTATGTCCTAAAATCTGGTAAAGTCCCGAAGTCATGGAAGGAAAGTGGGTTGTATACAAATTGTTCGAACTACAATTGATCAAATTACAATGGACCTTTGCACAATTGACCGAATTGTGAAAGTCAATTGTTACATATATGCGGGGGAAACCCCCCCGCAACCCCTCATTATATATATATATATATATATATATATATATATATATATGTGTGTGCGGTCAATTGTGCAAAGGTCAATTCAGACCCTTGACTTTCGCTCAATTAGGTAATTCGAATAATTGTGTTAGAACAATTTGGGTTATACCAGGAAAGTGTAGTGGGTCCGATCTTTAAAAATGGACTGAGAACTAATATGGAAAATTACAGGCTGATAGCCTTATTGGATGTGGCTGGAAAGATCTTTGCCCCCATATTGCTAAAAGCACTAATTAAATGGACTGAATGATCAGGATATAGAGACCAATGGCAGTAAGGTTTTGTAAAGGGGCGGGGTACTCCCTTGAACATCTTCATATTAAACCTTCTAAAAAGCCAAAACATTAAGAAACAATGCAGTGAGATTCTACGTGGCCTTTATCGACCTATCAAAGGCTTTTGATATGATCAAATGTCCGGAGCTTTGGTAAAAACTAACAAAGTGGAATTGCCTGGAAGTTATTCTTTATAACATTAAAGAGTTATACGAGGACACATCAATCAAAGTGAGACTAAATAAAAAAGGCTTGCTGTCAGAGAAGATAGTCACCAACATTGGGCTAAAACAAGGGTGCCCGTTGGTGCCGGAAATATATAATCTATTTACATCCGATATTGAAGATACCTTCGCACAATCAAGAATCTTCCTGCCAAAAATAGCAGGAGTGCCGGTAGGAAGAATAATTTATGCGGATGACATAGTTCTGATTGATCAGACTCCGATAAGCCTCCAACATCAACCGACAGCATTACAGAACTATGTCACTATTAACAGCATGATTATCAACCCGAAGAAATCGAGAATCTTAATATTTGGCAAACCAACTAGGGGAAAAAACAATTTAAAAAAAAGGATGGACGTTAAATAACAAGAAAATCTTAGAAGTCTCCTTACTAACTTAACTGGGTGTCTGCGTTAACGACAGAAACGAGGAACCAAGAATTATTGACCTCAAAAACAAAGCAAAACATTTGGCAGCCCAAGCGAAAATTGTGTCAAAACAATTCTGCAGATTTTCACTGGTGCCGGTGTTGACTTTTTATTGTGCTAAAGTCATCCCGATTCTAATCTATGGGGCGGAAACCTCTCTCCTACTGCCTGTCAAAATATGGTGGTTATTAGAAGGAATATTCTGGAGGAGCACACTTGAATTGCCCAAAATGTATCCAATCCAAATTATCATAAGAGAATTGGCTTTAACATCTTTAAAAGCAATTTCAGAGTGGAAAATAATCAGCATTTACAGAAAATGCATAGATGAAACTTAAACTGGAGGATTTAAAGTTCTGAAGAAAGCCATGGAAAATCATAATGAGCCCATACTAATGTAATGGGCTACAATTTGCCAAGTGATCCTAGGAAACCTGAATGAATCAGAAGGACTCCTATTAAAAACTCCTGACAGAGTTAAGAAAAAATTATTTGAACACGACTGGATTCAGACGCAGGAAGAAGTACAGAGGTGCCATGTTTATGAAGATTTCTGGTCCAAACCCTGAAAATTGAACAGATTGCCAAAGTACCTGTTAATTTTACCTAATTGGTTCTTGTGAACTTCCTATCTAAGATTACGCCTCAATCTGTGGCCCTGTAGAGATAACAACTATCGGAAAAGGGGCAACAACGATTCTAAGCACTGTAGACTGTCAGGATACAAAGGTCGTAGAATCCTCGAAACATTTAACACTTCAATGTCCAACTCTTCGTCATGAAAGACAGCTTTATCTTGGAGATATTTGGGAAAAATATCGTCTGAGAGAGACTGATACTTGGTGGAGAACTCTCCTTGAACGGGAAAAAACGGCAATTAACTTAGCAGTGACAACATTTATGTTGAAAATATTTGAGAAAATTGCAAACACGACGACGGAAAGTGCAATGGAAACAAGAAGAGTAGACTCTTAAAATGGCAAATTTGGAAACCACGGTGCACATGTATTTACTATTGGGACGTTGTGAGAAAGAACTTTGGATCAACGAATAGAATGGCAGTTTGTTGGATTTATGCCAAGACTTTTATTTATGTTATTTTGCTGTATTTTGCATGACGAAGCAACTGTCAGATACGTGTCTGTTTGCTATGAGTTGTTGATTTGAGCTATATTGGAGTCTTATGAATTGAATAGTCAAAGGTTTTTCTTTTTTTGGGATAAACCAAAGAGCTAATAAAATAAAAAATACAAGTCTGCTGTATGGCCCCAAGCTGTGAAAGAGTTTTACTATGTTTGTGTTAAGTTCATGTTCTTGGACTAACATCCTGCTTACAATGTCCGCAAAGCAACTGTGCACCCCTGTCACATGCTGCGCCTGAATGAAGATGTGTCTGCTTATGCACCATTAACATATTTGCTGGGCTAGAAGTGACAGCACTTTCGAGTTAAAATATGGATGTTCTGTTGTGTGTGTTGATAAGGACACTCTTACTTGGAAGATGTGCTTGGAGCATCCATAGGGCCATCTTGATGATGGCAATGTGCTCGGATGCTTGCTAATTTGAGCATGTGCTTTGAGTGCCTGGCAGTGCGCCCCCCATCCAGCTTTCAAAGCATCTGTTGTAATAGTCACTGCACTGGAGGGACAACTAAGGTTTTTCCCTTTAGCATGTTTTTTTCTGCCCACTTAACTGCATTTATCACCCCTTAATCATCCCATTCGCTCGATGCTTTCAGCCATTTGGTCATGAACCACAGATGAAGTGGGCGCATATGGAAGTATGCAAATGGAATTCCTCATTCCTAGAAGACTAATGCCCTTATGTACTGCTCTTGAAAGAATGGCTTGATAGCAAGGGAGTTGGGCTGGAAGAGCTTGGAGCCTCTCTTCAGAAGGATAGGTTGTCTTCCTTGTATCCTGGATTGGACCTAGGAACTTTTTAGATTAGTTTGGGATGATGCTGGAAGATGGATAGTCTTGAGTGTTTTCATTATAAAGCTGCACTCTCCCTCGTTATGAGCCAATCATCTAGATAAAGGTGCACTGGAATGTTGTGGCCACACAAATGTGCTGCCACTACAGCTGGCACCTTTGCAAACACACAAGGTGCCAATGAATTGCAGTTTCTAGCGTTGCCCTAGGAACATTGAAATGTTAACATATGCATTTCATGCGCAGTGTTGCTAAGTAGTCTCCTTTTTTAAACAGGGGAATTACCTCTTATACTGTGCTTATTTTTTTATTGTGATTCTGGTTGCTCTAAGTCAACCTTACACAAATTAAAAAGAAGTAGACCAACCCTATTTCATTCAACATTGAAATAAACACATTACATAAAATCATCAAATACAAATAATTATTGCACATCACATAAAATCATTACATAAAAAGTACTTCATACATGGCACTTCAGAGGATCACCATCTCAACTTTATCAATCCTGCTCTGTTCAGAATTTTGATAACTGCTGTTGTAGCCTTTACTTCCTCTCCACTTGGAACTCGAGCAAAGATGTGAGTGGCAACAAGCACTTCATAATTATGTGCCTGATTTCCCAGGGCTAAAGTTCTAAAAGTTGACCACGCAAGGCAGTACATAACCACGTGTTCTCTATTGTGTGTCACACTTAAGTCCTCACATAAGGCATAGCCTGCTCCATCCTCCCTATTTTGGGATCTTATATGTCTGATTTCCCCAGTTGGAAGCAGGTTCAACCTATATCTTAGGAACTGTAAAGCCAAATATGAATTTGGGAATCTCCAACGGTTTATCCAGAAATGGTCGGCTGTAATACACTTTTGACTGCCTTGTGTTAGCAATTGTGGCTATCCAATCTTATCTTAACAAAACCTTTTTAACCTAATTCAGGTAATTGTTAAGCTCTTCCACTGATGCATCCAACCTCATGAAAATTCCATCAGCTCTCTCCCTGAAGTTAATGACCGCTCTGTGCATGGACCAGAGGATACCTGCTAAGTCCTCGTACAAAGAGCCCTTCGAAGGTAGCAGTATCTTTCTATATAATGAAAGAATCCTCCAATCTAACACTGCACTTAATGTAAAACCCAACTCAAACTACAAAGAGGTCATTAGCAGACAGTCCGGCAAACCAAGCGCCCTCTTCCATGATCTCATTTCCATATAACATACTCAAATATTACGTAGGACAAACCACGAGAAGAGTCAAAGACAGAATCACTGAGCACAAACCAAACATAAGGACAAAAAATATGAAATCACCGGTATTCAGACATTTTCTTCATAAACATCATACAATTTCACAATTAAGATTTGTAATCTTGGAAACAGTAGCACGACTAGCTAGAGGAGGTAATTTGCAACAAATGCTCTCACGTAGAGAGATGTTCTGCATTCACAAGTTAGAAGCATTGAAACCTAGAGGAATGAATGAGGCATTCTCATTAAATGTATTTCTGTGAACACATTTATAAATCAACAGTGTACTTTGTTAACACCGGGGGCCATACAGTTGCATCATCTATTGAACTTGACAAACTTCTTTAGCAATTCATGCTCACAAAATATACATCTATGTGATGAATCCAACAACATGTGATATGCTTCTATAATATCTGTATAGCAATGAAAGAAGTATCTACAGTAACACCTGATACAATATTGGAGAGAAACACACTATAGAACAATGTGATGAATGTCTAAACAGACCTACTGTAGTTAATGGGTAGATCATGTATCAATGAATCTTGATGAAATTAAATGTATTAAGTACTTGCATACACAATGGCGTTGTGGATTAATGGAATGACCATCTTTATTACATATATAAATATTGAGCACATTGAACACTGATCAATATGAATCGAAGTACTCTATTAAAATGTGTTTACAGTTAATGGCTCGCCTACAGGTGCCTTACACCTTCTCAGAGATACTTTGGGAGATTTACTGTACCAGGCGATTTGACAATGATTATCTACCCTGAATATAGAGCATGCAATTCAGTGAGCTCCATTAATAGAGTTACGAACTCCAGTACCCATAATTCTGAGCATGCACATCGCGTGACTAGTGCACGTGAGACATGCATTGATAAACAAGCTTAGCTGCGAAGAAACTGACTCACACGGAAGTGAAGCGAGGCAATGTACAAGCCACTATTGGTATTGGTTTTTGAATCACTCTGGAAAGTTTTTTAAGAATCGAAAATGCTACTCCATCAAAACTTGAGACCGGTAATACAGCACGCACCTCAGTGAACTTCAGTACCCATAATCCCCAGTACGTAGATCACGTGACTAGTGCACGTGTGGCATGCATAGATCAATAAGCTTGGTTGCATAGCAACGGGCTCACACGGAAGTGGAGCGAGTCATTTTGCAAATGCGCTGGATATCATTGCTCTCAGAATTATTCTGGTAATCTTTTTAGAATTGAAAATGCTGCTCTAATAATACACTAGACCTATTACTTACATTGAGCTTAACTCGCAGATATTGAAGATGTTGGAGCATAGTCAGCATCTCCTCAACTGTAGATATAACGCCTGAATCAGCATCTACATACTGGTAACCCATAGGGTGAGTAAGAGATTATCAAGAGAGATATTTTATCAAACATTAGAATTCGTCAGACAGTAATGGCTCTTATGTACACATTTTAGGTATCAGGAATGTACATCTGATCATCGTGGGATGTCGTCCCACTAGCAAATGAGAAAGGAAGATCAAATTCGTACACAGACGTATCACATGAGTTGAAAACTAGAACATTTATCTAAATTGTGATAACAATCGATGAAGTTTGCATCAATGCACAACGAAATTGAACAACATTGAAGAAAATAATTTCTTTTTGATATTTTTGTTATTGGGTTGAAACATCTGTGAAACAGTAGCACACACAAACATTATTGAATATGTTAAGTTAATTTGTAAGATTAATATTCACTTTTGCTGCTGAAGAAGAGAGGTGTACTCTCGAAACGCGTTGAGCTCTACATGAAATAGATTAATGATTTGTTTTTTGATTATTTGATTTTTGTAATTTCACAAGATTGGATTGTTTTTTCACAAGACTGAATTGTGCAAAATAAAACACTCACTAAACAAATTGGTGTCTTCAAGTGTTGAAAAAGATGATAATGTGAAACAATTTCATAAACTGTATTTCCCGTATGATCATCACATTCTCTTGAATATTATAATGATTTTTGATTGGAAATTGGTTCCAATATATATAGGTGTGCAGGGGACGGGAGTTCCCATTGACTATGGGTACTCTATTGTTGTCCGTATAAGACTCGCCACCACCTTCATCTCGTAATAAGACAGTAATGGATGGATAGAGAACCTACAATACTTAGCTCTGATCTTTCTCATATGGGGTCCTGCCTGAGTGGCCTCTACAAATATTCGGAAAAAAACAACCTCCTTATTATCAACTGCATCCAACTTAAACCCATGCTCTTGGTATTATTGTCTGATCATCCATATGTCAAGTAAAATCCCTTTTTTATCTGTTTTCTTTGACGAAAATCTTATTACACTTGTCTTTTTTCCATTAATACATAACCCATTGGCCACAGCATATTCCTTGATAGCATCCAGTAATCTTTGGAGACCCAGGTGTGTCCTATCCATCATGATAACATTTTATGCATATATCAGGAACGGAATGGTCACTGAGGACTTCCGGGGGGTGGGGCAAACAATGCCTTCCTTGAAGCGTCTCCCAGATCAGCCAGGTATAGGCAGGGAGCTAATGCGCAGCCCTGGCGGAGACCTCTCTGCGCACAGAAGGCCTCCATCAGATCACTGTGCCCACTCAACCTTACTCACAATAGGTTGTGATTATGAATTTGAATCAAGATTGAGAACAGTGGTCCTGGAATCTGCCTGTCTCTCAATTTAAGCCAGAGCAGGTTACAGTTCACGCAGTCAAATGCCTAAGTGAAAACAATAGCTGTCAACAACAGTGGCAGTTTTCCCACCCTAAGGCATTCATCTCTCAGCCAGCCAACCACCAAACCGTTCACATCTGTTCACATCCCCTTGCAAAACCCGGTTTGAAACTTTCCTAAACAGCCAGTTTTCTTAATCCACCCCTCAAGATCCGGCAAGACTAGACCTACAAAAATCTTGATCTCACTGTCAAGAAGGGAGATAGGGTGATAATTCTCTGGAACAGCCCTATCTCCCTTCTTATATATGATAACTATGATAGCAGTGCGGAAGTTGGCAAAGCACCCTCTCGCAGAATGGAACCAAACAGCATGAACAGGACCCTCGACCATAACCCAGGGTCTGATTTTATTAGGGCGTTTGATAAACCATTTGGTCCAACTGCCCTAGTATTTGAGGCCTTATTAATCAAATTCTCGATGCAATACATTGACATAGTCAGTTCCCAAACTGACTTAACTGAAGGGCACAAAAACATATGATCAGATTCCCTATAAACATTTTGAAAGTGCAACAGGATTGCTCTGCTGGAAACTTTGTATCTTTTGCATGGAATTGATCATGTCCCAGAAATTCCTTGTATCCTTTTTAACCAAAGCCTCCAACATTTTTACTCTGCCATTCTGCATCAAAATAAATGTATAGCTATTCAGCCAATTTTAAAATGTGTGCTTCAGACGTTAAGAGCAGCTGAATATACTGCCGGTTTATGACAATATCCTCTGAGGGAGCGGAGCTTTCTTCTGATCTCTCTCTTTTTATTTTGGACCACCAGATCGTATATGTGAGAACTCTTACTACCCCCTTAAGATTACCTTGTTATTCATTTTTGAAGCCATCCAAGAAGGTCTCAAAACCATTAGGGGTAATCCAAAGATTCCTTTGCTTATCAGAAGATCCCATAAGAAAATTCCAAACTCAAGTGTTAAATCTGTCAAATTTCCCCATGTATCTTGAGACTCTGTTTCCGGACGGTTAACTGTCAGCCCACTCCCCCCAAGCCCTCCTGTAGTATCAATGAGGGCCTTCATTCTCAAACTTAGCTGTGCATGGTCACACACTTTAGAGTCCTCCACCCTGAGTTTCTCACATATTTCGAAGAGGGCTGTTGTGAAAGCAATGTAATCCAAGTGGGCAGTCTTCCCACCTAGGCGCCAAGCTCCATGCTGCCAATAGGTCCCCCTAAAGTGATCCCTCCACACACCCTCTACCGGACTGCTCAGGATAAAGCACGCCCCCCCATTCCTCTGAACAAGACAGTCTATTAAAATCACCGGCTAGCATGATATGGAGCCCCTTCCGGTCACATAAGAACGCTTCACAAACATCACCATATTTCTCTGAGCACACTAATGTGGTTATTCTGATCATTTATGGTTTTACAAATGTGTTCACAGGATGCAACTCTAGTACTGGTTTCTTGTTTTTGCCATCAGAAAAGAGAGTAAAGGCCTGTGTTTACCTTCGGGAATGGTTCTATTGCTCCCTTTTGAAGAACTGCTTGAACATTCTATAGCAGAAGGTGTTCTTGTGGCATTTTTCTGTTGCGTCGTTGGAGGCTGTGTGGTTTGCTCACAAGCTCTATGCAGTTACCCTCGTTTATTGTTCTCATAAACCCCTTGTTTGTCATAATACGTTCCCAAACGTGGGTGAATAATGTTGCTCTTCCTCTTGCTGGAGCATCATGGGAGGGGACATGCACCTGGGTATCACTGTTTTGAGAAAGGGGCAGGCACTCCAAGGGCTTGGGCTCTAACTTGTCTTTGGTGTTGCTGATGCTGCAGTGTGGAATAGATTAATGTATGGCTCCCAGAGCCTAAACTGTATCCATTGTAAGAGGGTTGGCTAGACTGTCCAGATGTTGGAGCTCAGGACGGTCCTTGAAAAGTGTGTCAGTAAGAGGATGCCCCTGTGCTGATAAGGTGCACTTCTGATCCGGCCCGCATCTTAAGATGGTCATGCTCTTTCTTTGGGTTCTTTAAGGCTTCATCTACAGCCTTAGCAAAGAGTAGGGACTCTTCAAGTGGCTTATTGAACAGGCTTGCCTGCGTCTCTTGCTTGAAGCCTGTGCACCGCAGCCAAGCATGACACTTAACAACAGCACCCATTGCAGCCTGCAGTCTCAGTTGCATCCAAGGTATTCTTAACTGTATTTATAGTTTGTTTCCAACCTGCAGTATCTTTGAAAAGGCTTCTTGCAGTGTGTCAGGAATTTCCCTAATTAAGGGCCTTGGTTCGTCTTGTTGCACCCTTATAGTGCACCGTTAACTAGCCAAACTGTCTCGCTAACAAGTCAAAACACATTTGCCACAGAAGTAGCAATCCTCTGGCCCCAAAAAAGCTTCTTTTTGCTCTCCCTTTTGGATAGATGTTCTGAGTTCGAGAGAGGTGCGTGACTTGTTTTTCTGGTGGTGGCAACTACTAGAGTCTGGTGTTGGTTGTCTCTGAATGTACATTGGGCCTCTTGATACAGGATTTTCCACCTTAGGAGCTGCTAATATCAACAAAGTGAGTGCTATGCAGTTAGTGACACAGGTTCCTGCTCCTCTAGGACATCTCCAATGAAGTGTAGATCCTCAAGAGATTCCTGTGCCTTTATACCAGATCTGCCCGCTGCCCTTTTGAGCAGCTAGATATATTCAACGTGATTCTCTCTAGTAAAGGTTGTAATTGAAGGTTATTTATACATCTTTGGGTGGGTTCATGGGGTAATCCTATGGCTTCCTGATGTCCTGCTGGTCTATTTGGATTGCATCGTCCTGATCCTCAATCCACATAATTCTCCCCATATCAAAAGGGATCTGAAAGGGGATGCATATTATCCTTTTTTGTTGTTGCTTGGGACAGGTTAAGCAATTTGTGTTACTTTGCTGCATTTTCACATCCCTACGCTCCCGGTCTTCTAAAAGAAAAGTTGACATTTTGGATGTAGGGTCTGAAAATTCTTCAGTGTATGACATCTTTATATTGGTGGCTTGAGGTTTGGGGTTTTAATCATTTTGGGAATGAAGGCAATTCCTCTCCCCAACACCACCTCCTCTTCCACTGAAGGTGAGAATTCCAGGTGCCCTTTGATGTGTATGGTAAAGAGAAGAGTTGATCCTGACTCTACATATGTTGGTTCCATGTTCTTTCACTGACTGTAATTACTTTGTGGTACTTTACCACAAAGTAATTACTTCAAATGTTTTTATTGATTGTCTTTCAATGGGGGGTTCCCCAGCCACTTCATCGCTGCACCTACCCTAAACCACTCCCCCACCATCTTTTTACCCCACAATTTCCTAATAAATGCAATTTAATTACTTTGTGGTAAAGTATCACAAACTAATTGCTGTCGGCAAAAGAACACAATACCCATAATTTCACGGAGGAAATGATTGAGGCTCGGCAAAGGCAAATGACTTGCCCTGGTAAACTTACTAGCTGTAGCCAATGTACCATTTTCTGTGTCTACATGTGTGGAGGCTTTGTGCGTCGGCACCAAGAGTGATCGATGTACTTGACAGATTGGCCTTCATTGATTTCAGCAGTAACCCTTGTTAAGACGGATTTCTGAACTCTGTCCTGGTGGCGCAGAAGTTCAGAAGGCCAACTTAATTACTTGGAACAGGGTAACCTCTGGACGAGCCAGACCAATCAAGGTAGCGATCGCGGCGGTCAAGACTAGGTCTCAAGAGGGGTGAGGGTGACTGAAAGCCCGCAATGAGCACACAAAGCAAGATCACTTATAAACTACTCCAAACAGTTGTTATATTAAAAATATATACACATTTATTTCAAGGTCTTTAAAACAATGACCGTAGCGAGAAAATCACAATATAACGATAGTAAACCAACACATACAATATCAACACAATATATATACAAATACAACCAGTCTCAAGCGTTATATGCACGAAATGTGTAGTCCACCTAAAAGGGAGGGAAAACAGGCAGTGTGAAATAATGCTTAGACCCAGTTCACCTTCAGAGGCACCTAACTAGATGGAAGTCCGAGCCCTGCGAAGAGTGGAGCCTTGTGCTCAAAAGTACCTGCACGCGCTGGTGCCAACGGGCAAAAGGAGAAGCTCTTCGAGGGAAATCAGGCAGTTCAGTTTAGTGCACAAAAAGAAGAAGAACAAGTTCCGCGACTCAAGCGCAGCCTCCACAGTGGGCAGAAGCAGAGCGCGAGTACGGAAAAGGGTGCTGTTTGGCACAGCAGGGAAAAGCAATGGGCTCCTGCAGGAGGGCGACCAGATCCTAGCTATGCTACTCACCGGTCCCCGATGCAAGCAGACCCAGGCTTCTCCGCGTCCGTTTCAGTAGCTGGCAGGTTCAGAAGAGCAGGGAACGCCTCGTCGTCGTGTTGAGTAAAAAGACGTCCCAATCGAAGAAACCCGCACAGTTTGTTACCACAGCAGGGCAACGGAGCGGCCGTGTGTATCTGAGCCAAATGTACACTACTCACTTCAGACCTGGGAACGCCAAGTGTACGAAGCGTGTGAGAGTGACAAGGACTCGAAATACTACACAACCTGGCGGCGGTTACAGAGCAAGACTCCCGTGTAAGCTGGTCAGTCAGCTGGATGGCCCAGAGACGCTTCCGAAGGCTTACTGGCAGGAGATGGTGAAGATGCCGAGAATAGCTGTTCCCGCTATTCCAAAGGGTCGAAGTACCAGTACAGGCCTTCTGGTTCGATCAAAGGTGAAAAGGGTTTCACAAGGCGACAGCAGTGCAGAGGAGAAGTCCTTCAGCGGGTCACCAGCGATTCCTCGGTCCAGCCTCTTGGTTGCAGGATACTTGGCTCCTGTATTCCTTCGTTCGTGAGAACTCAGGAGATCGACATGGTAGTGGTGTTTCCAGCCCCCTCTTATCCACGGTTCCCTTCGCGCCAAAACGGAGGGGACCCAATGGGAGATCCGCTCATCAACACTCACACCATTCGTGGACCAATCACGGATCACGGTGGTCCCAGGCATTCACACCACCCTAGACTCTCTGGCACCCAGGATGTGTATTGGGACCAGACATCCCAGCCCACATCCTGGAGGCACACACAAGACATGTAGAAGCCCGCGAAAGCATCCGTGTTTCGCGGAAAAGTACATGCCCAAATAAGGAAGGCCCCGGGTCGGCTCGACCTGGGGAAGGTGAAGGGAGCAAGACGGTCAGCGGACAGGACAAAGGAGCCTCGTGGTCTGGCCATTTTGGGAGCCAGGCCACCATTTTGGGTTAAGCGCGGAAAACACGCTTAGAACACCAAAAGGAGCTCAAAACACAAAAAACGATCGCTGCCACCATTCCCGTCCCTGAATCACTTGCACCGATCAGATACAATCCTAAACAAGTATCTAGGGCCTGTAGAAGGCTAGAGACCCAAGAGAGCTGTAACTTAGCTTACAGTGCCCTCTTGTGTCATGTTGCACGAAAGCCGCAACATGATAAAAGAAACTACGGGAAACAGCGTTCCCCAGTACTGACTGTCTTAAGGGCATGTCAGTTTCCCCGTATGAAAGGAGCGAAAGCCCAGAGGAGTGCGGCAGAAGGCTGCACTTCTCTGGCAAAGTCAAGAGCAAGGTGAAAAACAACAGCAAAAAGTTTAGTGGTTGCCACATGGAAGGAAAATTACCTACAATTACAAAATCTTTCCTAACAACCCTCGATTGTTTGGTGCTCCCACCAGAGTTGGGGCTTTCAGGCCTCAGTCTGCGTTTGGCCTTGTGAGATGGGCCAGTCTTGTAGTAACCAGGTGTTTTCTCCATATACCGGCTCCAGGGAAGGTTCTTTGGAGCATGGGCTGATTGCAAGATTTGCAAGTTGATCCAAACCGCTTTCAGCCCCAATACGAGGGTGGCCTGGTAAGGGTGGGGCAGATGTGGAAGAATGATACCTTTATGACAAAGCCTGAATTAGAATTAGCTCAGCAGGGCGTCATTATATGACCATTCTACTACTGGCCGTTAAGGAGTGTATTGCTAGACCCGCGCTGGAGTGACTCCCTCCAAAGGCCGCTCACTCCTTTGGAGTGCACCTTGAGCGAATGCAATGGCTCCAGAGGGCTGATAGCAACATTATACTCTGCTTTAAGCAATAGAGGCCACCTACTGCAACCAAGTACACAGACTAAATGGAAGAAAGAGTTAGGTCTGCAAGATGACCTGGACACTTGGGCAGTGATACATAGAGCGGTCTGGTCCACCTCAATATCCATGCAGTACAAAATGCACAATGGGAGGTTACTAATGCGATAGCACCTAACCCTGCAAAGATTAGCGAAAATGTACACGGGGGTCACATCGTATTTTTGGAGGGGTTGCCCCGATGTTAGTGATTACTGGCATCATTGGTGGAGCTGTCTGAAAGAACAGACGTACTGGAAGGAAATTCTGGGTTGGATACAGGCCACTGACGTTATGATAGAAGCCTCTCCCAGTCATTGATATTGTTTGGGGTGGAAACAGACACTGAGGGAAAAAATACGGTGCCATCACATATGCCCAGGAACTTGCTCTTGGCGGCTAGGGTCTGTCTAACAATTAGATGGAACTGCAACACTCTAACCACAAAAAGGAATGGTTGAACAAAGCTCACGAAATATATCAGATGGAGAGCATCATGGCTTCACTGTTGGAAACGCATTCCCATATAGATACGACCTGTCTCCCCTTCCTGGAATATTACGCTGCGTTGAGTCGCGCATACGCAGGCAGCGTAGTACCAGGAGAAAGGTGACCCAACATCATCAGCTAGACCAGATTAATCATTTAACCAGAATAGCCTTGCCCATGAAGAAAGGAGTGTCTATGACTTGTTAGCCTGTTCTGATAAGACAGTGGTGTTGTGAAACTTACAACATTTGAATTTAAGTTACATTTTTTACCAAAATGCGTGGGGTTGGTGGGTCGAGAGGGGGCAGAGATTTTTTTTTCTTCTTGGTTACCAAAAAGTTATACAGCCACTCAGGATTTAACAGGAAAATGTTTAACTCTTAGAACTGCTTCGCTTAAAGATACATTATTCCTGCCTTGTATAACCATGCAATGTGTACGATACTTTACCTGGCTGTATTTATATGTCATTTGTTGAATTAATGCTGGTAAAAAAAAATAAAAAAATAAAAACGAATTCCATTAAAAAAGTTAAGAAAAAAAGAAGGAACAAAAATACATTTTCAGCCTATTCCCCATTCATTTTCCCATAGACAAAAAAAGGTACACTTTTGCTCCACTGCATAGCCCAAACCGCTGGATGGATTTGGACCAGGGCCGAAACAACTTGGGCACGAAGCGTAGACTCACAATCATTTTGTGGTTTGAGGTTATTTGGTCCACTAATTGCTCCCTTCTCCCAAAATTATAGATGTATCCCCATAATGCATTGCAGCAGAGAGGCTTTCAGAAATGAAAAATCTGCCATCTTTTTTTTCCGATGCAAGAGATAGCCGCGGCTAGACCTGATGAAATTGGATCAGGTTAGAGGTGGGCTCAGAGTGTGGGAGGAAGAGGGGGCACCAGGTGAAATATGGGAGTTGGAGGTGGGCTGGGGACCGAGTTTGCAGCACAATTTCGCCGCAGCCATGGTTTTTGGTCCGATTATCGCAACTATCACAGAAAACGAGATCAGGAAATGAAAGCACGTTACATGGAAGAACGAGTGTTTGAGGATATGCCCCTGCATTAATAAACCAAACCCCTTCTCTAATACCTAATCCTCAATCCCCCCCTCTATACAGAGCCAAATTTGCTTGTTTGTGAAGTCAGTCGCTTTTCTATACTTGACAAACGTGAAATGCAACAGAATACCAAATACCTTACATACGACTTTAAACTAAGTACTGTGAAGAGGAAGATGAACTGGAGTCCGAGGATCACCCGCAAGAAGCAGGTCTAGCTTCACACCAGATCCCCTTGGCCTGAACAAATACAAATCAGCACAGGAGTTCAAAAGGAGCTCAGCTGAAGGCTGTCAAAAGCCAAAGGGGAAGAAGCCGTGAAGCGAGGAGAAGCAGAACCTGAAAGTGGTCCAAGCTGGAATGACAGCCCATGCTGCTGTCGATCCATACCTCTGGGCACACCAGGCTCAGGCGAACGGCCTACAAGATAGGAGGCGCAGCAGGGCAGAGAGAGACACCTGCAGAACCGCTGAAGATCAGCCATTCACCTGAATGCTACCGAGCCTAGAAGAACAATGTAGCTGCTGGGGAATTGCTGGTACCTACCATTAAGAAGGAAACATACCCATGAGCCGTTGGAGGGACGGCGAAGCAAGGGGGTGAAAACAATTGTTGGCCAAGTCGTTTCTGGGGACATGAAGGGACATTGCGAGTCTCGGTCTTGCATCCATATGGTAACAAAAGTATAAGAGGGTCAGCGACCATGAGAAACCCCAATGGAAATGAAACATGTTTGGCAGGAGAGTGAACCTAACAGACGAGAAAACGAATTGAGAGTCTGGGACTCGCACCCATATAAGAAGCTGAGAATAATTAATACAGCGGAATCATGAGTTTGGTAAGAGAGTGAACCAAACGCATTCAATACAGCGAGAATAAGCAGGTCAGAGGAATCATATGCTGGGCAGGAGAGTGAACCAAATAGATATGATAAAGAACTGCAAGTCTGGGATGCGCACCGCTGTGAAAGGCAAGAGCCGAATGCAACGAAGGTTAAGAGGGCTTGGGAACCTGTCGGAGAAAGGCCCATAAGAAGATACAAGCTTGGCAGGAAAGTGAACCAAGCTATATTGCAAGTCGAGGACCTGCACCCACATTTGCCTTTTTTATTTGTATTTGGTTATTTAAATAGCGCTCTTTCCCGATTTGTATGGCTTCAATGCGCTTTGTGGTTGGAACGCCCTTGGTGACCACAGTCAATGTGCTGGAAAATTCTAAAAATGTTATATTAGGAGATGCATGTGTGCATTTTTGCTGGTCTAGGACTTGGGTGCTGGTTATGATCGTCTAAGCAGCCCAAAAAGAGGTCAGGCATGTGGGTGGGCGCTGTTGGCTTTTGATAGAACTCTATTTTTGGGAGAGTCAATGGGCCTCATTACACGTTATGCGGTAAACCATGATGCTATTAGCACCATGGTTGCCGCCGGTACCATACCGGTACCACCATGGAGAAAAGGGGAATTACCACCCCATTCCAAGGTTGGCGGGGCGGTAATTCCCCCTTTCTCCATGGCCCTTCCCCATTCCCATTTTTGCCCCATAGGGCTCAATGGGAATGGGGAAGGAGCTAATTATGGTACCGCAAATTGCAGTACCGTAATTAGCACCCAGGTCGCTTTCCGGGTCCAAACTTTAACAGCTGGTATACACCAGCCGTTAAGGTCGGGTCCTGCAAAGGGACCTCGTAGTAAGGCAATAAGGGTTTACCGGTACCCTTGCTATAATTGTTTTAATGTTTTTTTTGCATAAATTAACTTTGGGTCTCACCCTAAGTTACCAGGGCGATCCAGACTTGGACTACTTGGTCACTTTTACCGGTACCGGTAAACCCTTACCGCCTACCGTGTAATGAGGCCCAATGTGTGGCCAGATATACCGAATTTTCTTTTGATAGTATTTGCTGTATGCTAGTGGCAGAGGTGTTGAGGTACGTCAGGTGTTTCAGAGTGGATGGCTATATATGCCGCTAGACCGGAAAGCATAGTCATAGCTGGAATCCAAGTGATTTGACCGAATGTCAAATTATCGAAAATGAAATGACCGAAAACAAAGTGTTCGAATGACCAAAAGTTCGAACACTTTGTTTTCGGTCATTTCAGGCCCGATAATTTGAAAAAACACACATTCACACACACACAACCCACACCCATATCAACCCCCCACCCACACCCTCAGCACACCCCCACCCACACCACCAACATAAACAAACCCCACTTACCTTGTCTTCACGCTGGGTTCCTGCAGCGCCAGTTCCCTTTCACTTGTGTGAAAGGGAACTGGCGCTGCAGGGTCCTTTTCTTTTTTTTTTTTTAACACGGAAGGCTGCGGGGGAGTCCCCCGCAACCTCTGCTCACTATACCATAAAGTATAGTGACCGGGGCAAAGCGGGGGAAACCCCCGCAGCCCCCGTTTTTTTTCTTTTGACCACGGACGGCTGCAGGGGTGTCCCCCACAGCCCCCGCTCACTATACCATAAAGTATAGTGAGCGGGGTAATGCGGGGGACACCCCCGCAGCCCCTGTTTTTTTCCCAACCATCCAAAGGTGTTTTGATGTTCGATCCTTTGGTGGTAGCATTTTTAGAACATTTGGTTGTTTCGACCATTTGTTTTCGGTCAAATCGACCTAAACCCATAGCTGCAATCTATGGTGCATGGATGGTTGGCCGTGCCTGCAGCCTGTGTCCACAGATGTGGTGTAAGGTATACGTACTGTATTTTTCAAGGTTATAAGTATCATAGTCTTCAGAGTTGTTCGGCTGGAGTGATCATTGTCCAGTGTGGATGGTGTGGTCCCATTGTTCATGGTCTCTCTAGTGTGAGGGTCTGAGCAGGCAGTGAGCGTGGGTGAGTTTGTTACTGTGTGCCTCAGCGAGGGCTGCTGGCTTCCCTGGTCTACTTGTCTCATTATTCGTGGTCTCTCTAGTGTGTTAGTCTGGGGGACGGTGAGCGCAGGTGAGTTTATTTTGGTGTGCCACAGTGAAGGCTGCTGGCTTCACTAGTGTATTTGTCAGGTAGGAATGCTGTTGTGGATGGGGTGAAAGTGTGTCAGGTGAGCCGCTGCGAAAGCTGCCGGGCACTGTGTTGTAATTGGTGTAAGGGGATGTTGGGTTTGGCAGTGTAGTTTCGAGGAACAAAGATTCAGGGGTATATTCAGAGGAGCCGGGATTTTTAGGGACTTTCTATATTTCAGATGGTTTTCAGTGTTGCGAATGTGTAGGGTTGAGTTCCAGATGATTGGCGCTTGGCCGGAGGTCTCTCAGGTTCGAGGGTATGGGCGGTGGGGGGTGTGTGGGTTTATTGTGGTGTGCAACAGCGAGGGCTGCTAGCTTCGCTTCCCTGGTGTATTTGTAAGGTATTGGATGTTGTTGTGTATGGGGTGACAGTATGTCAGGCGAGCCACTGCGAATGCTACCGGCCTCTGTGTTGTAATTGGTGTAAGAGTGTCCTGTCCTGATTGGCTGGCCTGACTGGTTTCGGTGGTGTGGTTTCGCAGGGGGAGGGATTTAGGGGGGATATTATGGGAAGAGCCAGATTTTAGGGCCTTTCTGAATTTCAGAGGGTTTTCAGTGTTGCGAATGTGTAGGGGTAGGGAGTTGCAGATGATTGTCGCTTGGATGGAGGAGGATCTGCCCAGCCTCGAGGAGTTGTGAGTTGGGACCACTAGGCGAAATGCTGTTTGAGATCGAAGATTCCTTGAGGGCCGATAGGGCACCATTTTGTCTCGAAGGAAATCCAGTATGGTGCTGTGGACGGCTCGGTGGGTGACTCACATGGCTTTAAAGGTGGTGCGTCGACCAAATCGGGAGCCAGTGGAGGAATTTTTATGTGGCACTGATGTGTTCTCTGGTGGGTATGTTAATGAGTAGGTGTGCTACCGTGTTTTGGATTCTTTGGAGTTTCCTTAGTTGCGATGCCGGAGCACCTGGGTAGAGGCTGTTTGTGTAATCTGGGCGGGCCAGGATGATCAAGTTGATGGCAGAGAAGCGATGGGGATAGGTGAGGTAAGGCAAGATGCGCCTGAGACTCTGTAGATGAAAGAAGCATGTTTTAGATACGGGTATGGTGTTGTGTGAGGGATAGGTCTGAGCCCATTGTGCCTCCCAAGTTTTTTTAACACGTTGGAGATTGCCGGTGCTTGTCCTAGGGCTTGAGGCCACAGAATCTGTTGGGGAAGGAGGGCATATTTCCCAGAGACTAGGATTTCAGTTTTCCCCGAGTTGAGGATAAGGTGGTTGGTCGTCATCCAATGGTTTTGGATAATTAATTGCAATTATCTGATCTAAACGTAAAGATTGTACTGGCCCTCACGAAGTACATTTCTGTCCCAAATACATTGGCCGTAAGATGCATCTGGCTACAATTGATGAAAGATTCATCAACTGAGATGAACATTATCAATGAATAAACCACCATTGAAGTGTCTAAAACTTGGATTCCATTTTCCGAACGGAGAAGAACTTTACTAACCACTATGTGGATTTTGGGAGTGCAGCCCACATCTCAGGCTTAGTAGCCAAGGTCTTTCTTTTTGTTCAATTTCATAACTCATATTACAAACACTTTTTACTAACACTACATTACAGACAATTGCATACACTGCATACCAAGTGCGTATGATAGAGTGAATAAATGAAACTCATCCCCACTCCCCTGCAATCGAAATGATATCCACGACATGTTCACGGACATCAGAGAAAAAACACGCCTGTTTTTTGAATTTTTAAGACCATATCACATCCTCTTAATATGTTTGTACCGCGATGTCCGCGTACACCGGCGAATGCCCACAAATACAACATGGCGGGCATCTCCAAAAAAGCTGAAGCACCTCATGCTCTTCACCATCCAATCAGCGACTGCTTCCAATGTCCGTGGACATCGTGCCCACCCCGTGGCCAATTAAGAGCCCGTCCGCGGATCGAAGAGGGAAGTCAGTTCGTGGGCCGAACCCAGATATCACTCATTTCTTTTCGCCTACTTTTTGCCGCAAATTTGCTGAAAATCAGTCCAACTGTTCGGGCTGTAGATGTAAGCAAATTTCTTTTTCCATTGCATCGATAAGAAAAAACACAATTTCAGACTCCCATATATACCCCCCCCCCCTTGATGAAACATCACTGAACTTCGCTGGTTCGATCTGATGGGGCCATATACTTTAGTTTGCAAAGTTTCGTGAGGATTCGTCCAGGAGGGGCAAAGTTATAAGCTGCCCAGAAAAGTGCTCTTCCTATGGATTAAGCAACTCAACCATTACTACAGGGCCGCTACTGCAGGCCCTGTAATATATTGTGGTAAATCAGAAGGAGGAGACAAAGCAATTTGTGTCATTTTAACGATTCGCTATTCAAGTAAGTGTAAAAGGCCTTAATATCCCTAGTCTTTGGGTTTCCCTACCTAGTCAAACTAACCAAGGTGCTTGTCGTCAGTTGTGAAGTCCAAAAGCAAACAGTCTGTGCCGTGTACAACTCTTAGCTGCTCTGTGCCTACCACCAATAGTAAATAACAAAACATCAGGAGAGTGACTACCTTCTCCTGGATGTGCTTCTTCTACTTCTCACAGAAAATAAAGACCAGGAGAATGACTCCTTTCTCCAGGATAAGATTCTTCAGCTTTAGTAAGCAATCTTGAGATCCTGCTTGTCATTCTCATGAAGCAATTGGTTTAGGTGGTAGGGGACTTTTCTCAGTCCTTGTTTCCCCTACTCTTTCCCTTGGCAGGCTTTTCCTCCTCAGCGTTGTTGGCTTTGGAAATCCTGGAAAACGATCTCTATAAATGCCTCTAAAAAAGCTTTCCTTTCCTGGTTCAACTAGGTAGACTAATTCACTTTTTATATAGTTATTCTTCTCTGAGTTGCTATAGTTCTTCAGCTCCTTATGCATAAGGCAAGTGGTATCCTGCCCCCCTCTTCTGATTCACTGTCTTTCTCCTTGCTCTTATTGTAGAGCCAGTAATAATTCTCTTGTCTTTTTATCACTGCGACGAATAGGATGGGTTTCACGATGGTTCTTAACTTCGTACCGCTCTCTGGGACGAGTAGTCTGAGTCCCAGAGTGCTCGTCACCCTTATTCACTTTGTACCATTCACTGGGACGAACAGGCTGACCATATTCGTTATTGTCCTATTTCCTCCTGGGTCTCGCGCAATCACTGCTACCTTGCTTTTCGTGGGTTGGCGTCACTGGGCTTGACCTCAGGAAAGGGACCTCACATGCTATCAGAATAGCTTGTTTTTTATCAAGGCTCCAACAGTCTCTGCGTTGCGGTTGGACCGATCAGTCCACCCCTCCAGGGTCACGCCACTGCTCTTGCCTGCTTCTCATTGGGGTTTTCTTCCCCTCTGCTCCTCGCCTTCCGACTTCCTCAATGCCTCTGGTTGATCCTTCTGGCTTCCGCCAGATGGAGGATCTCATGGTCTCCTTTCCCAGTCAGAACTTCACTAGTTTGAAGCTCCCAGGCTTCAATTCTAGCTCTCTCTAAGAGAAGTCCTTCTTCCCTTTTTATTACAGGTTGCTGGGTCCTCCCCAGCAGAGGTCCGTCATCCATCCTCTGTTTGTTGAACACTCTTAATGCTTTGTTCAGACTTATTCTTTATAGTACTGTTGGTCCTAGACCATGGAGTGATCACTATTACTCTCATTATTATTCTTCTTCATAACGCTTGCAACATTTTGTTCCTCAAGCCGAGTCTTAAGTCTTGTACTGCAATAACAGTGGTGTGTTTTGATGGTGTCCCAGTTGTCTCAAAGGGAAGAGGTTTAGGGATTTCCTCTGCAGAATGGGAGTCCTTGTCTTTCAGGATGGGGTCTCTCACTGTGAGGTCCTGCTTACCGCCACCCCTAGGGGGATTATTGCGTAGTGGGCTCACCTACCTAGCCTCACAAAAAAAGACTCCCCTCTGGAGAGAAGTGACGAGATCCCCCTATATACCACTCTGAGGAAGGCTGGAAGGGTGAAACCGCCAGATTTGCCATGTTTGGTTAATAAAAGGGGATTTGGGCTAAACAGAAGAAATGCTGTGTATGGAGTAATAGATGGAGTCGTATATTGAAGTCTATTGAGTGCAGACATTTATTTTAAAGTGTAAACTTTCAGCAAGTCAAAAAAGAATATATATATATATATATATATATATATATATATATATACACACATTGCTGATATAGTTTGTGTAAACGTAAGAATATGTATGTCATTTTCAGCCGACTAACCAGAATGTGGAGCCTTTTGTGTTGAAATTAGATATACTGCACATGCTCGGTGGTTACATATGTTGAAAGAGGACATAGAATGTACAAGAGAGGATACACCCTGAAACCATTCTAAGGCACTGTTAAAAATAATGGACACCTGTAGATGGTGCAGTTATGCAATTTTAGATGCACTAAAGGCCTTTAAATATACCTTTGACTAACAGATCAATATCTTTATTAAACACGGACAACAAAATATATTCCAAAATTATGACAAGTAGACTAAACAATAAGGCCAAAGGAGACACCAAGAATAAGCCGTCATGCTTTTGATATTAGAAGGGACACAGGAACGTGAAGCCAGAAAGTCCAAGATGCTCTTCGTGCTAATCTCACTTGATGCTGAGAAAGCATTTGATACAGTAAATTTGGATTTTTTTACATTGTTACCAACTAAATTTGATTTCAGACACCTGCGTCATGGATTTTTAAAAGGTAGTTTTCAAGCCCTTTCAACTGAAATTAGCATGGACAGTAAACTCTCACATGCTCTAGTTTTGAGTGGATGCACAATGCAGGGCTGCCCACTGGCTACTTTACATTTTTAATCTATGCTCAAACAGCTTGCACAAAAGATGGGCACATGCCTAAAAATCAGGGGACCCTGCATTGGACCGGTGGTGCGTAGGATATTGCTTTTTGCAGATATGAAAAGTATGGTTCAAGAAGTCCATACTTCCTTGACTGCCATATTACATGAGCTCGACACATTCAGACAAGCATCAGGCTTTGGAATTGATCTACAAAACTCTACAGCTTAAAACAATAGCGACAGACCATTGATATCTTGGCATAGACTTTCAGATGGGAAGAAGAGACCATTACATATCTAGAAATCAATGTCGCCCCTTCCTTTTCACACGTTATATAAAATTAGTACCCAGCGAGGGACAATGAACTTTTAACAAGCAAGCTCATTGGCCTTTGCCGAGTCGTTACCAGCCTGACAAAGTACTTCCCCCGCCGCCCATTCAATGTTCGAATAGCTGCCATGGAACAGGGAGAATGGACTATGTATAGTCCCTTCTCCCCATTCCATTGCGTCCATCATCTTTGTTTACATTTTTTTCTTTGCTTTTTACTGGCCGCCATGAAAAGAGAGAAGGGACTACTTGTAGTTTCTTCTCCTGTTCCATGGCAGCCATCTTATTTGTTTACTTTTTTAACTCTTTTTAATAGCTGACAAGAGGACATAGACTACCCCACCTGTCTGGCACTGGCCGGCAGTATTTCACAGAACAAATTAACTGATCAACTCATTTGATCAGTACATTAAAAATAGATCACCAAAATAGCATTTGTAAATATAACATTTTCTCATAAAATGCCTGTTTAGGCTGTTATACATGTGTTGCCATGTTTAACCCCAACCAAAACATCTATCAAGACTAGATAGATGTTTTGGTTACAAGAACCACATTCTTAGTCACTAACTGCAACAAAAAAAAATGTTTTGTCTGTGCAACAAACTCAACTACAAATTATTATTATATGAATGTGTAATATGATAAAATTTGTACAAACACCCATAACATATGGGGTTAAACATGGCAACACACGTGTAACGGCCTAAAAAGGCTTTTCATGAGAAAATAAAACTGTTATATTTACAACTGCTATTTTGGTGATCTCCTATTAATGCACGGATCAAATGAGTTAATCGGTTAATTTGTACTGTGAAATACAGCCAGCCAGTGCCAGACAGGTGGGGTAGTCTACGTCCTCTTGTCATATACATTGTATCTTACCCTCATGAAATAGACCCCCCCCATATCAAAAGTCTCCTCTGGCCTGTAACTATAGGCCCCGAGCCATTACCGGAAGCGGTAATGGCCCCCCAGCTTGGGGTTCATTGCTTAATCGAATACCGTCTCTATTAAAATGAATGCTTCCAAAATCTATAGGGATGGCATAAATTGACCATATCTCGGTAGAGTAGAATAACTAGTACAGAGAGAACAAAATAATTACCATTTCCTTTCATATGGGCAATAGGTGTTCTGGAATATTCAAAAGGGTCACGATGAAGACAGTACGATTGGTAAGCTTAATGGTCCCTACGATCAATGGCTCAAATGAGTGGTTTTGTACAATTTACAGAGACCAAGACACTGAGCTATATGGATCACGAATGAGCAAGAATGTACCTCAACACCATTACAACATAATCTTATCCCAAAGCAAGGAACATTTGTATCCTTCATCTACCCATGTAGTGACCATGGCGCAGCTGCAATGGAAACACATCCATCACAAATACGCTTCACTCAGGCCTATAACTATGAGCCACAGGGCATTACCTGAGTCGGTAATGCCCCCGCCGCTCGAGGCATATTTCTGCATTTTTCATTAATGGCACTATCCACCTACGGACCTGTTATTAGGAAATAATGTTTTAGTTACAGTCGATTGCCTTCACGTAATTGTAATGGTGTCAGTATGTACTTAACTCTTGCTATAATTGTTTTAATGTTTTTTTGCATAAGTTAACTTTGGGTCTCACCCTAAGTTACCAGGGCGATCCAGACTTGGCCTACTTGGTCACTTTTCTTAGAGAGGCACAGCTTCACCTCACTCATGATTCCCAACAAGGCTGAAACACGTGTATGGGGTTGGTGTGGTACTCTTGGTCAGAGGAGAATTGCCTAGCATTTCGGTGCTGGACTGCCCCTGGGCACGACAAAGACTGATATGCGGGGAAATTTCTTCTCTGTGAAAAGAACAGTGAGCTAAAGACTTGGTTGAGACTCTCCCAGGGGCCATCCACCCAAGAACAAGTCAATGGGCTATGTTCGTGCTGGTAGAGAGTTTCCCAGACCCCCCCCTTGTTTCTAATGTTTATATGACTTAATTTGTACTGCTTTGTGATACTCAAAGATACTGTTAAACATAGTTATGTATTAACATAACTAAAGGTTACTGCTTATGGGTACCAAAGGCTATGGTTGGTGCTGTACATTGCCATGGCATTAAAAACTTGTGCTAACATTACTAACACACTTTAACATGCAGAAACCCAAAGTATGTGGATCCCACCAAATTCTATTGCTAATGGCAACTGTTAAAATGCAAATATTTCCTGAACCAGTATGTTGGGACCTACATTTTATTCTCAGTGCCTAACGCATAATGAGGTGCCTGTAGAGGTTGTCAAAAGCAATATTTGGTCCACACAGAAACCTATTTGGTAAACTCGCCTTCGAAATTCGGTAAGACATGGATGCAGTGTCATGATGCCCGCTCCCAGGGAGCCGGTTGAAGCCCTGAGTCCCCGAAAGCGAACATCCAGTCCCCAAGGAAGGACCCAGCAACCCCATATAGGGGCCCTTTGGACAGTGTCCTGGCGCCTATGGCGCCAGGCTCATAAAAGACATCAGTCCTGGCGCCATAGGCGCCAGGCTCATTATGGGAGTGCTTGGGTGCACTTACCTGATGCAGACCATGCTGCAGGATCCCGGCCTCCTTGAGGCCTGAAAGGAACTACTTTACCTGTGGGACTAATTTACCATCCAGGCGTGGTCGGGGAAGGATACATACCTGGAACTTCTTCCAAGGCTATTTAAACCCCACCCGAACAGCCACACGTGTTTGGCGTTGTTCTGCATCTAGCAGCTGGACGCTCACCGTGTCTGCTCCTACATCCTGACTTCTGCCACCCCTGCCAGCATCCTGGATCACCTGCAAAGGAACAGAACAGAAGAAGGAAAAGTCCTTACCTGCTAAATCCGCATCCCGGAGACATCTCGCCGACAATCCTGAAAAGGAAGACTTTTATTTAAAAGCTCATCGCGTCGATCGCTGCAGCGCGGCATTCCACTCACCTTTACATGGCGCCTCCATGTTCAGCAGCGATCATCCGGATTCGCGCCCCAGCGCCTAGGGAGAAAAAGACAAGAACAAAAGGTGAGAGAGAGAAGGGAATAAGGAAAGCTAAATCTCCACGTTAAGACTGAGCTGTTGATTCATTCCCTCTCATTTCGGGTCTGTGCCGCATCCTGGCATTTCCGGACCCCGGCCCCTAAGGGGAAAAAGAAACATCAGCGTTAATGAGCGAATGAAAAGACATTACCAAAGAAACGCTCATTAAAGACTTACCTGATTTCTACAAGGATTTCACCTCTCATCTCGGGTCGGTGCCTGTTCCCCGGCATTCCGTACCCCGGCCCCTATGGGGAAAAAGACACTAGCATTAGTTCATTAATGCATGGACACAAGGGGAACCTCTTATCAAAAAACTTACCTGGAAGCCAAGCAAGTTTGGTTCTCACCAATCCGAAAATCCAGTGAAGTAACTGGATATCAACGCGCCCCTGCATCAGAAGCAGGATGGAGAGCTCGTCCTTCCAGACCCTAAGGTGAGACGCTACGGGGAATCACAGAAGGGTTTCGAGGAGGGTGAGAGGGGAAAGTGGGAGGCCAATTGCATTACCCCGCAGACAGTTAATCCCCTATTTTCGCCCACAGAAGGTTACTTCTGCGAGCCAAACAAGCCAGATTTGGGGGCCCGGTCCAGTCCGTCTTCCGAACCCTGCACATCACCTTAGAAGAGGTCACAGCAGCGCGAACCAGGCCAGCGCCTCCGTGGGAGTCAGGTGAGCGTTACATGCAGCTAGGAGGGAGATGTGGATGTGGGCGGGGAAGGGGAGTTTGAGGTTGGGGTGCAGGGGGAATCTGTGGTAGTGCCTATTGGGAATGGGGGGTGAGTGGTTGCAGTGGCATTTGGGGAACTTAATGCGTCCACCTCAGAAGAGGATAAGACCTGGCTGGAAGCCTTGTTGGATGGGAAGGTTAAGCTTAAGCCATTATTATAAGCTTCTAGACACCCAGAACTGTGCTCCTCAGGATAAAGGTCTGGAGGCAATTGTTATGGAGAAGTGGGAAGTAAAAATCCAGACAATCCTTCAGTTACTCCACACCTTTAAGAGTGGCGTTATGAATACTCTTGTCACTTTGGATGACTGTCAGGGATCTTAAAAAGAAAGTGGAGGAAATTAGTTTGGACAGGACCAGTGACTTGGGCAAAGAGGTCCCAGTGACAATAGCGGTGCATAGTTTGGAGAGGGGTTAGGGAGGAGGGGAGGGTGGAATTGGGGTGGGAAGCAGAAGATGCCCTATATTGTAACGTAATAAATTCGAACACCGGGAGAGAAATTAATAAAACCACTGCGGGAACAAGCAATGGACATGCCCTAGGAGTACAGGGGGTGGGGATTGTTCTTCGGGAGGGTGGGGGGATAGGGAAAGCAAGACGAGGGGGTGTTCTAAACCTACCTCCAGTAGCAGCCCTGTTGGTAGGGGTAATTATGGGTGTAACAGGACTGCCAAAGGATGGATATGAATGCACCCGCTCACTGATAAACAAGGCAGTCCATTGGATCAATACCAAACTGATGGACCCACGTATTGATCCTAAACTTATTTTGATGGCCAGAAGAGTAGGCCCAAACCAAAAATCGGTGGATGGGGACTGCATTGTAGTATCTTTCTCAGACCCCCAAAGAATGTTGAGTCATCTAGTAAATTTGAACCTATCTAGAGGACGAATGCCAAATGGCTCCAGACTTAATAGGATGGTTTCGCTGGATTTCTTTTATTCGCCTCCAGGGAACTATACCATAGAAGAAAATGGCTAAGGGACGATGGCAAGGAAGAGGGGAGAGGGGATAGGTGGCCCGTTTGGGAAAGTTAATAATCCAAAACCTTACCCTCATGACAACTCCGGGATTCAAAAGGACACAAGCACTGGTCAGATGCTTTTGAGAGGTAGGGAGGATCTCGAATTGGTTTGATCCTCTCTCCACTATAGATGAGCTGGACTGACAGTT
This sequence comes from Ambystoma mexicanum, assembly GCF_040938575.1. Taxonomy (NCBI): domain Eukaryota; kingdom Metazoa; phylum Chordata; class Amphibia; order Caudata; family Ambystomatidae; genus Ambystoma; species Ambystoma mexicanum. The sequence continues at coordinate 329,978,472 of NC_090929.1, forward strand.
GGCCACTCCGAAGCCCTTGGCTGAGTCTGAGGTGGGAGGAGTCCGGGGGGGCATCAGCACAGAGTTGAGAGGAGGCTTTGTAGGGTTAGGGGAGGTATTGGCAGTGGTGGGGGGTTTTATCGTGGAATATAGCTGTAGTTGGGGGGGGAATTGGAAAAGGTGGATAGTATAAAATTCCTCTCAAGTCTCAAGAAATAATTCTCTTACAAGAAACCCTGGCCTTGGACATCCCTCTCCTAGATGGATATGCATCGTATGGGGTACCAGCCAGGAAAAAGTCTAGGGGCAGATGTTATGGGGGAATGGCCGTTCTGATCAAGGCCTCATTGAACTGTAGGATTAAGGTGGTAGAGACAAAGTTTTGTAGATGCTGATATTATTACCCCCTAGGGGGGCCACCCCGATAACTGTTATATATTTTTATAACAGCCCGCATAAGGCAGAGGTGAATCGGTTGTGGAAATTAAAGACTTTTCTGGATGATTATCTAAGGAAGGGAGGGCACCTGCAAACTAGGTTTGTATGGGGTGGTGATTTCAATCTCAGAATGGGCTCAGGACTACCAGGAGACCTCTTCGACCCAATAGAAGATCTGTCTCTGAATATTTCAAAACCCGTAATTAAAGACTCCCGGTTGTGTGCGAAGGGACTGCAGCCAAGTGCATGGCTTATAGAATGGGGGATGCGATCGGTAAATGGTCATATCACACTCGATATCCCGGGAAACTTGACTTTCCATAACCACTTGGCTTCTTTCATATCTCTGGACCTGTGGGAAAATATATCTGGTTTTGAAGTAGTGGTGGATCCCAGTAGTGAACACAATCCTATAGCTCTGAAATTGAGGGGGCTAGTTGGTGGGGAAGGCTTGCTTGACAGCCCATCATGTTTGGCTGAAGCAGGAACCGTCTCAAAAAGAAGAATTAATTTGAAGAGAATCCAGGAGTCTGGTTTGCATTTAGGCATTCTGGCAGGGAAAACCTTGGAAATTAACGGAATTCTAGAGAATGAGGCCAGCTCAGAACGGGTTGTGGAATGCTTTATTGGTATATTGGGGGTTCTGACAGGGGGTTTTGTGTTCAAGCACACCCAAAAAGCTAGTTTAGGCAAGAGGCGTTGGTTCGATCCACACTGCATATCAGCTAAAAAAATCACTCCTGAATGCCTTCAAATCTCTGGTTACTCCTAGAGTGGAGATCAGCCAGGCAAGAGCTCACCATCACTCCAAGCTGGAAAAAAGGAAAATGGAGATGGAGGATAACGTGTGGGAAGATTTCTTAAAAGCTTTGAAATCAAATGATTCAAAAGCCTTTTGGAAATTTGTGAAGGCGGGACCACCTTACAAACCAACAGAAAGTTCAAGGGGCACGCACGTGTTGGCGGAAACCTGGTTGGCTCACTTTGCGTCCCAATTTGGGTATAGAGGTGTATGGAGGGAAAGAGGAATAACAGCACTTCCCTGCGCTTAGCAATAGATGAGGTTTCCCTGGCTATCAGGGCACAAGACCGTAATTGAGCCCCTGGCCTGGATGCTATTTCTTCAAATCTGTTTCTGGATCACATTGATGTATGGGCCCCATTGCTGACTCTAGCATATAATGCCTGCCTGGATTCTGGCTACTTCCCACCTTCATGGAAAACTGCCATTATCTTTCCAATGTTTTGAAAGGGAGATCCCATGTGCCCGACATCATATAGACCTATATCCCTTTTAGACACCTTCTTTAAAATATTTGGAAGGGTTCTGTTGGGGCACGAGTCCTGGCTTTTGGAGGGGGCTGTACTGTCAGATATCCAATTGGGATTTCATCCAGGGCTGGGAACAATGGAACAGGGTTTAAACTTGTATTTATTGATTGCCAATTCAGTGTTTTGTAAAGGGGAAGTGGCCTATCTTGCATACATGGACCTTAGCACGGCCTTCGACAAAGTGGATAGATCGAAGCTGTGGGCCGTGCTTGGGTCTTTGGGATGTCCTGAGGAAGTTTTGATGGTGTTGTGAGAATGCCATAGGGAGAATAGGGCTTGTGTTCATAGCAGGGGGTGGGGGAGTGCATGGCATGTTTTGAAATTGGGATTGGTTTCGCCAGGGTTGTGTTCGGGCCCCAATATTATTCAATCTCTTCATTAAAGGGCTTGTTAAGGCCCTGGTGGACACTGGGGCAGACTACCAGAATTTTGGTGGAAGGGCCATTCCAGTTCTGGCTTATGCCGATGATAAAGTATTAATAGCCAGAACCCCAACGGCCCTTCAGATCCTGAAAGATACTTATGCGGCCTTCATGGAAAACTTGTGGCTGAAATTCAATACCTCCAAGTCAGCGGTAATGGGGTGTGTAGGAAGGAAGAAGTCCGCAAAAATTAGGCCCATGGTATGTTATGGGGATATCATCCCAAGATTTAGGGAGTTTGATGATCTTGGTATTAGATTCTCGGAGTCAATTACAGGTACCACATATGTGAATAAGCAATTCATGAAGATGAGCCAGCAGCAGCAGGTAGGCAGGATTTTCTGCTTTTTTTCCCGCTGTCAGGGACAACCCTTGGACTTAGTTTTAAGGGTATATGTTGCTCAGACAAAAGGTAGTTACCCTGTATGGAGCACTTCTGTGGGGGCATGCAAATGCAGCCAAGATACAGGTGAAGGAACATTTTAGGCAGCTATTGGGACTCCTGGACTCCTCCCCTTGTGTCTCAGTTCATAGGGAACTTGGGATGGAGTTCTGGGAAGAGAAATGGGCATTAGCACCTAGCACCTTCTAGCTTCGCCTGAGGTCTAATGAGCGAGCCTCTCTAAGCCATTTTATTATTAGGAGCCTCATGGTTAAGGCAAACTGGTGCAACATTCCCTGGCTAGCATATGTCAATGAGGTGCTGACCAGGCAATATTCTGACCCTTTCCCCTCCAGAAGGTCTGCTGTCTACTAGGCAACTGAAAGACTATAAGCAGATTTTGCATCGAGCAGCGAGGGAGACGAGGGAAGAGTATGGAATTTGTCACAGACTCTCATAGAAACCACGCTGTGATAAGCAGGGCAACTGTGATTCAGCCATATCTTGTGTGGAGATCTAAATCACGCGGGCCAGATTTTACTGTTTAAGGCTGAGGGGGAATACGGAAAAGTGGCCAGGGTTCTCTAATAATCCGAGCGCCCCAGCTTGTGGGGCGATAAGAGAGGACCTGAAATACTTTGTACTATTCTGCCTGGCATATAGAAATGTGAGAGGGTCTACAATTTTGCTGGTGTCTAGTAATATAGATATTCGCCTATATAGGCCTGCTTTACTTTTTCTACTGTCTGCAGACTTAGCATTGTCAGCCTGGGCCTTCCAGGTTTACTTGAAAAGGGCCATGTACCAGAGAAAGGGTTTTTTAAATGATTAGTAAGGCCCTATTTAATCCCTGTAACCAGGTTCTGTCTGTGCTGCATCCATTTTTTTAAAAATAATTGTAGGGTAATTTTATTGCTGCATTTGAAAAATGGTATGAAATGCTATTGTCAGTAAAAAAAAAATTAACGGTTATATTGTAGAGTTTAACGGATGTATCAATCTGAATAAACATATTGACTGACTGAAAATTCGGTAACACCAGAATGTTTTTGTTGTTTCCGAGTTGTTAAACTGTAAAGCGCTTTGGATTAAAGCGCTATATGAATAATAATAAAATACAAATAAAATACAAATACAAATCTATTAAGAAGCTGTCTTCTAATCCCTGAATGCAGTGGATCAATGGCAATGAAAATGTTGTTGAATACAATACATGCACAAAATAAAATGCAGTGTTTTAATAAGTTTAGCGACCAGACAAACATTAAAAAGGAAACTTAAAAACAGTACTAAACATTTATGACCGCATACAAAATGCATTTGTGGGGTAAAAATAGTTCCTGACACTGTCTTACAAACCGTATGAAAAAACGTTTTGCCATTGAACAAACCAAAACGGTTTTTGTCTTGGAAATCTAAAGTGTTATCGAACAGTAATGTTGCTGCAGAGGACAGTGTTATGGTTGAGATTCACCTTATTCTCAGTCTCCTCTAGTACCCTCAGTATTCCTAAACACTTTATAGGTTCATGTGCCTCTCTGCTGGTTTACAGCACCTCTTTCACATCACTCTCAACTTCACATAGAGTACTTTCTCTGATTCTCAAAACTGATCAGGTCTACCTACAAGCCTTTCCTGCCGAATGTACGTGAAAATGTTGAAAGGGAAAAGTCCGCGGCCGGAAAAAAATGAAGTTTATTTAAACGTATTTTGCTTTCAACAGTTTCACATATGTCACACTGCCTTGTTAATTCGAACCCCACCTTCCCCCACCCCACCCCTCCCCTTACTAACCTTCCGGCGGCACACTTCGTTGTCTCCCCTGCCTCCCTGCAACACCAATTCCTTCCCCTTACGTGGATCGGCGACGCAGGGTCCATTCTTCTATTTCTTAATTTTCCACAAAGCGTGGGACACCTCAACAAACCCTGATCCCATTACAGCGAACAAGGGTGGACGGGACACACCCACAACTCCCCCTACCCTTGTTCACTGTAATGGGAACGTATGACATAATTGTTAGGCTGTACGTAATTTTCGTACAGCCGCAATTCAAACAATTATGCCATACGCTCTTTTTTTATTCGACATTTTCTGCAGATACCTTTCCTGCCCGCAGTACCCTTTCCAGTAACAGATGCTTCTTACTCCTATCGCAGCTTCGCCAACCACTGCCTAAATCAAAGGTCATTGGCCCGATAATGTCTTGCTTTTGTTGCACATCAGCATAAGACAGCTGGCTACTGAAGGGGGTGAACAGGATTGCGGTCGTCCAGGTAGGTGATACTGGTCATATGGAGATCACCAACTGTTCATAAGTGTGTTCTTCACAGTGTAAATCAAGAGTAACCACGCGGCCACATGGCAGTGATTCTCAATATTCCACTCTTGCACTTTCATTTAATAAGCTAATACACTATGTTGAGCTGTAGGCTTTAAACAAACCACACTAAATGTAAGACTTGTGGAAGAACTTCAATCTTTTTAATGATCATGTATTTTGTTTCTCATTTGAACTCATGTCATGCGTACAGGGCATCACATACAGTTTCTTACTGCATGCACTTCCCTGAAATTACCCCAAGTATGAATACATCATACACACGCAAAGTGAGAATTTGTAAGAAAACATTTTTATGCAGAGTTTCGCCACATTAATTCCACAAAAGTTCAGGATGCAAGTGAAAATGAACTGGTTAAGTGTGAAACACTGACTGGGGCATGGCCAGAGCCAAGATGTTAGGATAGAAAAACTGTCTTCAAGATGATTTACATCCCAAACTGAACATTGCGAGGCAAAGCCAAGAGCAGAAAAGAGATGCATGAATCTGTCATTTTGCACTGTTCTCAGCATTACAAGTAAGAAATTACCACATCACTCATTTCCCCCCAAAAAGGCTCTACCAACAACCAGACCGATCTAGTTAGAAAAATGAGAGGGGTTACACCAACTTTATTTCGTGCCTCCAGTTTCAGAGGTGCGCAAGTAAATCACAACTTTAAGTGCTCTTAATTCAGATGGTATTCAATTCTGGGCACACATTGAGGATCGTGATTGGCCAAGGGTGATGGAGTGCTGCTGGTGTAAAGCAGACTAGTAAAAACAGTCTTTGTCCATATATTTCATGATTGCATTAAGACCATGTGGCACTGTGCATTATCAATCAATGCTTGCAGTTGAAAGCACGGTAGGCATGATGGCCACTGTATACCTTCTCTGTTCACTCTGCAGAGGCAAGTGTATATCCTGCACAAGCGCACTGCTAGTCATGGAGTGCACTGATAGGCATGGATTATTTTACAGCTGAGCAGGAAGACTTGGTGAAATTATAGCAGTCTCATTTTCCATGCTCAAAACGTCTGGTAGTATGTAGCTGGTCTTGCAACAGTTAACCGTGTTGGTTAGTCAGCAGCAATGGTTGACTGAAATCTCTTCATTTAAGGAACTGAAAAAGAAAAGGCTCCAGCTGGGCAAGACCAAAGATCCGATTCTCGTTATGCAGCAAAATTAGTTAAGAGAAGCAGTATTATATATTGCACAAAGTGAAACCAAAGGGATTTGGGGGTAAAACAACAGAAATATGTGAAGAACAGTGTTCGCATAGCTCACATCCAACCCTCAACATAAAAAAACAACCCCCACCAAATCAGAAATGTGGAAAAGAAGCACTACCAGAAGAAAGTGGTGACGGACATTGTCTCAAGGAGTAGTAGCCAGCAACTTTTGTTAGAGTTTCTGCTTGCCCGGTAGAATGGCAAAGAAACAAAAAATGACCAGAACAGCGTTGTCATCCAGTTTCTCCTCGCCTCTGTATCAAAACCCATAGCTCTGCGATCTTCACACATTTGCTACGGCTCAGTGGAAGAAACTGCAACAACCCTCCACAAGAAGGGAGGCTGCATTGTGAAGGCTTGATGGATCCAAGAACACAGACTCTAGAGTTCTTCATAATCTCCTCCCGCTCGTGCTTTGACAATTCCATCACCTCCACCAAGGAAGGCTTCCAGTTCATCAAATTCATTGTTCTCCTTAGTTTTCTTCTTCCGTTTCTTCTTTTCCTCTTTGTCTTCCTCCTTGCCCTTCTTGGGTTTACTTTTCTTTTTACTGGTCTTGTCTTCCTCTGGAGCCTACATATGGCAAAAGAACGTATATGTTAAGAGGTTACACTGACCATTTAAAACGGTCAACTGATGAAAGTATTTGGGTCCATTAAAGTTGAATGTTATTAGTGAAACATAAGCCTGCGCCACTGTCCAACAATCAATCTTTCTGGCATTACATATCACAAAAAAAGGGACACAAATACCCTGTGGACCCTGAAGGATTAGTAGCCAGGTATTTTATTTACTACGCATGACCAGATGTTCGGACGAAACACTGTCTTGCATGCATGTTATATTATGTTTAATATTTATGACGCTGCATAAATTGATAGCTAGCAAGTCACTCTCTGTGGCGATGAGGTCTTATAATACATAAGATGTGGGAGAGTTTACTAAGGAGCAGAGAGGTTAAGCAAAAAAGTCAAGCCTAAACAGGTGGGTTTTCAGTGCCCTTCTGAAATCTAGGCAATACAATAGATGTGTTTGGTGCTTATGCGACCCACAGGGTGCTTTAAAGTCAGAGGGTTGGACTTTAAAAAGTGTGGGACCAGGATAGGGTCAACTATATATTGGGGTCTTAATGTCGAAACCTGGCACTGAGTTGCATAAAAGATTACATGTGTGAGGGTGCGCGTGGGGGGGCATCACAGACTGATTCATTAACTATGCTTCAATGTATACCTCAACATGTCTGAAAAAGGGAGTGGGATAATGCACCGATTTGCTGGGGGAAACAGGTGAAACCAGCAAAGCAGGGCCGTGGTGCAGAGAAACCAAATACTAGGGCGATGCAAACATAGAAATAAGGCACATACACACACACGTTATGATGGGTGCATGACATAAGCACACTAAGAATGTTCTCCTATTTTGGCATGTCCCTCAGAAAACGACTGAAATGTAACACGTGGCTACAAATGAAATGGAGTTTTGGAAGTGAGTAAGAAATGAGGCCAACAGTGAAGATGGAAATGCACTTGACAGAGCACGAAAGTAGCAGGCTGCCACTTCCAGCATCCCTTCTGTACACATGATCAATTCACTTACATCTATAATATTGTAGGGCATTTGTTTAGGGCATGACGGCGTTGCACAGAATGGTGCAATGGTTGGAAAATATGTAATCATCTGCGCTTTGCATGAGAATACCAGGAGTGGTTAGCGCGTATTGAAAATCCTACAGATCTACTGGGGGCAAATCAGGAAACTAGTTGTCACAGAATTATTTTTTTGCCTATGTACCATTAGCCTTCTCCAAATTCAGGCTGTGAAAGCCTATTCCTGTTTGCACTGGTAGCCAGTCCAGCACCTGCGGAAAGGTTGGACTGAAGTTGTGAATTTAAGTCGAAATATAGACTTGGCCAAGTACACATGTTTCAACAAGAACTTTTTTAATGGGATGGTCAGGCAGTCAAACATACAATGAATAACAACGGTCTACATGGGAGAAAACCAAAGCATGAACTGGCATGTATCTACTTTATTCGTTGATGTAGGGGACAGATTTTTGGCCAACCTGCGCTCTGACAGAATTCATACTAATAACTGCACCCTGCTTAAACAGATTAAAATAGAAGAGCCATCGGAAGGACTCTCTGAATATAGGGAATGATAGCCATTCGTTATGCATTTAGACTGCAATCAGTGGTACAAGTTGAAATAGTCCCAAATTGAAGGGTTCCATCTTGGGATCCCAGCCAAAACCCCCTTCACTCCCGCATACTATGACAAATTCGGCAAATGTTTACCTTTCAAAGGATCGCATGCACCTACACCCTTAATCAGATAAAAGCAGTGGAACGAAGTTCAATCATTTTAAGGAAGGGGGTGGCTGTAACTTTCTTGAAAGGAGCACATCACTTCATTTGTTAAAAAAGGTTTTGTGAATAGTCGCTATTGTGATCTCAGAATATCCGAGTTTTATACAATACCAGAAGCATGTCATGGTTTGATAAAGTACTGAATAGATCGTACTATGTGTGACAAATCCAAGAAGTTCATTCTCTCCCCAAGGAGGAGCCACTACCTTTGGGACTAGGGAGGTGAGTCATCTACGCTTAACACACCCTAGAGAAGAGGTCAAGTGGGATCCCACTCGGGGAGCTCCACTCAACCCGCCCCATTAGGAGACAGAAAATCTACAGAAGAACAAGTTACTTTCTTATCTGGTAACATTCTTTCGATGGAATGGTCCGACGACGTATTCCATATCTCTGACAGGTAATGTCCACAGCTGTGCTGCTTCGGAAAATCTTTGGCGTCTGCGTCGATGCGCCGTCCCCGAGGACCTCCTCCGACGGCCGACGTCACCCGATGTGATAAGTAGGACGCACGACGCCCATAGCCTCAGTTATAGTTTTTTCCCAGAACGTGTGCCACCAGTTTTCTGCCAGTCAGACACACAAGGCCTTGCTGAACACAAGCTGCAATCGCAAAAGAAATTCTGCAGCGGGGAAGGCAGGGAGGGAGCGATATGGAATACGTCGTCGGAACCATCCCATCGAAAGAACGTTACCAGGTAAGAAAGTAACTTGTTCTTCGAAGGGATTGGGTCCTCCGACGTATTCCATATCTATGACAGACTCCCAAAGCAGTACCAAGCAAGGAGGTGGGAAAGAATTTAGAATACAAATTTAGCATGCCCAATCAAATTGCGGAAAAGAGAACAGCCTTGCCAAAGGCCAGATCTTGCCCTCTGATGGAATCAAGGGAATAGTGAGGTACAAAAGTATGTACTGAAGCCCAGGTGGCTGCATCATAGATGTGACGAATAGGAACTCCCCTCTGCAGGGCAGTAGACGCAGCCACTCCTCTGGTAGAATGGGCCTGCAAGCCAGCCGGAGGGTCCTTACCCGCCAAGTGGTAACACTCGGAGATACCTAAAATAATCCAACGAGACAAAGTCTGTTTCGTCACAGCTTGTCCCAAACACTTTCCAGCGTAACTAATGAAAAGTTGATCATCCACTCTGACCCGGGACATGTGCGAGATATAAAAGCTCAACGCTCTCCTAGGATCAAGCCTATGGAGCCTCTCCTCTTCCTTACCAGGATGTGGAGGAGGATAGAACGCCGGAAGAACAACCTTCTGGCTCAAATGAAATTACGAAACCACCTCCGGAAGAAAAGAAGGACGAACTCTAAGGACAACCCTGTCCTTGTGAAACACAGTGAAGGGTGGCTTAACTGAAAGTGCCTGTAACTCACTCACTCTGCGAGCGGAAGTAACCGCAACTAAAAACACAGTTTTCAGAGTTAACAGCCTCAAAGGGCAAGAATGTAAAGGCTCAAACGTAGCACCCATAAGAAACTTAAGAACAAGGTTCAAATCCCAACCTGGCACCAAAAAAGGTGACGGAGGGAACACATTAGTGAGCCCTTTCAAAAACTGCGAAATTAAAGGAATCTTAAAATATGAACACTCTTCAGACGAGCGCTTAAATATGCACAGCGCCGCCAGGTAACCTTTAGTGGTCCCCACTTGCAAGCCCCTCTGGGCCAAAGAAAGCAAAAAAGACAAAACCATGGGAATATCGCATCCAAAAGGATCCACATTCTGAACTCTGCACCAGTCGCAGAACTTTCTACAACGGCAACGGTACAGAGACTTTGTTGCCGGCCGCCTGGCCGAGAGCAACACCTCCATCATGTCTTCAGGGAGGTCCCAATCCTTATACCTCAACCTTTCAGAAGCAAAGCGTGAAGATTGAGGGATCTGACCTCTGGATGGAGAACCTGACCCCCCTCCCGTGAGAGCAGATCGTCTCGGTAGGGAAGACGACGTGGAGGGCAGATGGACAAGTCTAGAAGGTCCGCGTACCACGTCCTCCGGGCCCACGCCGGAGCAATGAGGATCATCCGGGAACCCAACCTCCGTAACCTCCGCAACACTTGCGGTGTGACGGGACTGGAGGAAACGCATACAGCAGTGGGAATGACCACTCCACCACGAATGCGTCTCCTAAGGCTCCTTTTGGAGAAAAGTCCCGCGAGCAAAACCTTTCGCACTTCCGGTTGACACTGGAGGCGAAGAGATCCACTTGAGGGGTCCCCCAAAGGGCGAAGATCTCCAGGAGAATCTCCTGAGCCAGCTCCCACTCGTGAGTGATCGTGCTCTGCCTGCTCAGAACGTCCGCCGTCTCGCTGTCGTCTCCGGCCAGATGAACTGCTGAGATCGAAACTTCCTGCTGGATATCCCAGAACTCGAGCTGCATCGCCTCCCTGCACAGCGGACGTGACCCTGCCCCCTCCTTTTTGTTGAGGGAGTGCATGGCCACCGTGTTGTCCGTCAGAATCAGGACACTCTTCCCGCGCGCAGTCGGCAGAAAAGCCTTCAGGGCAAGCCTGACGGCCCTCAGCTCCAACAGATTGATATGGAGTCTGGACTCCGACAGAGACCAACGACCGCCGACTGTCAGCTCGTTGGCATGAGCTCTCCATCCCGTGAGGGATGGTCCGTCACGATCGTCACCTCTGGCCAGGGCAGCCAAAATGGGGCACCCTTCATCAAATTGCCCTCGACGGCCCACCACAGAAGGTCCCGGGCGACCGAGGGCGGCACCTGAACAGGGTCCGACAGCCTGCCGGAGGACTGAGACCACTGGAGCTTGAGTGCCCACTGCAAAGATCTCATCCACAGACGAGCCTCTGGCACCAGAAGAATGCAGGATGCCATGAGGCCGAGCAGTCTCACAAACTCGGACGCTGGGAGAGTCTGGGCAAACTGAAACTTGTGCACCATCTGCTGAATGTGAAGAGCCCTCACCTGAGGAGGAAAACACTGCCCCAGGGACGTGTCGAGCACTGCTCCGATGTACTGGAGCCGCTGCGTTGGTGTCAAATGGGACTTCTTTAAATTGAGGGAGAAGCCCAGCCTGTGAAGGGAGTGGCAGGTGACGGACAGATGATCCAGGACTAGCTTGGGAGAGCTCCCCCTGATCAACCAATCGTCCAGGTAGGGGTAGACGTGAATCCCCCCTTTCCTGAGATGCGCTGCCACCACCACCATGAGCTTGGTGAAAACCCTCAGGGGCGGGGGTCCATCCGAAAGGCAGGACCCGAAACTGAAAGTGCGAGTCGCCAACCGCGAACCTCAGGTACTTCTTGTGCTTGGGATGGATCGGCACATGGAAGTAAGCATCCTTGAGGTCGAGAGACACCAACCAGTCCTGAAGTTGAAGGGCCTGGAGGACTTGAGAAAGAGTCACTATCTTGAACTTGTCTTGCCTGAGGAGTTTGTTCAAACCGCGCAAGTCCATGATGGGTCTCAATCCCCCGTCTTTCTTTGAAATCAAAAAATAAGGGGAATACCATCCCTTGTTCCTCTCCGCTACAGGCACCAGTTCTATGGCACCTTTCTCCAGCAGGGCTTGAATTTCCTGCGCAAGGAGCGGATCCAGACTCTTCAAAGAGAGGTTCCCTGGTGGAGTGTCGTGAGGCCTCTGCCGAAAAGGAAGTCAGTAGCCATGGGTTATGATCTCCAGAACCCACACATTCGAAGTAATGGCTTGCCACTCTACAAGATGCTGCGCCAGCCTTCCCCCAACCGGCGAACCATGGGACCTGGCCTCATGAGTGAGTGGTAGCGGCTGCGGCGTTGCCTGAGGGCAAAGAGGCAACTGCCCGAGCAACCTTGGCACCTCGAGTACCTTTGCTTCCATCTCCTGCACTCTTATGATGGCCTCTTTGACTGCTAGCTCCTCTCGCTTTACTGAAGGACGAGTAATAGCGAAAGGAACCTCCCCTCCATTGCTGTCCCCTAGGACGAAAAGGCGGAGGTTGGCGAACTGCAGCGCCCAACGGCTTGGCTGCAGCTTTGGAGGTCTGCAACCTCTCAAGGCTCTCGTCAGCCTTGCTGCCAAAAAGGTGTTCACCGTCAAAGGGCATGTTGAGGAGGCGGGACTGCACATCAGGAGCGAACCCAGTCTTCCTCAACCACGCAAACCTGCGCATTACGGTGCTCGCCGCCATGGACCGGCTGACACAATCCGCCAAGTCCAAACCCGACTGAACGGCCTCACACATGGCATCCTTGCCATCCTGAACCATAGCAAGGAAACCATCCCGTTCGTCCCCTTCGGGGATATGATCAGCCGCTAATGCAACACAGTTCCACAGAGTGTGTGTGAAACGAGACAAGGCACATATGGAGTTGGCCGCCTGAAGCGCCATACCCCCAGAAGAAAACACTTTCTTCGCCCAGCCGTCAAAACGTTTGTTGTACCTATCCGGAGGGATGGTAGGATACGACGCCTGCTTAGCCGGGGCCATAGCCGCTTGCACCACCAAACTCTCCGGGGTGGGGTGCCTAGACAAGTAGCAGGGGTCGCTAGTGGCTGGATGGGAGACTCTCCGGAGCAGTCCAAGCCGCCGCCACCCTTCTCTGCAAAGCCATATGAAAAGGCAAAACCTGGTCAGTGGGTGGACCGAGATCAAGGATGTCCGTGAGATCATCCTGAACGAACTCCCCTGCGGGAGCTGACCAGCCCAAGTACTCGGTAAACCGAGACATAAGGCGCCGATATGACGAATCGGCATGAGTGCCAGGCTCCGGCCGACAAAACTCCACCTCCGGAGAGGTGTCCAGTCCACTGGCATCATGCAGTGACTGCCTCAGGTGATCAAACTGACTATGGCCCGAGATAAGGTCATCCGGAACCGTAACCGGAACCAGGCCGCCATCAGAGCCTTCATCACCCTCTGAAATGTACTCCAGGTGGGGAGAGGAAGACCTCTGCGGACCAAAGCAGTGCCGGACCTTAGCCATAGTCTTTTTAGGGGCAAACCCCGTGCCACGGGGCCCCTCCGACACCACCGCCTCGAAAGGCATCGGGGGCGCCGAGCGAGACGGCGCCGGCGTCGACAGAAAAGGCGTCGTCGTCGAGCGAATCGGCATCGACGTCAGCTGCAACGCCTCCAGCATCTGCGGCGTCGACACAGTCCTCGAAGCCGGAGCTCCGAGCGTGTCTCTCGACAACCTGGGTGCCGACGACCCCCTCGAAGACGGAACCTCAAGAGAAATCGTCGATGACCTCGGCGCCACAGGCGTCGACATCTTCTTCGAAGACGGCACAGGATCATGCGGTCTCGAGCGCGTCGAGGACCGGGACCTGGAACGGGCATGGCGAGAACGGCTACCCTTGTCCGAGCGGGACCTCTGCCGCGAGCCGTGCCGACCACCCGAGCCCGAAGGCGTACGGGCGGTGTCTCTCGACGGGTGCCGACCGACCCCACTCGGAGGCGCAGATGGACCGGTGCCCTGCGATTCCAGAATCGCTAGCATCTGCTTCCCGAAGGAAGCCCATTCCTCCGGTGTCGCTTGTATGGAGGGATAAGCGACCCGCCCACGGGCGGAGTCCTCGGAAGAGGACGGGGAAGGTGACCTATGCCGGCGCTTCCTGGAATGCCTAGAAGAGGCGGAGGAGTGCCGAGACCGACTCCTGGAAGGAGACCCACCGGACTTCCGACGAGGAGAGTCACCCCTCGAGTCATTGGTCGAAAGCCCCGCAGACCTCGACTTCCGGGGCTTAGACACCTGACCTACCGACAGTTTCTTCTTGCGTTCACGCAAGGCCTTCGCAGTGAGCGACTGGCAGTCGACACAGTCGTCCGTATCGTGGGCCTCCCCGAGGCACCAGAGGCAGGCGTCGTGCGAGTCCTTGACCGACATCTTGGACCCACAGTCCCCGCAGTTCTTGAAGCCCGGACACGGGGTCGAAGATGAAAAAGACATCGCCACAAACAGGTCTTCACACCAACCGAACAGGTTCAACGAACCAAGAAAGAAAACAGCAACTCCAACGTGTCGAGGCGTACCGAGATTCACGAAGCGAACACGTTCGCGGAAAAAACGGAACTGAGGCTATGGGCGTCGTGCCTCCTTCTTATCACATCGGGGACGTCGGCCGTCGCTCCTCGGGACGGCGCATCGACGTCATCGACGCAGGACGCAGACGCCAAAGATTTTCCAAAGCAGCACAGCTGTGGACATTACCTGTCATAGATACGGAATACGTCGGAGGACCCAATCCCCTCGAAAGGGATAGAACTTATCCCCTCTACCCCCAAAACCCTACTACCCACATAGCCAGCATATGAGGAACTGAAACGAATGATAATCTAAAACCTCTGGTTATAACGGCTGGTTTGGTTTCTGACCCAAAGTATACACAGACCTAGCCTGGAGCAGCAGAACAATGGATGGGCCAGACCCCTGGGCGAATGTCAGAAAAAGACAATCCGAAGTGGCGAGAGGGAGAGAAGCCCACAGAGCTTGAGAGAGCAGAGATCCCTGTGAGAGGTGTGGCAAGTAAAGAGTATGCCAGGTGTGGAGCTCCCACAGGTGGTTGGTGCCGTGGAAAGGCTGCCGAGCCCTCCCAGGGAGAAGGAAAAAAGGACCGGCCCAAAGAAGCAGAGAGGAGCGAGAACCTACAGAGAGTCAAGAGACCGGTATGAAGAGTTGCTGCAGCCGGAGTCCTGCGGGCGGCCAGCGTGAAAGGTGAGCAAGCTGCGTTCCATGCGGAACCCAGTTGGTGAGTCGCGTCAGCGTCTCCATGTCACACAGAATCACCGACCCAAAGCTATGCAGTGGATCCAGGGAACCAGAGGAGGGCGGCAAAGCAAAGAGAATAGCGAGAAGACGCAAGGCAGGGACAGTCCAAACAAACCCTGGGCAGGGTGGAAATTGACAAGCCCTTAGGTGGGGAGAGCACAGAGAGACCCCAGGGTGGGGAGAGCGCAGGACAGCCCGAGAGGTGGGAGAACCACAAGAAGCCCAAAGACAGGGTGAGACCAGAGACCCAAAGGAGGGTGTGAACCAAGAAGCCCCAAGGCATGGTGAATACTAAGAGACCCAAAGGTGGGAAACAGAAAGAAGAGGGAGATTTAGCTCAAATCCCTAATGTAGACCCATGGGTGCATGAGTTTGATATAGACGACATCATTCAGCTCATAAGCAAAGCGAGTAACTCTAGAGCCCCTAGGCCTGATGGCCTTACTAACATAATGCTGAAAGCAAATCCACGGGCGTGGACAGCCTTTAGCTGGGTTCCGTTTAATAAAATCCAGAAACAAGGAAGGGTGCCAGATCCCTGGAAAATATCTATAATTGTTCTGATTTTTAAGAAAGGCTCTCGGGATAACCCCTCAAATTACAGGCCCATCGCTTTGCTTGACGTTATTGGCAAAATATACGTCTCATTAGTTTTGAAGACCCTGAAGCAGTGAGTTTCTGACTCGGTTAGCTTCGACCTCCACTAAGCCGGTTTTGGAAAGCAAGGTGGGACGCCTCTGAACGTTTTCCTGCTGAACATCTTGAAATCTAGGGCACTCGAGAGTAAAAAACACATCTACTTGGCATTTGTCGACCTCGAACAGGCGTTCGACTCGGTTGATCGGCAATTGCTATGGAATAAACTATGAGCCTGCAGTTGTCCAGGGGGTTTATTCTCAGCCATAAAATAATTTTACTCTGGCATCAGTTTAAGGGTCAGACTAGACAACAGAGGCCTCCTCTCAGAAAGTACTGAGACAAGACTTGGCCTCATACAAGTTTGCCCCTTGGCGGAAGAGTTGTTTAATTTTTACATCTAAGATGTGGGAACTTCATTATCCGAGGTCAGATCATTTCTACTGACAATCAGCAAATGGCATTTAAGTGTCCTGCTTTGTGCAGATGACTTGGTCCTAGTTGACCAAACCCCTATCAGACTCAACGCCAATTAAACAAACTTCAGGAATATGTTAAAATAAACAAACTTCGAGTTAACGTCCCAAAAACAATAAATTTAATTTTGCAATCACGCTAGGGAGGAAAAAAGCTAGACCAGTTTGGTGCCTGAACAAAGAATGCATTGAGGTAGTTTTCACCGTTGTGTATTTAGGGATGTTCATAAACACCAGCTTGAACCACGCCCCAAGGATCCTACGACTGAAAATGAGAATTAGTCATTTGGCTTCACAAACCTGAATTTTAATTAGGAAGTTTGGCACATTCTCACTGTTACCAGCCATTCAATTTTATAAGGCTAAGGTAATGGCTATCGTCACCTATGGGGCCGAAGTTGTCCTAGCTACAGACTCTACCTAGTGGGTAATTTTAGAGGGAAGGTTTTGGAAGAGAAAGCAACATCTACCAATGAGCACACTGATGCCTGCAATCAAGTATGAATAATGCCTGATGTCCCTTTATGCAATGATGGAATGGAGAAAACTTGCATTTTACAGGAAGTGTCTCACCGACCCTCCAGTTCCGAGGATTTAAGATCCTGCAAGACGCTTTGAATAGTTCAGCTGTACTCATCTTAAATACATGGTCATTAGCATGTAATAGGTTGTTCAAGATGTTAGGTTCTTCTGAAATGGACTTACTGCACAACCTTGATGCCATCCAACTTATGTGGGCAAGACTGGATAGACACAATCACCGCAAGAGATCAGTATACATCTTATGCTGATTTCAAGCTCGAATGTAGGCAGAGGAACTTTGTCCCACTCTAAAACAGTTCCCATGTCCAATTATGCAAGCAAAGCTACTTTGACTTAGATTGAATCTTCTCCCTAGAAAAGAGGTTCTGATAAACAGGAATCAATGGGAAGAGTTGGACACAAATTGCAGATTCTGTAATAAGCTTGATACCAAAGAAACACTCTACCATTTGACCCTGCTATGTGAAGGACTAACGGATAAAATAACCCTATATTTAGGCAAAATAATCAACAGGCTTTAGTTCAATTTCTGTGGATGATTTGGGTCTTAAGCTCATGAAGGGTGAGAACCTGAACCAAACTATAGCATTATTAAGGTTTTTGGACGATACTTTAATGGTTCATCTTCAAGAGTAGGCTATAGTTGATCGGCACGTATAGAAAGGAGAGAGAACCAGTCATACAACATGAGGAACAATATGGCTTAGTTTGCAGAGAGTACTTAGGAATCCTAAGAATGAATTGTTTTTATGAATGTTTTAATGGGTTATTTTTATTTTGAGGTAACAATTAATGTGAAACTTCGACTGAAGAATTAAGTACCTAATTGAATTGGTGAAAACCAATGATGAATTGTGTTTGTGGATTTTCGTTTGTTTTGGAAAGTGAAATGTTTTGTAAACCAAGCTCTAATAAATAAATAAAAAAAGTTTTTAAAAAATGTGGGGAGAATACCAAGAGACCCCAAGGTGGGGAGAATACAGAGAAGCCCTAATGGCAGTAAGCACAAAGACCCCAAGGCAGGGAGGGCAAGGAAAAACCCCAGAGTGAGTGGAAACACAAAATCTCACAGTGGGAGACTAAAATGAGACAACCCCCAGAGAGGGGATCTGAACAAGAGGTCCCATAGTGGGAAAAGAAGAAACAACCTCAGAGTGGGGAACAAGAGACTGAGACAAAGCACAGTGTGGGGGAGAAAGATAAACCCCGGTCTGGGAAAGGAACCGAGGTGACAGACAAAGATTCCTGGACTAGAAGAGAGAAAGTCCTTTGATAAACCAGAGTTGGGAAGGAAAGACACTCTGTGAATGTTTGGAACTGTGCACCTAGGCAAGGAGCGTATGGTAAAGAGACAATGGTAGTGGTCAGAAACCAGCCACCGTCTCATTTGCTCGAGCAATGGCCCAAAGTAGGTCTTTGGAGGATTTGTTTTTATTCCTTTGCAGTAGTAGGGATAGAGCTCAGGCTAGAATATGATTCTGGATGGACGACTCCTGACGAGCACCCTTTTAAGTATTTCTTTGTAGAGTAGGGCACATAATTGTAGGTTTAGGGGCAGTTTAGGCCTGGTTTTTGTTACAAAAATGAATAAAGAAATATTCGGATAACATTCCGACGTGTGGTAGAACTCTTCAGGGAGGTCCTCCACCTGACCAGAGACTTAGGGCTCCAATCTACGTGAGACGGTATTATCCTCCCCATAAAAGATCTGACTCATTTTGGACATACACTGGCTTGTGTAAACTAGATCATAATTCAGTGAGATGCTTAAGATGTGGCTTTGAGGCTGAAAGGCAGAACTGAGCTGGCAGGGAGCAGTCTCTATAAGTAGGGGGCAGAACTGAGCCAGCAGGGATGTAGTTGCAGTCTGAAGCGGTGGCGTCTCTGTAGTCTTCAAGAAGAACAACAGGTTCTGGCTTGGCCACAGCATTGAGGCCGAAGCTGCTGGTGCCCTGGAGAAGTTGTCATGCACTTGGCGACTGAATGCCTCACACTGCACCCCTTTGATTAGAAGAGCCAATAGGGAATGGTACATTAGATGTTAACTAATAAAAGGTGACTAATCATTGTAGCAGGGAGCAACATTTTCTTTCAGAATGAGTAGGAGGAAGAAGAAGGTTGTTACTTCAAGTTGCCACTGGAGAGGGGACCTCTTGTGGTGATTGTCCTTCTGTGCCTCTGAACGTGGTCTTCATCCTGCTGCTTGTTATGGACACAGGCCTTTTTTGAAGGGAGGGTTAGACACAGGTGACCTTGATACTGTCCTCTTTAGTCTTAATGAGAAGTTGTAAAGTTTAGCAGCACACTCCTGTGGGACCTCGGAATGCAAAGATTGACAGAAGCCACAGTACTCTGTGTTGTGCTCTTATCCAAGGCATTAGAGATCTACTTTGCGCAGGTCTGACATGAAATCTGCCCCCAATGTTTGCTGGGCTTGAATCCCAAGGGCTTAAGAGTACTAGGCTTTCTGCAGTAGAAACATTTGAAAAAGCTAGCACTTAGTGTGCGAAATAAAAGAACCAAGGTCTATGGGAAGGAATAAGTTACTTACCTATAACTCCTGTTCTCTATCGAGCATTGGTATCTTTCATAGATTCACATGCTGTTTGAATATTCCCAATCGGCTGGGAATCCTCTGTAACATTAAGCCAGTTCACATTTAAATTTGAAACTGCAACCTCTTTCATAGCCAATAGGCAGAGTCCCTTAGCTCCTGCCCAGGAGGCCATATTTAGATTTAGCATATTGCATGTGAAAGTAGCAATATGATCCATAAACGGGGAAGGAGCGCATGTGAATCTATCAGATAGCAATGCTGGAGAACAGGAGTGGCAGGTAAGTAGCTTAATCCTTCTCCAGCATTGCATTTTTCATATATTCACATGCTGTTTGAACAGATTATAAACAGTAAACACTCACCTGAGGCTAACAGATGACAAAGCACTGCTTGCCCGACCCTGAACTCCTCAGTGGAATACCTATCAGCACAGTAGAAACTTGCGGGTGTGTGGACAGACTGCCACAAGGCCACTCTGCAGTTATCCAACAGCGCGACACTGGAGAGGAATGAGGTAGTGGAAGAAACAGCCCGTCGTGCAGTGCGCTCTAGGCTGATCAGAAGAGGCCTGTTAGCAATGCTGTGACAGTAGGAAATGCAGTTCAACAGACAGCGGGAGATGGAGGACTTGAACAGCCCTTTAACCACAGCCATGGGACCAAAGACCACTGAGAGGAATTACATTGCTATTTGGCACAGGCAACATAATATGTCAAAGCCTACATGACGTCCAGCAAATGCTGCTTGTGCTCAGGCCAGAGTAGAGGGCAAAGCAAAGAAAACAGGCAGGTTCAAGGGCTCATTAAAACAGAAAGACAAAGGCACCTTAGGTATGCAAGTAGGATTCGTCCATAGCACAACCTTGCACTTGACAAACATCAGGTATGGTAGCTTAAATGTATCTCTCCAACTCTCCTGGCAGAGGCGACGAAGACAGAAAAGCTTGTGCAAAGGGCCGAATGGAGGACCCATGAGTTTGGAAAGAACAAAATTCAGTTCCCACGCGCCCGCACAGGAGGAAGGCACAGAAAATAAGCGGTGGGACCACAATGATGATACGGCAGGCATGCGGGTGAATCTTGAAATAGCCACCAAATGGACTTTAATTGAGGAATGTGAAATGCCACTGTGTGCCAAGGACAGAAGGTATGGCAAAACGTCCTGAGGTTAGAATCTAAAAGGATCAAACCGACTGACAGCACGCAAAGTCGAAAAGCGCTTCCACTTGTGGCGACTGTCAAGGGTACACGAGCTTTAGCTAGATCAGACTAATCCTGTAGCACAGGGATGTGTCCAATTCAAAGAAAGGAAGAGCCTGTCTGTCAGAATGAGGAATGCCGGGTTGTGGTGAAGGACGTCCCCCTTGTCCCTGGACAGCCGGTTGAAAACAGGAGGTAGACGTATTGGAGACACTGGTTTTCAACCTTCAGGGTTGGAAGAATGTTGGGTGGTTGGCTTTAAAATGTCAGGGTGTGTCCGTATTGCAGTAAGGATAGAACCCATATGTCTGTGGTGATGTTCGACCACTCGGCGAGAAACTGGGTAAAATGCCCATCCATGGGGCAAACAGAATTTTGGGATGCGAGTCCTCAGACTGGTCAGGCCTGGTTAGTGGCTTGACGCCATGTGTAGGAGTCGCGCTGATGCTGGTTTCCTCTGTAGGGCGGACTTTCCAGTGCAGGTGTCTCTGGATGCATAGGTGGAAGATGGATATGACTGCGACCGACAAAGCGGCCTATGGTCCCTGTTGGATCTTGAAAACCAGGACTTCCCTGAATGAAAGGACTGCCAGCACTGTTGCAGGGTACGCAGAGACCTGGCAGTGTCATTCCTGATGGTGTGTAGCGTGTCATCAACCTTCTTCTCAAAGACTCAGACTCCTTCATGATCCAATCAGTACCAGGATCTCTATGTGGTTGTACAAACCAATAAACCATGTGCTGTAATATCGATGCCCAGTTTGGCACTCCTATACCTCCTCGGCCAGCTGGCAGTTGTAAAGATCCAAATTAAATCCTGGGGGTCCCACCCTTCCATAGCAATCTGGATAAAGTTCCATGAAGTGATTGAAAACTAGCAGCCTTCATCACCATAGGCATCACTTGGAACACAACAGTCTGGGTAACATCATCTTCATCAGGATCATTCAGCCCATCAAGGAGATAGGGAATTTGATCCAAAAATTCAGTGAGTCTCTCAAAAGCACTTAACTTCCACGCATTCTGGCAGTACATCCAGTGCCAGTCGGCACTTATTACACCCAGGTATTTGAACCCTCCAACTGGTAGCTCAATCCCAAATTGCGACAAGTCCCCACCTGTGTCAGGGCAACGCATAAACAGCAGATTAATACTTGTTAATGACCAATTCTGACAACTTCCCAAACTCTTCCACCGTGATCATAGTTTGATGTAGATTTTTCTCGGGGTTCCATACATATAGCAGTACGTCATCCGCGTACATAGAGATGCAGTGTCTAATCCCTCCCAATAAAGGACCTGTATCCTCATGCCTACTTCGATACACCCTTCCCAGAGCCTCAATAACTAAATGTAAATATCAGAAGGTAGAGCTGGCAATCCCCGTCACGTCCCCCTATGCACCCGCCATGGATGGGAAATCACCCCGTTACCTTGCATCCTGGAGGTCGAGCTCCTGTATAACAATTTCATCCACTCCACAAAATCGACCACAAGACCCATTTCTCTCCAATACCATCCAATGGAAGTCCCAGGAAACAGAGTCAAACAGTTTATACAAGTTCAGACGAACCACTGTCAACCTCTCTTCGAGGCTGTCTGTATTTGTCCAGGACAAAGAGAAGCTGCCTCAAATTATGCATTGTGGATCTTCCTGGAATAAACCCAGTCTGGTCAGAGTGAAACGGACTATGCATGAGTGGCGACAAACGGCCAGCCAACAATTTACACAAGGTTTTTACATCTACATTGATCACGGATAAGGGACGATACGACTCAAATTCTGCAGGGTCCCTCCCCTCCACCAGTGCCTTCAGCATTGAATCTGGGAATTGGCCTCACTCTTTAGCTTCCAGAAACGCTTCCAGCAATTTAGGTTCAAGAATCACTGCATACTCCTTACACACTGCCATTGAGATCCCATCTATCCCTGGGGTCTTAGCCCTAACCAGACTGTTAACCGCCCTTTCCACCTCATGTACATCCAGAGCCCTCTCCAATCGTCCCCGTTGCACGTCATCTAAAATCGCAAGGTCATCCACTTCAAGCGACCGAATTGCAAGCCGGCATCAAACATCTCCTTCTCATATAGCGAAGCATAAAAGTCCTGAAACTTCGCACAGATCCCTTCCTGTTCTGTAATCAACTCTCCCTCCGGACACGCAGAGACGCTGCCTGCCTTCCTTCCTGATTAACCAAGCCAACAACTTACTCGCCTTATCGCCCTCGGAGTGCTGCCAGGTGTAAGGAAGGCATGGTATCAAACAGTAAGACAGACACAAATGATCACAGTTCAATGGTGTTTATTGAACTTCAATTGGGTTTGAAAAACGCCTATCCAATCCTAAATCTAAAGATCGGAGCAAGCTACGACCATCAAATAATAATAACGTAGTCCTAGTAGAGAGTTTTGTCAAAATAAGAGGGCCTATACTAATAAACCTATTGCCATTCCTTACCTGTAAATACAAATAGTGTAGGAAATAATGTTATGCAAAAGAAAAGTGTTCAGGAAATGATATGTCAGGATATCTGGGCCGTGAGATCCCCTTCCCCACGTTTTCAGCACGGGACAAGGTGGCACACTCTCTGGCTTCTTTAGCATGAGGATGCAGTGCAAAACATCAGCATCATGGCCTTCTGTGCCAAAGTCTCTTTGCCATTCAAAGTCTCTTATTTCAGAGGGCCTGATGCAACAAACATTAAAGTTGCTTCCTTCTTAGGATTTCACATGTAAACAATTTATCAGGTGATCCACTATTCACCTCTTGGCCCCCTCAGCCGGGCTCAGATCCACTAACACAAAATCTTCAATTAGTCTCCATCCGCTGGCCTCAGACCAATTCAACTATTTTAACACAAACTTTCTTTACTCTATCAACATCGAAGAATTTCAACTGTGTGCAACATTTTGCTTGACCCGTCGCAGGACCACTTCGAATCACAATTCTTTACAACTCTTTCACTTTTGCCACTTCTCAGCTGGATACCTTACAGAGACCTTCAATTGAGCACACACGCGGTGAGGGACTACTCTGTAAAAGGTATTATATCTTGGTTTCAAAGTGAAATCACTCATCAGCAGTTCAACTTTACTTGCGTCTTTCATCACACGCATTTCAAACAATGTTCGTTCCAGCGCTGGCCATACAATGTTGCCGCTTTCAACCTTGGCTTCAACACATACCGGTTTTATCTCGGTCTCCCCAACTCACCGGCTGTGTTGATTTTACGGATGCTGCTTTGTTCTTGGAGCCAAGGATGGTACCACATCGGCTGCTGATTCTTGCCACTTGATTACGGATGCGAGAGGGCCCTGGGTATCGCCGACACACAATGCAGAATTCTTCAGCCTGGTTTCCTGGTCTTACACTTTCTATTTTCAAGGATTTAGGAAAGTAAGGGTTCCTTGCCAAAAAGGTCAAGGGAATTTCCCTCATTGCGACCCCCTTCTGTTTTGCCATCTTTCTTCTCAAGTTCAGCTGTCGTCCCAAAACTGCTGTTTCCTCGTGTGCTTTGCCTCGCTCAGAGTGTGCTCTTTTATCGGTGTGGGGAAGCTTAATGGAAGGGGATACCACGTCTCACCATCTGGTGTCCCGCTCCCCAAGCACTGGTCCACCCCCAGGAACTGGATCCAAAAGCGATGGCTGTGTCCTGTCCACCTGGATGACAGATCCCTGGGCACTAGTGGGCGAGACACTTTCTGGTTTCTCACACAGGACACACATCGAGCATATCTGTGCGTATTGTTATGAATCTGATGATGTCATCACTCCTTTCCCCGAGATAGCCTCTCCCGATGTGGCCAGAGGACGGCAACTGCTACCTGATCCTGGGGGTGGCTCTATGAGCAACGACCACCTGGGTGGAGGTGACCATCAGGGAGATGACATAACATCATTGGGGAAAGACATGCCCTCTGTTCCCTTTTAGGGATGGTACCTCCATTTCTCGTGCCCTGATGGCATATTGTAACACCCCCCCCTTCAACCTCTTACTAAATCGACTTTAAGTAGTGCCTAACAGCCCACAAAGAGCAGTATATTAACATCTGGGACGAGGGAGAGGTAGGGAGCAGTAATGATCACTCTGAGTAAGATTCAATATCAGCTTCCTCAACGTCATACGAGGAACACCCTGCTAACAACTGAGACGAGAAAGAGCAACGGAACAGTAAAGATGACTAAGACCGGTAAACCAACACCAACAGGTACAGCCAGCTCAGCTGACTTTTAGCCACTTACCTTTTATTCATTTTATTTCCTTTCAGCAAGCCGCTGCATGCGGGTGGGTGGGCGTGCTTTGGGTGACTGGACGCTGTATACTTTTAGCATTACATTGCTTTTAAATTGTACTTTTTCTTTTCTTTGTATTTGCCGTACTGACATAGCAGGAAGTTGCTTGGCTTCCCTTGCAGACACGCGTTGCGATCAGTATTCGCTGCTCAGTCCCCTGAAGCTAATGCGAAATGTGCCAACATAATTGCAGAGTATTCCGCAATTCCTCCTTCTTGCATCGTTTTCTATTAAATGCTCGCTCACTAGTTGCACATGCCCATGACTGGTATGACTTGATAGATGACCATCAACCAGAACTTCTTTTCGTCACGGAAACTTGGCTACACGAGCACTCTGACCTCTCTGTGTTGTTCGCATTACCACCCAATTACAGCATCCTCTGTCTAGACCGAGTGTCGACTCTCTCTGGTGGAGGGGTTGCAGTAATGTATAAGTCTATATTTAATATGTCCTCCATACAACCTGACCACAGCCTCAAAATGGAACCTTTACTACTGCCCCTCCCATGTCTCTGACTGTGCTACTGGTTTATCGTCCCCCTGGCTATGACCACTCTTTCCTGACTGATTTCCCCGCATGTGTTTCTGAACTCTTATTAAAACATTCTAACCTACTCATTGGTGGCAATTTTAACCTTCCGATCACCAGAGCCAGTGAGCACGTGATGTCTCAATTGTTTACCACTATGTCAGATTTAGCCTCCCACAAAAGGTTACCGACCCAACCCACTGTCTTGGCAACACTTTAGATCTCGTGTTTGCTGCTAAAGAGGTTTGTAGTATCTTTCCTGTGTTCCCATTGACTTGGTCCGATCACTGTGCAGTTCCATTCTCTATCCCTACTATGCCCTGCCTTGAAACTCAGCCAACACAGTTCTTCTGCAAAGGTGCTTGATGCTCTACCTCTCGTCAACAACCATGTACCCAAATTGAGTCACATTGTGCCAGGTCCTTTCCCCTGCACGCTAACCACCTTAGCCCAGGGCTTTGGCAATGTTGCTGACTCCATTGCCCCGTTGAAGCGCTGTACAGATTGGGCTCCTCCGTCTGAACCCTGGTACACTGAAGACCAAAAGGCGTTAAATCTACTCCGCAGGGAGGCACAAAGAAGATGGAGACTTCATTATAATCCAGTCCATAAAAACTTGTTCTGTCAAGCCTTCAGTAATTACCAGTAAGCTATTTTCCTGGCCAAACAATCCTTCAGCGAGAAAGTCTCAGCTGATATAAACCAACCTAAATCTCTCTTCGAGCTGGTAAAGTCGCTATCCTTACCGGCGAAAAACTCTTCCAAAGTGGTATCCTCGCAAGCCCTCTGCGACTTGTCTTTTTTTGAGTAAAAGATTCTTTCTATTTGCAAAAATCTCAGTGTAGGCTCTTCTGTTGACCGGCCGAAGGGGGCTTCCGTTTACACTGGGCCTTCGGTAGGCTGGGCTTCATTTACTACTTTCTCTGTACAAGATGTACTATCTGCCATAAATAGGTCAAAATCTGCTTCCCCTTTGGACCCTATTCCTCTTGCAATCCTGAAGGATATCTCTGCCAACTTTGGCCCCTGGGTCACATTGGCAATTAATGACGCCCTGCCTCGGGTCATTTCCCTAACAACCTAAAACATTCTCTGGTGATTCCCCTACTAAAGAAGCCGTCTTTGGACCCCGCAGTCCTCTCAAATTTCCTTCCCATTTCTCTTCTGTCGTTCACTATGAAGGTGCTTGAATCTCTTATTTCCCCACTTCTTGACGATTTTCTAGAATCGTCTAACTTTTTCGATCCTTTTCAGTCTAGGTTTCACCCTGGCACAGGAACTGAGTCAGTGCATGTGGCGGTGGTGGATGATCTTACACCGCTGGTGGACCAAGGTGGGGTTGGAGCACCGACTCTTTTAGATCCATCAGCTGCCTTTGACAACGTTGACCAAACCACCCTGGTTGCACGCCTCTCCTCTGCTCTGCTGGCCTATCTAGCACAGAGCTCAAGTGGTTCACCTCCTTCCTCTCAGGACGATCCCAATTGATAGCCTTGCCACTTTTCAAATCCAAACCTACCCCTCAAGGCTCCGCAGTATACCCTATTTTTTTCAACCTTTACATTCAGCCTCTTCTTGGTATCATCCAGTCTCATGGTTTCCTTTGCTACTCCTATGCCGACAACACAGATTCTCCTTCGTCTCGATCTCTCCTGCTCCGATACTGCCGCTCGGCTTAGGGACTGCTTGGAGGATGTGGGTGAATGGATGTCCAGGAATTGGCTGAAGTTAAATGCTAATAAAACTGAGGTGCTGGTTGTGGGTACAACTGATCCCTCACGGTACTGGACCTCTGAGTTTTGGCCATCTAGTTTGGGCCCTTTCCCTTCTCATATCTCCTTGGTGAAGGATCTAGGTGTTAACATTTCGAACACCTTATTAATGTCCGACCAGATATCAGCAAGCTGCAAATCCGGTCATTTTAAGCTGATGTCAGATTCTTCCTTATATCCCTGCTCATTTTCATGCTCCTGTGGTCTCTTCTTTGGTAATGAGCGACATTGACTACTGCAATGCGCTCTATTTGGCACAACCTGCCTCTCTATTACGCCACCGACTTCAGTTACTACAAAGCATGGCTGCTAGGCCGGTCATTCACACTCCCGATAGTGCATACATGTCTCCTATTCTTCGTCAACTGCACTGGCTTCCGGTTGAGAAGAGGGTGTTGTTCAAGTCTCTCTGTATTGTGCATAAAGCCTTCTACAAACAGGGGGCTGAATATCCTGAAGCTAAATTTCTCCCCTATACTCCATCTAGAGAACTCCGCTCTCAACCTCTCTGATCATCCACATTCCCCGGACGAAGTTCTCCCGTGTTGGTGGACGCGCCTTCTCTGTGGCTGCATCAAAAGCTTGGAACGCCCTTCACTATGTTTTATGCGAAAGGGAGGATCATTTTTCTTTTGGTTGTGTGTTAAAAACCTGCCGTTTCTAACCTTTCTGCTACTTAGTTTGTTCCCTTTCGGCTCTCCTTTCTGGTCCGCGCCAAGATGCCCTTGGGTGAATGCCGCGCTCTACAAATTCCTATAACATAACACAACGGTCTAGTTTTTGGAAACTATGCAATTATGCCAGGAAGTTTAAAACCGCTACAACTGACAGGCAGAAGAAGAGAGCTCTGTAGATGCTGGGCTGCAAAGTGACCTGTGCAAAACCCGAGCACCATGCTGAGGGAAAGCACGCCACAGAAAAAAGTGAAGTGGTGAGTTTGAACAGCAGAGAGAGAAACCAGAGTACAGATGGTTTGCTGCCTGAGAACACAAGGCAGTGGGAACCGCACACTTCAGAAAAAACATAGCAAAGGCTAACAGGACGCACGCTGAGCCAGCAAGTTGAAAGGAACCAAAGCGAAAGAACACAAAAAGCAACCAGTACGCCCAGGGGAAATAGATGGGTTACCGGGTGCTTGAAAGCGTTTGCCACTCCATAAGAATAAAGCAAAAGACACAAAGTGAAGGGAACCGAAGTGAAGGAATGTGAGGAGCAACCAGTAAGCCCAGGGAAAACAGATGGATTACCGGGTTGCCTGAAAATGTGTACCGCTCCATAAGAATTTAGCGAGACACACAAAAAGCCAATGAAGATGTTAATTTATCTGTGGAGCATAGCACAAACAGGTTGTTGAATCCATATTTCATGAGGAGAAAGCAAAGCTGAATGCTCTTGGGAAAGGGGTGAAGAACCCTTTGGTGAAAGTGAAAGCAAATATTGAAACAAACTATGAAACAAAGGTTAATATGCCAGCGATGGGCTAATCTCATTCATGGATAAAATGTAAAGTCCTGGCATGAAAGTATACCAGGTGAATCTGAATAATTGTAAAGCCCTGGAAGGAGAGTACGCCAGGTGAAGAGAAGTATGGTACGGTATGGTAATGTTCATTTGTATAGTGCCTATACACAAGGCAAGTGTCTCAAAGCGCTCAAGGAGGGAGGGCGGGAGGGAGGGAACAAGGGGAAAAAACAGTCATTCAGAGACCTTGAATTTCTGAATGATACAAGTCTGCACAGGCAGAGTAAGTGCATATAATACAATTAACAGTGTAGATAACAGTACATATGTCTGACAGCGATTCTGCAGTTTTTCCAAGTGCACTAAGGCGCTCCCATGCAAGGAGGGGAGACAGGGAAGCTAGACGATCCTCAAGGCATGGTATGTTCAGATTGTGCAAGTGCACAGAGGGTACAGGAGAGGGAGGGAGAATCCAAGTGCGCCCAGTTAGTCAGAAACTGCGTAGTTGCTGAGAGAATGCCACAGTTGTGAAACTCTGAAACACTTTTGTATAAGCGCGATTCAAATAAAAAATATCATCATATCATTCTCATGGGTCATTGACCAAGTGCAGTAGCAATGAGGCAAGTGCAGGCCTGGAGGCAAGTGCAAGAGGACTGGCGAGGATGTCTGAGACCTGTGAGACTCTGTGGTACACCAGGCGGCCAGTCGGCAAGCTGTGTGGAAAAGGAGGGAGAGAGGGATAGAGCGGAGAGAGTTTAGCAAGGTAGAGGGAGAGAAAGAAGGAAGAGAAGAAGAGGAATGTCTTAAGGAGTTTCCAGAATTTAAGGAGATCAGACTCAAGATGGAGGGCGGCAGTGAGGCTATTCCAGAGGTAGACCTCTGTTGAGGATAAAGATCTCCTTCCAAATCTCTGCTTGGAGAACAGGCTCACTTGCAGAAGGTTAGAGGTAGATGAGCAGAGGGCTCAGGAGGGACAGTATTTAGGTAGAAATTGTTGCAAATAGGTAGGTCCCAGGAAGCCTTATGGACAATGCAGAGGGTCTTGAACTTGATCCTTGCAGCCACAGGGACCCAGTGGAGGGATTTCAGCACCAGGGAGATGCAGTCCCTGGGCTTAAGGCCAAGGATAAGTCTTGCAGTTCTGTTCTGGATGAGTTGCAGAGGGCGCAAAGCAGAGGCAGGGAGGTTAAGAAAGAGGCTGTTGCAGAAGTCAAGCCTAGAGAGGACCAGGGCTTTGGGGACAGTGAGCCACTGGGGGAAGGTGAGAAAAGGAAGAGTACCTCTGATGAGGTGCAGCTGGTAGTTGGACTTTTTAGAGATGTCCGAGATGTGAGTGGAAAAGGAGAGAGTGGAGTCTAAGATAACCCCAAGGTTTTTTGCCTCGTAGGTGGGTTCGGGCGCAGGGCCAAGGGAGTCCGGCCAGAGTGAGTGGGAAAGCAGGAGCCGCAATGCAAATTATCTTAGTCTTACTGCCGTTGATGTAGGCATCGTTTTCAACACACTATGACTGAATTGTGCACAGTCAGATATGAGCGAGGTAGAGGAGGTGGCTGAGGGTGGTCTGAAGGAGAGTTGCGTGTTATCCGCATAACACTGGAAGTCAGAGATGAAAGTGTAAATTACACGTGCCAGGGTGGCCATGTAGACATCGAAGAACCAGGGGGGTAGGTTAGAAACCTGGGGAACGCTGCATGTTGAAACAGTGATAGTAGAGAGAAAAGACCCAAGTTCCACCTGGGATGGGCGGTCGGAAAGGAAGGAGGTTAACCATGCCAGAGCCTGACCTGTGATTCCTAGGGTGTCACAGAGACGTGCGATCAGGATGCAATGGCTTACCGGGTCAAAGGCAGAGGAGAGGTCAAGAAGAATGAGAACAGACGGAGTGTTAGTGTCAAGATTTGAGAGCAGGTGTTCAGAAGAGCAGTTTCCATGCCTCTGGATGCTCTAAAACCAGGCTGATAGTCGTGGAGGCAACCAGAAGATCCAGTGTGGAGGGTAAGCTTCTCCAGGAGTTTGCCCAGGAAAGGGGTGATAGTTTGCTGGAATGGAGGGGTCGGCAGAGGGTTTCTT
The DNA here is from genome assembly GCF_040938575.1 of Ambystoma mexicanum. NCBI lineage: Eukaryota > Metazoa > Chordata > Amphibia > Caudata > Ambystomatidae > Ambystoma > Ambystoma mexicanum. Next base: position 330,009,222 of record NC_090929.1, read on the forward strand.
AAGCAGAGGGTGCACAATGGAATGCATAAAAGAAGTAGGAAAAACTCCAGTGGCAAAAGAGATTGCAGATATCAGCCAAGGCTGGAGCGAGACTCAATGTTGTGCTTAATGGTTTTGGAGGGGCAGCGGTCCAGCTGTTTGGATGAGGCCTTCATACACCAGACCTGTCTGGCGACCTCATCAGGTGTGATGGGGGTGAGAGAGGAGAATTGGTGGAGGGGCCAATAGAGGCTGCAGAGGTGTTGGTGTATGAAGTGGTGTCGAAGTGAGAGGAAAGGATGTCTTGGGTTTTTGCGGTGAAGTGTGAAGCCAGGGCCAAGCAAAGGTCCTCGGTGGGTGTGACAAAAAAGAGGAGGCTGCTGCAAGATTGGCCAGTTCCTTACAGACTTTGAAAAGATTGGCTGTGTTGTTTGATGCCGCAGAGATGCAGGTTTGAATAAAGACTTTTCTTGTTGTGGATGCAGAGTCGATATTGCCTTTGAAGGAGCGGCAGGCCAGTTTGTCACAGGGTCCGCCGGACACATTGCATTTCCGCTCAGCTGCCCTACACTTGCGTTTAAGGGCAGCCAGATCAGAGTCGTGCCAAGAGTTGTACTTTTTGGAAGGCATCAGTTGGACCCTCATGACAGGGGCAAAAGTATCAAGGGTGTGAGATATACAGAGATTGAAGTTAGCAAGGGCTTTGTCAGGGTGGGAGTCAGCTGCAGGAATAGGAGGCAGAGAGTAGTAGGCAGCCACTGTCACTCTTTTCATGTGTCTGGTGACATTGAAACCGAGTGGCCGCACCATGTGTGCCGATGCAAGGGAAGAGGAGAGCTTCAAATGAGACGAGAGAAGAGAGTAGTCAGTCCAAGAGAGAGAGAGGTAGTGAGAGGGAGAGAGGGATGTCAGTAGAGATGATGGTATCCAAAGCGTGGTCCGCTGTGTGCATGGAGCCAGAAGGTAAGATGGAGTGGAGGGAGAATCGCATAGGTTGCGGAAAGATCCTCAAGAGTCGGGAGAGTCCAGATGGATTTTGAGGTCACCCAGCAGGTGGAGTTGAGAGGAGGAGAGTAGAGAGGAGGCCAGGTCAGCCCATTCCGAGAGGAAGAGAGTGGACTGTCCTGGTGACCGATAGAAGGTGGCCACGAGGAGAGAAGATTTAGGAGAGAGTGAGAGCCTGTAGACTAGGCATTCAAAGGAGGAGAAGGCCTGCGTGGGGATGATAGACACATGTATCCATTCTGGGAAGATCAACACCACACAACCCCCTGAACCCTTGGGCCTGGGCACAGAGAGGATCTTATATCCTTCAAGGAGGAGTGTGTCAAAGCTTGTGACAGAGCTGTCCTTGAACCATGTCTCTGTGATGGCAAGTATATCAAGATCCATGCGTTCAAGGAGGTTGCAGATGTCAGACTAGTGTTTGACAGCAGAGCAAGAGTTAAGTGGCAATATGGAGTCGCCTGCCATCTTTGAAAGTCTTCCACTGGGAGGGCCGCAGGGGACAGTAGTCCCCCAACACCCCCCGCCAGCCACCCCCCCACCCCCCGAGGATGGCAAGAGACCAAGCGGGATAGTGGAAGATGGCGGAGGGGCCAAGGCCGACAAAGGAGCTGGGTCAGTGAGGCAGGGCAAGGATGCCTGTGCAGAGGAAGAGGAGGGCATAGCAGGCAAGGGAGCCTGTGCAAAGGAGGAGGAAGGCACAGTAGGCAAGGGAGTCGGTGCAGAGGAGGAGGAAGGCACAGCAGGCAAGGGAACCGGTCCAGGGGGAGATTTAAGGTTTGAGAGGTGAGGTAGGAGCCTGTCAAAGAGAAGAAGGTTGGGTTGAGGACCCTGTACCATGATGGTTCCATTCAGATAGACATTAATGATGACCCTGGAAATGGCGAAGAGGTGAAGGAGGACCTCCCAGCGGGTGCCACCAGTAATGGGAGTAGAGGTGATAGGAGAGGGAAATGCGACCATGTGCCGGGTCCATTGTTCGGATGAGGTAACGACAAAGACGATGCCTGTTAGTGACTCTCTGGCGGAAGCCGTGACATAGGTGTCTGCAATAGGAAGGCCTGGGTAGGAGCCCAGTATGTCCTTAAGTTTCTTCCAGACAGATTTGGTGATAGGAGAGGAATAGAAAATAGAGAAGCAGTTAGAGAGAATAGGAGACACAGATAGTGACTTAGCCAGCTAGAATGGTGAGTACAACACTTACCCGGCTGATGTACTGAGGAACATGGAGGGTTGGGGGGGCAGCAGGGGCAAAAACAGAGGGGGTGGGGGACAAGAAGGTACGGGGCACTGAGGACAAGGTAGGGCGTGCAGGACTTAGTGCAGGATGCACTCAATGGCAACCGCTGTTTGTAAAAAGGTAGTAATTAACAGTTGAGCACCTAGCAAGAAGCGACTGTAAGAATGGTAACAGCAAGTACACCACCATGCTTAATTTTAGCTAAGGCAGAAGAAACCCAGTGCAGTATATGCACTCAGTCAAGTTTGAGATTTTGCTAAGCAGAAGGACTACAGTGCAGCAAGTAAGCTGAAAAACACTGTTCTAAGACTATCCACTTGGCGCAGTAGGCCAATGGGAATAGGTAAGGTCAAACAGTAGGATGGAGGCACAGCTAAAATGAATTTCAGGCAAACAGGCATGCTCAAAGCAATAAGGAGACACAGCTAAAACGATTTTCAGGCAAACAGGTACTTTCAAAGCAGGAAGCAGGCACAGCTAAAAACGATTTTCAAGCAAACCGAGACAGTCTTTGATGAATAGCAAGGAAAGTTCAGCACATCAATTCAGTAGTACGAGTCAGTGAGAATGAGTCACAGAGAGAGGGGCAGAAAGGAGAGTCACCGCAGAGCAAGGGGCATCTGCAAGGTTGATGACTTACGAGGCAGATGAAATTAGTTCTGTGCCGCAGAGGCAGAAGCTGAGTTGCAGTACTCCTGTGTAGACACGCTTAGCGATGGCAGTGTCAAGAGGGCCATTGAGTGAAAAAGAACATTGCAGAGCATTTTACTGAAAGATTCCTGGAAGTGGGCCTGGAGCACGTCCAGGCACTGACAAGAACAGACAGGGCCTTTGGCTGGTGGTCTGGTATTCGTCTGCCGGCTTCGTGGTTGGCTGGCAGAAAAGGCAGGGGAAGCCAATTACTGCAGTCTCAGGTTGGAGCAAGAAAGGCACAATGGGATAGCAAAACGTGTCGCCATATGTAGAGGGACCCACAATGCGGAAAAAGTCACAAATGAGGTACACAAGAGTGCACTCATGTGGATGTTGGCCTGCAGGCAATTTTCCCCACCATGGTGGGCAGCAGCGCTCAATTACAAAAGTAAATGCACATCACAGAGGTACAGCACTTCAGAAGCCTACCTGCTGTAGAAGTGGTGGTGGGGGTCGCAGATGATGCCCCTGAGCCTCGTGATGTGTGCACTGCCAGCAGATGAGGTGATGAGGAGCATAGCCTCCTCAGCTCAAGATGAAGTGTTTAAAAGACTGCATGAAAGAGCTGCCAGGAGATTACATCAGACAAGCTCAAGTGTGTACAAGGTATAATAGAAGGAGAATATCAAAGAAGATCCACGCCCTTGAAATGTTGAACTATTGTAGATATTCAACAAGAGCCTAGCAGGGGAATATGCCAGGCGACCTGTGAGAACTGTGAGCAGACCAAGAGGAGGGAGTGATTATCTTGGGTTCTAAGGAACTTGACTGTTCTTTGTTTGAACTTTTCATATTAGTAAACGGAATCTGGGCAAGGGATCCATTGCCTGGAACTGTGAACATTGTCCATTTGGAACCTTTTTGTTGGATGTATACACCTTTGTGTTGGATTGAAACATTTGTGCACTTTTGAGAAACAGACAATACTCTTTGCACCTTAGAGTTCATTTTTAAAGTGTGAGGGCCAGAATTGGATTTCGGACATAGGACATATTTTTACTTTGGACATCTTGACAAAAGGACAGACCCCCCTATGTTTTTGGTTGAGGTAGGGAAAACCTCCTAGACTAGGAATAGTGAAGCATTTTCCAACCCCTTTTAATTTCAATAGAGGTTTATAACCAAGAACCACAAGTCCACTGTGTACGTGTCTCATTCCTGGCTCTTCACAGAAGGCAATCCCTCGCCCCTTGTAGGTTACATCTGGCATCCGCCAAAACCCATTGAACAGCACCAATCCCCTTGCCAGCTCCTGTTCCTGGCTTGCCACCTTGAATTCTAAGCCCTTAACTGCCCGGGTGAGCACCCTACATACCCCACACTTGCAGACATACATATTCCCCTAATGAAAACCTTCAGTGCCTCCCATTCAGTAGACCTGAGCGAGGTAGTGCCTCAGTTAACCTCCAAAAATAGCCAGATACTGTCACCCAACAAAGTCCTAAACACAAGATCCTCCAGCATCTTATTATCAAACGTCCACTTGGGTATAAGTGGTCGGACTTCCCTGTTAGTCAGTTCCACTAGCATGGGCAAGTGGTCTGATAGTGTCTTATCCAAGTATTCCACAGACGTGATCAAATCAAGTTTCACCACACCTACAAATGCTTAATCAATGCAGGAATAAGAACCATGAATAGCAGAGAAATACGAGAAACTACGCTCCTGCCCATGCAGCACCCGCCATGCATCCCTCAGACATAGGTCTCCCACCACCCGCGCCAGAGCCCTTGTTGCCATGCTCAACAGCATTACCGTCTTACTTGCCACAGCCAAGACACAGTCCAGAACACAGTTGCAATCTGAGAGAGTCCACGCACTCATATGTTGGACCAAAAGGCCCTGCATATCCTGAAAGAAATCATCTTGAGCTACATTAGAAGCCTAAGACCCAAGACGGAGTCGTGCGGGGTCTTTGGAGCGGTCTGAGCAGTAACTCTACAGTGTTTGTCCAAACGTATCCACCGTGACTTGGTGGGCGTTACTCTGCTTAAAAACCGACTCGCACCGCGGAGCGGTCGCAGAGTCATGCAGAGTCTTTGGAGTCTCTGGAGTCTCGAAGAGGTGAGAGACGTAAGACTCCGCTGGTGGCACTTGTGACCTCTGGTTATGCCTAACCCACGAGATCGAGCAAAATCCCTTGCACCCTCCAAATGACGTCTGGGCAGCTGAAGACACAAGCCCAGCTGTGCCGGGAGATGGAAGAATCAAGAAGTGATCTTGGCGCGGGACCAACAGATCCTACGGAGATGGTGGAAAGTTCAAAGGACATCGTGAAAGCGTCCACTTGTGGACAGCGTCCCGAACCACAGAAAAAACAAGTAAGTCAAGTCCGCCACCAGAGCGCACCTGAAAGCAGACGACGCAGCGTGACCATCCACAATGTTTCCCCATTGCTTAGCTTTGATGAGGTTGTCGAAACTGATGTAATTGACGCAGCTGATGTGGCTGCAGTTGCCACACAAAACGCCCACACTGCAGCATTTTCAGACGGCGTACTTTGTAAAACAGCTGTTAGGAATGGTAAAAGCAACTTGTTTCCCAACGACCGAAATTCACATGAAGATGCTTTTCCACATCCGCTGCCCAATTGCCTGGCCTTCAACCTTACAAGCAACCAAGTTGACGGCCTAACTTTATCAAGGGGGGGGTTTTTATCAAATTCCAATGTTGCGAGTTCTCACATGGTGCGCGGGACACACTACAAATCCTTTGAACACCCTGAAGAGTGGTGCAGCGGCAGAGTCAAACGATCGCTTTGGTTCTGAGTGCATTCCAGACGCTCCACTCTCATCTACAGTTCCTGGACATTCAGCTGGCACTGCGATAGAAGACTCAAATATCAACGTGGACGTTTTTCATGATTTCGGTGACATTTTCCTTGCCCCACTAAAAATTAAACAGGATCCTGCCGTGAGCATGAACCCGCACAATGTTGAGCAGGGAAAAGATGATGTTTTCTGTGCACCTCTGTCCAACTCTTCTCATTCACTCCATCTGCCTGAAGACGATGCAGTGGTCACTGGGGCTCTGCCTCCGTCTCAAGCTAACCATCAACATGAATACAGTCATGAACGAAGAAATTCTTTGGATATACTGAACAAGCTTTTACTTGATCTATCTCAACAAAACGAAAAAAATTGATAAAAAATAAAGAGGTCATTACCGAGGCGAACAAAGAGCTATGAAGTTCAACCGACATTCCCAAAAACTGCCTAAGTTGAAACCTCTCCTAATACAAGGTGGAAAAATGGACTGTACAAACAGAGAAGAGTTGACCTTAGTATGTCCCCTAATTTGTCTTGCTCACAACGCAACATGAAAAAACAAATGATGGACTTGGATCAGACTGTTCATTTAAAAGAACAAACTCTTGGACACAGCAAAGATTCATCCTGTACGACGGTATCTTCTTCAAATGATTCTTCAATAATGGAGCGCAAGTATCCTAAAATCCGAAAAAGTTCAGATCTCGCATAAAACAAGATGAACGTACAGATGATTCTACTAAAAAGATACAAGATCTGCAACCTATACTGATGTCCACAATGACAATCTCACCATTTATCAAGCTATATGAACAAATAAATAACAACATTAAAGACCTAACAACACTTGTGGCCTTGTTGAACTCCAAAGTGTTAAATCTTTGACAACACACTGTTTAAATAGACCTATCATGAAATGAACAAAAGGATTGAGGGCTTGCTGATCAACTTAACTGACTAAAAATAAAATTGCAAACTGGATAAAAAAACTGTTCGCTGAAGTGGCAAGCCCCTTGGCGCTGCTTAAAATGAAAGACCACTTACCGGAAACAATGATTAAACGGGACAGTCAAATCCCGCATTCTTCGCAAATTAGAAAAGATTTGATGATGCAAGATGACGAATTACCTAAACAAAAACGACTAATACAGAAGTACAAACTCAAAGCACTGATGGCCTCAAAATGAGCACTACTACAAGTGGTGTGGAACACGCAACTCAAATGCCAAATTTGGTAGCTTTGGACCCACCTGAACACAATAAAACGATCCAAAAAACAAATGATGCTGCCCCTGATGTTGTGAGAACCAATGAAAATGGAGCCATGACAGCTTATCAGCTGGGGGCCATAGACTTGAGACATCTCGGACCAATAACTATCATACAGGACGACATTGCTGTACTACCTGAGACAACTCAAGACCTAAATATGCAATCCTCATTTGCTAGTGCAGTACAAAGTATAATAGGGAGAGAGAACCCCGCCTTACACGATCTTCAACTGTCAAATACTTCAGGGAACACAGATGGATGCAGCAAAGTCAATACCAAAGACAATGGCGCAAAAAATAATGACATCTTTCCAATTTTTTATAAAAATGCAACATCTTCAAAGCAACCAGTGGCAAAAAAAAAATTAAATTTAAAAAAAGTGCCAAAAATCGCCTGATGTGCAATAGCTCGAGAAAATTCTTATGTAGCATAAAAACCGTTAACGTTACGGTAAGCACCAACGGTGATGCCATGCGAGACAACAAAAAAAATCAATGAGAAGACAAATCTGGAAGCACAACTAACTGTGTAGACAGCAGATTGTGAAGATTCCTCAATCGACTTGATGAACATGTCCACCTACGATGATAACATCACAGAGATACATGAGGAATCTCCCTCACCCAAAAGTTGACATAACACCTAAAAATTTGCCGTCAAAGCATCCTGACATTCCAAAAACAGACGACCAAGTGGCTAAAACCTTTCCAGCCAAGTTAGAGACTCAGAATAACATGTTACCTCAAAGAGAACAACAACGAACCAAATCAACAACCCAAAAGTAGCCTGTTCGGGAATGATCTGTACACTGATTCAACCGGCACCTCTGCTCCAAAATCAATGTTAAAACCTAGCCCAACTTTCATCACTCTGAACGAAAGATGGAACAAACTCGACCAAGGATCTGGATGCCTGTATCAGGGGAGTGCAAGTGCACCCAGCATTGTGGTTCCTTCTCACACGGAAGCTAGAACTACATCGATTTGCACTCGCGGACCAACATTTAAATCTTACCCTCAAATGTCTGCTATAAATCATGGTGCTAAAGAACACTCGCTGGGACAAGACGGCAAAGTCGCAACCTTGTATGCCACAAAAAAGAGTCAAGAAGACCCGAGAAAAAAAATCACAAGTACTCTTCAAACTCGAATTGTGAGCAGCGACAATCTCATCCTAAATCGACACGTTCTTTGTTTGCTTCATCACATTCCCAGTCTTAGAACCATTGAATAAGATGATTTGAAAATTGTGGAATTTGTTGGAGAAACCCAAAATTACAAAGTACTACATCTGAATTCAAACATCGTATTCAATATCATCCTGTTGGAAGAAGCCTCGGCGCTCATATCTCTAGGCTTTGACATTTTTGAGATCAGTGATGTCATTCCTGGATTGCCTGGAGAGAAGTTACATAATCAGGACTTAAATAATGATGATTGCACTCAAAGACCCAAAGTCGACTCATTGACGAGTCTCAAGGCTAATACAATTTCCATGCTAATCAAGCTAAAAGAGTCAACAGAAAATGACGAAGGACCTGAAATTGAGTGTAGCAACATGTCAAACGACTAGCTCAACAAACAACAAATCAAAATAACGTTTTGATGTGAAACAAGGGTGAGAACCATCGGTCAGGTTTCGGAAGCAACCGGTAACATAGAACAGACAACAGAACACTGGCATTGGCTCGCTGAAGCACTGTCAGCAAATACTCCAAAGAACACTACAGCATAAAGTGAAGACTCAATGGAGGAGCCCATGACTAAGGTCGGGACCTGGAACACGAGAGGTTTCAAGCACTTATTCCAGAATAACTGGTTGAGTGACACTGACATAATGTGCCTGCAGGAAGCCTGGCTTTTGGATAGGCCGTTGTCTGACGAATTTGAGATTGCATTTAATCCAGCAATAGGTAATCCAAAAGGCAGACCCATGGCTGGCCTTCTCACACTTGTTCGAAAAACATCATGCCTTCGAATCATTAAATCTTGGAACATATCTCCGTATATACAAGTGTCTGAGATCTCCATTCCAAAACAAGGATCAACTTATGTTATCAACATATACTGGCACCATGCTGCAGCTAGTCTTACGCCTTTCATTGACCAGGTCTCCTCAGTGATTGATGTCTACGAAGAAGCAAGTGAAACAGGACTCATACTTTCTGGAGATCTGAACATAATTTGTTTCAATTCAACGAAAGCCAAACTTGACAAGTCTGTCAACAGGGGGTGTCTTGAAATGGACCTAAGAAATATCTGCATGTTAAATGGTAACATCAAAGGTGACATACCCGCACAGTGCACTTGGAGCAGACTGGGCCAGAGCTCAGTCCGAGCCTATTTCTTTGTGTCTGGAAACACACACGAGCAAGTTGTTCTCATGCAAGTAAAAGATGGACCTCACAGTGACCACAAGATGGTAAAGATGACTCTTAACACAGCTTCAAAACAAAAGAATACCTCATGAAATTGGAACGTCAATGTGGAGTCCAATAGAATGAGGCTTCATCTCAATGACACTGAAGTTAATCTAATCGCAAGGAAATATTGTGAACAACAAACTGAGGTTGAATACGGAACATTGCTAACTCAATACATTGAGAAAAAACAAGGCTAAAAAAAACGCAAATTTACATCAAAACACGTATTCGATCTCGAAATCTGCAAGCGAAAGAGACAGATGCAATATGAACTAAGAAACTGCACACTGATGATCCCATTGAATTTGTAAATAAAAAAAGATCTGTGAAACAAAAGTAAAAAAATTGGATCAAATCGCATCAAGTGATCATGCTACAAAACGATTAAGAACTCATGCTGATAAAACTAAAAAACTAAAATTCTCGTGACTTCTGGAAAACAATCAACAACGAGAGCGCAACACAAGCCGCGCTCCAGACCAACACTGTAACAGAGGTAGACTGGATAAAACATTACAGCTAGCTATACAGCAAAAAAGGCCACAACGAAGAGCCCGACTTACCTGTTCTAACAAGTTGGAATCTAGAATTTAAGAAAAATGACATTCTCGACATTATAAAAAAGGTGAGCTCTTCAAGGGCCCCAGGGCCTGACAGCCTTACCAATTATACCCTTAAACAGAATCCTGAAGAATGTTCTGAAATATGCTTTACACTTTTTCACCGAATTAACACAAAATGCGAAACACCAATGTCATGGAAAAGTGCTGTAAGAGTGCCTGTATTTAAAACGTTATTGGACGTCCTAGGAAAGGTATACGCTACAATGCTACAACAAAAGCTATCCAATTGGATTACAGAGTCTCAGCACATAGACTTGAGACAATCAGGCTTCGTGAAGGGGGTCGGATGTGGGCTGAATCTGTTAATCTTAAATTTACTAAAAATTGAGGCAATAGGAACTGCTGGCAAAGTGCATTTGGCACTCATAGATTTCTCCCATGCATTCGATAGCATAGACAGAGAAATTCTTTGGTCCAAAATGAAAAACTGGAAGTGTTCCCCAGACCTCCTGGCGGCCATAAAAGAGCTACACACCGGAACAAATGTCAAGATTCGCCTAGACCAAACTGGCGCCCTTTCGGCCGCGATCTTCACATTCTGCGGTGTTAAGCTAGGATGCCCTTTGACATCGATTATCTAGAACATGTTTATTTCAGATATCGGCCATACCATCGAGAACGTGTGCTCATTTCCACCTAAAATAAGTGGAAGCCACGTGAGCTGGCTGCTATATGCCGACGACTTGATTCTTCTGGATGCCACTTCAATTGGACTCCAACAAAAGCTTGAGGCTGTAGAATTATATGCAAAAATCAACAGTCTTTACTTTCACAAAAATAAATGTAAGATTCTGGTCTTACAAAACCTGAGAACCAAAACAAAATGAAATGGGAAACAATTTAAATGGCGACTGGGGAATGAAACCCTTAATGTCTTGACTAACACCAGATATTTGGGGATGCAGATCAGTGCTCACATTGATGACAGTCCCTGGGCAGAAAAAGCAAGAACTAAGTGTTGACAGTTAGCATGCCAGGCCGCCATTATTAACAAAAAATATGGCAAATTTTCCCTGCGACCAGTAATAAACTTCTACAATCAAAAAGCGGTCCCGGCCCTTATCTTTGGAGCCGAGTGTGCATTGGGCTGTGCACATGAATTATGGATGTCACTGGAAAACATTCTGGACAAAAGTTTTACAAATTCCGAAGGGAACTGCAACAGCATGCATTCGAAATGAGTTAGGGCTTGTATCCCTTAACGCACTAATTTGTTGGAATACACTAGCTCTTTACCGCAAAACCATAATGCAAGACATTGTTCCTCAATTTGAAATCTTGCATAATCCAGGAAACAGCAATACGGAAGGTCTACTATCACCGTAGTCAAGACGTTGTGAAACTTTTCTAGATGACTTGGTAACTGATTGCTTAACAATTCAAGGCAATCCTGATTCAGTCAAAAACAAACTCTGGAGGCTTGACTGGATTACAACTGGAGAGCAAAGGGCAAGCCAAAGACTGATGAAGGATAGACCATGTGAAGATAGAAGGTTTAATGAACTTGCTAGCTATGTAGAGCATTTCCCAGCTCCATATCATATATCCACATTTTTGTGTTTCCTACTAAATGCCTTTAAAACTAAGGAAAGATTAAGCACATGGTCCAAAAACAGTAATCAAGACACAAATTGCAGATTCTGCACTCAAAACGAGGAAACTGTAAAACATCTTGTCCTGTTTTGCACTGCCATACAACCTCAAAGGACAAAACTATTCAATCATTGAAAGGCAACAATCACTAAGCAGCGAAGAATGGTGGCAAATGATGTTCAGTGGGTCTAGCAAAAAATAGAATTATGCCTTCATTTTTTTTTTAGGAAGACATAAGGGATTTACTGTCCAGCACAAGCAGTGGATTTGAATGAATAAAACACAGGGCACTAACACTTCTGGATAAAAATCACAAAACTCAAATAAGATTTGCTGAAACGTGATGAACTCAAACTCTGAGACCTGACGTTGGAAGGTCACAAGTGGAAATATTACATGTTGTTTTTTCCATTTTGTTTCCTTTTTTCTTCTGTGTATCCTCGTTTTCTTTTTTTAAAAGGTGTTAAAGGTTTGTACAAACCACATAAAAAATAAAATAAAAAAAATAAGACCCAAGAAGAAACATTGGAATTCCCAGGATCTCCCCCAATATGGACACATAGCACCCTTCCTTATCCACCATGGTTTGAGAGACCTTCAGCCTCCCAGAGTCCTTAGCATAAATAAGCACCCATCTAGAGAAGGTGGAGAAACCCCTAACAAGCACCGACCCCCTTCCATCGCGTCTGATGCGCCGGCAACCTATCTACGTCCAAGTGGGTCTTACTGGGAGAAGAGCAACATCCACTTTGTGATTATTAAGATAGGATCAGATCTTTCCCTTAACAATGTTATTCAGCCCCCTCACATTCATGCTTATTATCTTCAGCAGAGCCATCCGAAGCATTCTGTGTCTGTAATGGTCAGCCACCCTAACCCAGATATCTGATCGATATCACCAGATACAGAGCATATCGCCAGATACAGGGCAATTCAAAGACTCCCCCCGCCCATCCCAGTCCCTCAGTCCACAACACAATTGAAACCAAAATACAACAGTGCCACACCCCATGCCACATCCACACCCTCCAGCCTGCGCTTGCAACACCCAAAACTGTACGCATCCCCATGTGCCTACCCTAAAACCAAACTCAAGTGAACCTCTTCAAACTGAGGTTCTCCTCTAACCCCATCTCAGACCTTAGCGGCCAGGGACACGAGCGAACATAGAACACTAAATTGGGCTGCTCCTTCCAGCTCAGGCAGACCACCACCAACTCAAACCCTCTCCCACCTATCGCAAAATTATCAGCCATTTCATTCTTCACACTCCCCACTATTCGCCTCCCTATCCCCACACCTCCCCTTGCACAGATTACAAAGTTGTCCTTCCCATCAGATTCCCCTCCCATATGATATGATGTGATAGGTTGGTTTCCAAGCACAGACCCGGGGATCGAACCTGTGTTGCTCCGCGTCGTCTTGCTTCCAATGTGAGCATGCTATCCTCCCGAGACCATCAGAATTCACGTACAAAAACAGGCATTAAGCCTTATGAGAGAAAAAAAGTCAGCCAGTCCCACATGCATATACAACAAAATGGTATCCTAACACTCGAGGGTTTTTGACAATAGATTATTCATCGTATGTAACTCACAGTTTAAAGAGTCTAGTAACATTCAAGGATTTGCTATATTCACCCAGTCTTGACACTATTTTGGGTGTGCAGAGTCAATCTCCGCAAGTACCAACAAACAGTTATTTGATTGTGAAACATCTTTATTTAATTTGCTGTCAATACATCTTTTATCTTAAACACTTTCATCTGCTATTTTCAGTGCATAATATTTTGAGAGAAAGCAGTGTGAAACAGGATACAAGATAACAAAACCTTAGAATGCAAGAAAATACACAAAGGTACAATGTGAAACAGACAGCAAGTGCTGAATATCATCCAGGTAAATTCTGAATGGCCAAAATAAATTTAACGCATTCTGGGTACTTGCACATAAACGAAAAGACACAAGCCCAATTTAGGATAGCTTGTGTTGGGATTGCGTAGATCACTGTCACAAGATTAGTGCCTGTACCCTAGCAACAAATAAAAGTGAGAGATGACCAATCCATCGGACTTGGTCATCTCTCACTAATGTTTTGTTATCTTGTTATCAGCAAATTAAATAAAGCTGTTTTACAATCAAATAACTGTTTGTTGATACTTGCGCAGATTGACTCTGCACACCCAAAAGAGTGTCAAGACTGGGTGCATACAGCAAATCCATGAATGCTACTAGACTCTTTAAACTATGAGTGACATACCATGAATAATCTATTGTCAAAAACTCTCCAGTGGTAGGAAACCATTTTGTTGTATATCTCTGTAGCCCTACATCCTCCTACATAGAGGGCAATCCCTTCTGTTACCTAAAGTCCCACATGCATGGCTATCTCCCTCGGCCAGATTTCTCCACCTTTGCAGTTCCCCCATGCCCCTACACCCACAATGCTTGCTTTCGCACCCCGTTCAGGAATCTGAGACACCAGTTAATTCCTCATTTCCAGTGTCCTATCTTTTTGTGCTTTTCTCCATCGGATGACCACCAGTATAATGAAGTGCACCACCCCTTCCAGGTCTCAATCCACTGCCCCTCGAACGCAGGGATTCAACTCTGTCTCCAAACTTCGAGTCCAACCAGTCCCATACTTCATTGGGGCGTTAAAAGAAGTGTGAACGCCCATCCACCAACACTCTTAATTTTGCAGGGGAGATCGTATATTTCAGGCTCAGATCCCGGCCTCACTGAGTCATAGGATTTACGCTGATTTTGCACCTCCTGGTAAAGTCCGGAAAGACCAGTATTCACATACCCCCTACCTTATAGAATGAAGATCTGTGTGCATCTTGGAGGATCGCGTTGCAAGTCCCTGTAGTTGAGTAGTTTCGCCACAATAGTTCTTGGTAGGACCCCCACTGGAGGTGCTCTTCCCGGGTCCCTGTGCACCCTGTCAAACGTGAACCACATAGAGAGTCCTGGTGGGTGGTCATAATTTCGAAAAAAAATGTCGACAGACAAAAATATCGACAAAAAAATGTCGAAAAAAAAAATGTCGACTTTCGGTTTTTTTTAATTATATATTTATTTTAGGGGTTTGGGAGTTAAAAAAAAGGTAAAAATTAAAAGAAAAATTAAAAAAGGGGGGTTGGGGGGAAACCCCCCCCATTTAAAAAAAAAAATGCATTGAAAAAAAAAGTCGACTTTTTTTTTCGACATTTTTTTTTCGATATTTTGACGTTCAACATTTTTGTTGTCGAAATTATGACTATAAACCGAGAGTCCCCTAACCTTCAGGACGTCCGTAAAGAGCCATTGCAGGTACAATTCAATACTTGGGCCCTCCTCCCTCTCTGCAGCTCTCAGGATCCAAATACTACTTCAAGTGCAGTCTTCTGCCCCCTCTGCCTTTACCTCCAGCTCTCTCGTAGCAGGCAGCAGTGTATCAATCCATCCTCATGGCGTCATAACGTATCTTCCAAGTCACCCACCCGTCTTTCTGCATAACATACTCTCTCCCCATCTTCTTCAGATCTGCCCTTACCAAGAAGAGCTCCACCATCACCGCCTGCACCTTCCCTTCACGCGAATGCCTAGTATCTTGAATTGCTTCAAGCAGCTGCCCCATAGTCACTGCCTCTTCAGATGCGGCCGTGTGAAGCTGTGCTCCAGCGAACTGCTCTTTGAGTTTAGGTTTGCTCTTGCCCCCATACATTGTTCCAACCTTTGATGGCCTTTCACCATTGTTCTGCTGGCCTTCCTTCGGTCAGGGATTCTGTGTTCACAGTCCCAAATTCGTACGTCGTCCTGCTGGGCTACGTGTCTGCTAATTTATGCCCAGCCTGTATTGTCAAAAAAAAAAAGGGGTGATGGCTGGAAGGTTTTGAATTAATCTTAACCTCTGGCATTGCTATGGGCAACCCCCCAGACCATCATTCTTCGCCTGCCAGAAGCAGCAGACACTGGAAGGGAAGCTATCTAAAGATGTGGAATACGTGGGAGGCACATCCAGTGGAAAGAACATTACCAAGGGTAAGTAACTTGTTCTTCGAATGGATTGTGTCCTCCACATATTCCTCATCTTTAGATAGACTCCCAAAGCAGTATGAGGTTTGGAGGAGGGAGTAGGAATTTTCCAATCATAAAATTAATTCTCATGTTTTGTCATGGATGGAATGCAGATCCGCCTTTCCAAATCCTCCTTCCTGGGCTGAAGCAGAGTCCAGACAGTAGTGTTTTGTGAAGGTAGGAATGGTAGACCAGGTGGCTGCTGAAAAAATGTCATTAATCGGCAACCCTCTTTGCAAGGCAGACAACTTAGCCATGCCGCTTGGGGAGTGAGCCCTCAGGCCTTCTGGGGAATCCTCTCCTGCAAGCCTGTAGCATTTTGTGATGCATAGGTTTATCCATCTGTTTAAGGTTTGCTTAGTGACCGCCAGTCCCAATTTGTGTCCAGTGTACCCCACAAAAAGTTGGTCATCTTGACTTAATTTAGCCATTCATGATACACTTCTCCCACGGCATCGGAGACCATTGCTCCTAATCTGCTGGCCTGCTGGGACCTCCACAGCCCAACGATGCTCCGGTGATCACTCGGGACAGCCAACCTCTCTACTGCACCAGGTAGGCTTCACATATATACAGCGATTTCATGAGGCGCTATAATTCCACCAATTAATCGCTTCCTTCACATCATGAAGATGAGATTTCATTTTATTTTATAATCCATGTGAGCAGGCTGTTGTGTGGCACTTTCACTCGATCTGGGCTTTTTGTGCACTTTATGTGGCTTTTCAAACATGGCTGTCCAGTAAGATCAGCACATTCAGCCCTACCCTGTTGCAGCCTGAGGCTGCAGTGATTGGCCTGTTTGCCCTTTAATCCAGCCAACCAACCAACCAAGAAGCCGGCAGGCGAACGCCAGCCCACCAGCCAGAGGCCCTCACCTAAGGCCCAGTATGTGCCGGTAAGGGCCTAGCTGGGCTTTGTGGGCTGAACCTCGATTTCACTAGAAGGAACCGCCGGCAGGCGAATCGCCGGCCAGTCCGAAGGCCATACTAAGGCCTGTTGTGTGCCCCAGGTGCCCCACTCCCAACATCCACCTAGAGGGGTGAGGGCAGGAGCCCTCCCAGCCACCCAGCCCAGCAGAGGATCCAGACGAGGAACGAGGATCCAGGCACGGAGCGAGCGTGCTATCGGAACAGGGCCTGCCTGACCCTGTCCCTACAAAGTGCCTGACTTGCCCATGCCGGGCGCATCGCGGCACGAAATCGAGACTGAACCTCGATTTCACTAGAAGGAACCGCCGGCAGGCGGATCGCCGGCCAGTCCGAAGGCCATACTAAGGCCTGTTGTGTGCCTGTTTGGAGCCACAGGAGCCAGGGGCCATAAACTCTGCCCGTGCTGCTCCAGGTAAGCCAGGGCTGCCACATGCATAACACCACCTGCTGTCTAGAAGCGTCTAATTCACAACGCATTACTTACGCTCCTGTCTAACTAATGCTGCCACCCCACACGGCTGCACATGTCTATGCTGTCCTTGCCTATAATGTGCCACTTGGATACGTCGCATTTCATCTCCTGACACAGACTGCAATGCCTGCCCAATTGCCATTTTGTACCTAGAAGACTTTATACTGTTCCTAGTAAATTGTGTTGCACTGCTGTTGGCTGCCTAATTGTGCCATTTCGCATCTAGATGTCCCTGTACTGCACCTATCCTCTTGCTAAATTCGAATCTAGGTACGCATGAACCTATGCATTTAAATTTGCGTCCCATTGCATTGCTAATGTATCGATTCATGTTTGCATGATCTGATCCACACCCGTACCTACAATAACTACCATAGCTGTGTCCACGCACTTAGACCCTAGTTTTCTTGGTGCTACTTATACCCAGGTGTTCATGGTTCATCTCAGTGCGTCGTGCCTTATGGTCGCTAACGGACCACTTTAACTGTGTTGTGCCTTATGGTCGCTAACGGACCACTTTAACTGTGTTGTGCCTTATGGTCGCTAACGGACCACTTTAACTGTACTGTGCCTTATGGTCGCTAACGGACCACTTTAACTGTGTTGTGCCTTATGGTCGCTAACGGACCACTTTAACTGTGTTGTGCCTTATGGTCGCTAACGGACCACTTTAACTGTACTGTGCCTTATGGTCGCTAACGGACCACTTTAACTGTGTTGTGCCTTATGGTCGCTAACGGACCACCTCGATTGTGTTGTGCCCTATCATCATTAACAGACCATGCACTCTAGCCCATACTGTGCTTCGTGAATATCACGCCCTTTATCACTAGGCGCAGCCCCAGCTTCAACTAGCCACCTGCACTACACTTTGCGCCACCCTAGCCAGACATCTTAGCCAAACAAGGGAAGTAAATTGCATCAGCGGACCACACCAACTACCATGTGCAGAAACTTGACCTCCCTGACCCTCCTAGCTACAATCATGACCTTTGCTACCCTCAGCTCTCGTCCCCCCATTGATAGAAACCTGAGATTTAGGGCAAGACTACCTTGCATTTACGAACCTAAAAGAAACAGTACTAACAATACTGCTAGATTCCCATCTATACAGACACACATGGATAAGCAAACTCCAGCTACGACACCTTTAACTCCAACCCCAACTCCTACTCACCTCTACCAAAAGATACGCCAGAGTCAAAATAAGCATACAGATACACTTGCAAGTCATCCTATTCCCAACAACACCCTAACTCTTACTGGATCCCTTATCAATGCCAGATCCATGGTAGCTCATGAAATTGAAATTGCTGACATACTGAACAACAGTAGCATTGACTTCCTTGCCATAACAGAAACCTGGCTCCATGAGGCAGCAGGACCCTCACTGATGTTAGCCATACCTGACAACTACCAGATCCACAGAGTAGACAGACCCAATGCTAAAGGCGGTGGCCTAGCAATCATCGCGAAAACCACCTTGCCTATCCGACTCACCACCTCACACCCCTGCGCTTCCTGTGAAGTACTCTCAGCAAAAATGCAACTTTCCAATAACCGCACGCTAGCCATTCACCTGATCTACAGGCCCCCAGGTGCCCTGGGAACCTTTGAAGATGACCTTACTACCCTCATAGCGAACAATACCCAAAAACACTCGCAAACGCTGCTGATGGGCGCTTTCAACATCGGCTTCAATGAGCCAGGCAATAAAAATGCTCTTTCTATAACAGCTATCCTAAATGACCAAGGCCTTACCCAAAAAATTCTCTCCCCCACACATGCTAAAGGCAGAACCCTTGACTGGGTCTCAGAACTCAACTGTAACATAGTCATCACTGCCATCACCCCTCAACTATGGACTGACCACTTTCTAATAAATTTCACTGCCACACTTGACCTCCCCAGCCCCAAAACTATCAAAATGATACCACCACTCCCTACCAGAAGTAAAAAAGATATTACTACAGAAAAATGTATCCCCCTCCTCCTGCCCACTATTAACGGTCTGAAGGACAACACCGACCCAGACACACTAGTAGACACCTTTAACAAAGCTATGTCTCACGCACTAGACACCATTGCACCTGCAAAACTACGCAAAGCTAAGCAAGAAGCCCACCTCAACACCTGGTTCACCCCCCAGTTTAAGGACCTTAGAAAGCAGAAACGAAAACTGCAAACCATCTGGCGTAATTCGCCCACTAACGACAACAAAGCCAAGCTAACCCAAGCTACAAAACATTACAAGTCTGAAATTATCAACACCAAAAAAAACGTATTCAATGACAGAATTACCAATGCCAAATCGAATACCAAGGAACTATTTGCCATCCTCCGGGAAATGGAATCCCCTATCCAACCATCTGACACGGTCCCAAAGGACAAGATATGGTGCACTAATATACAGAATGCCCTATCAAACAAAGTCTCCACCCTCCAACTTAAAATAATGAACAAAAAAGACACCCTCTCTCTTACTGATCAACAACTGCCTCCAGTAACTGAACCTACCACTATCCCCCCTTTTAGCTTTAAACCCATCTCCATCATCGACACTGAAAAGGCCATCCTCTCACTGAAGCCCTCTAACTGTAAGGGCGACAGCTGCCCAGCTCAAATAATAAAGGACGCTGCCAGAGACTTAGCCCCTTTCATCTCAAAGCTTATCAACTCATCCTTCAAATCTAACACAGTGCCAGCCAACTTAAAAGAATCCTGGGTCCTCCCCCTTCTCAAAAAACAAACCCTCGATCCTTCTATCCCGACTAACTACAGGCCCATTACCACGGTACCCGTCCTACTAAAAATTATCGACAGAGTAGCCTATCTCCAAATTCAAGAGTACCTAGAAGCTAATCATCTACTAGGCTCGCGCCAATCGGGCTTCCGCCCTCTCCATGGCACGGAAACTGCCCTGATAGATCTCAAAACCAAAATGGAGGAATTTAAGGATAATGGGAAAACAGCGTTGCTACTCTTACTGGACTTGTCAGCAGCTTTTGATCTGGTGGACCATGCAGTCTTATGCAACCACCTCAAGCTGGCTGCCAACTTCACAGGAGATGCTATAGCATGGGTCCAATCCTTTCTAGCCAACCGGACTATGAGAGTGTTCTCCCCCACCACCTGTGCTGACCCCATCCAAATCACATGTGGAGTCCCACAGGGCTCCTGTGTCTCACCCACTATGTACAATATCTTCACCAAGCCATTGTTCGACAAGTTGGACAGACTGGGCGTCACCTACACTACCTACACTATTACGCAGATGACACCCAGATCCTCATACCCCTTTCGGGCAACTATGAAGTGGACTTGGCTCTGGTGAATAAAATTTACATCCTCATTCAAGCATGGATGGCCACACATGGCCTCTGCCTGAACGACGATAAAACTGAAATCCTGCTCCTCGGTTCAGACCACAAACTATCCAAACTCACCCCGGACTACACCTCATTTAACATTGAGAACAATACTATTAAGGTTATGCGCGAGGTCAAAACGCTGGGTTTTTACCTCGACTCAGCCCTCACCTTCAAAAAGCAAGTGAATTCCCTCGCCTCCTCAACCACCTACACGTGTAAACTCATCCGTGCCGCCAGACCCTTCCTGTCCAGTGCCAGCTGCATCACCTTGGCCAATGCCCTTGTCATGTCCAGACTCGACTATTGCAACGCCTTATACTCAGGTGCCAACAAGTCGGTCACTGACAAACTCCAGAGATTGCAAAATAACGCTCTTAGAGCAGCTCTGAACATCCCACGCAGAGAACATATCTCCAAACACCGGACAGAAGCCCATTGGCTAAAGTTAAAGGACAGAATCCTACTTAAAACTATTTCCCTCACTTCTAAATGCCTCAACAATCAAGCACCCCCCTACCTAGCGGAAAGAATCAACTGGAGACCCTCTAACCGACTGACGAGATCTGCCAACACCTTCCTACAGGAAGTCCCCAGATTCAAACTTACCACAGCGGGCGGTGCAAGCTTCCCAGTCAGAGCTGCACAATCATGGAACACACTCCCATCCGACCTTAGATGCCCTTTACCCTACACAAGATTCAGATCCTACGCTCTCAAATGGCTGCACAACAACGACGGCGGGTTTTTCTGGGCATGCGCCGTACAGCAGGGTGCACACAGCTTCACTCTGTGTTCCACCGAGCTGACGATTGTACGCGGATGCCGGAGCCCACCCGATTCAGGTACTTCTAGTTCCCTCCCTTGTGTCATTGTACCCGTCCAGGCGTACAGCGCTCTCCCTCTTACTCACGGGAGGCATAGCCCCTTATCACTGCAGTTGCAATCCATGTGGCTAAATCTATACTGACCACGGTCTTCTCTCCTCTTTACAGCTTTCAGCTGTCTCTGTACACCGTTGTTCTCCAGTTTCCCAAGTCGGCAATTTGGGCACCTCGCCAATTTTATTGCTTGGTTGCCGAGACCATCACCTAGCTAACTCCAGGCAATTTTCCAGGTAATTTTCCTGTTACACCTCCCATTTACCAACATTCTTACCCCTATTTATAACACAGGAGTCCCACTGATGCAAGAGCCCCAATTTCTCTTACATTTGTTTTCTAGCTCCTCCATGTTAGAAGCAGCTTCTACATTTTCCATCAGAGTTATTCATTGGAATTTGCAATTCTAACCACCAGGCCACTACCCAGGACTCCGTCCTGGCTAAGGTCAGTATTTGACCAACAATATGAGTCTCCTATTTTAATTAGTGTGTCCTTTTTGTACGAATTTTACTATATTCTGTATGTGGAGTTCTTTTGTATACCATGTCCTGACATGACATTAGGTGCGCTAACCATAGCACCTCTTCCTCTTCCACAGGGGTTTCCAAATCCTTGGCTCCATGAAGAAGGCTGTGATCCACTGTCTAGCCGAAACGTCCTGGGACACTTCCCCCTTTGGGGTTAATTGGTCCCTGTTTTCCAATTGGTTTTGATTTATGTCAGTGACGTCGATCTACTTTGGTCACCCTCCAGCCTGGCTTTTGTTAGACCTATCCAAGGTTTTGTGTTAGAGCAACAAAAAATGCTCTATTGATCAATGCATCAATGTGTTTTTGCGGTTTACATGTCTGAATATGGCATCAATGTGTTTTTGCGGTTTACATGTCTGAATATGTGATGTGAAATAATGAATATTTTGTATAATGCAATTTTATGCAATGGTTGTATCATTTACAGGTCTATATGACCTTTGTTTGTTTAATAATGAACATTTGACTGAGGAGAAAAAATAATAAAGACTCCCAGTCGTATATCAATTAAGTGTTTTGTGGTATACACTCTTTCTCCCTGGTACCTCTCCATCTTTCCTTTGGATTTATATGAATAAGTACTATAACAAAGGATTAGACACAACAAATTTTTGCATTTTAATAACTTGCAATCAGCTTTGACTGTTTCAGCCAGGACCACCCCTCTTGTGTTTTCTTGCACAACAACGACATGCAAAGACCCTCACCCTAGTGGAAACGGCACAACCTGTTAAAGTGTTGCTCTTATGCGCTTAAACTTGATATTTTATATGCATTGTATCACCTACTGTAAGCAACCATTGTTTTTCTGTAATAGCCTGTGTCAGGCATTGTAACTAAGTCTCGAGTCCTCTTGTACTGCTGCGCCCAGATGCCCACGGGCTCGGAGCGCATTACCAAATAAACAAACAAACAAACAAACAAACACTGTACACTCTACAATGAGCAATATGCTGCTTGAGGCTGGGTACCACATCCAGGCACCCTGGGGCTATGGGATCCCCCCCTCTCAGTTATCACGTGATTGTTGACTGTTGCTCTGTTTGCCTGCTGAATCTTTCCTGACTCTGTGCCTGTGCCACTCCTGACATTGGGCCTCATTACGAGTCCGGCAGTAACCAGGCGGTTTTACCGCCTCGGTTACCGCCGGACTCTTATTACCATTCTGCCTCCGTGACTCCCGGAAATACCAGGGCATTACGATCCTGGTGGCCCGGGAATTCCGGAGGCGGAATTTGGTAAATCCCCATTCCCATTGAGTCCCATAGGACTCAATGGGAATGGGAAAGTGGAAACACCTGCACCATCTTGTGATGGTGCTGGTGTTTCCACGTCCGCCTTCAGGCGGGCGGTGTTAAACCCGCCAGGTCAGACCTGGCGGGAACATCACCTCCCGCCTGCCGGACTCGGGATCAGGCGGTCCGGAATTAAGAGTGGCGGCGGGTTTACCGCCACTGTTAATTCCGGACCGCCCGACCTGTAATGAGGCCCATTCTCTCTAATCTATCTCAGATGGCATTTCTTTCCAGTTCCACATGGTCATAAACACCAACTTTGTCTACCTTAACCTTCTTACATTTCCACTGCCTACACCTTTGTACTACTGGTGCTGCAGTACCTGTTGTCAATTTTTTTTTTTTTTTAAATCGAACTTAGGTGTGCGCTCATCTTGCATTGTATTGCTGCTAGCTAAAAAAAAAAAATTAGGTGTGTTCTCATCTCGCATTGTTTTGCTGCTAGCTAAAAATTGAATTTAGGTGTGTGCCAATCCAGCATTTTATTGGGACTGCGCTGACTGGTACAAGGGTCTCAACCCAACCTCTTACTTTGATAGGCTTCTTCCTCGCCTTATCAACTTTCCACTTTCCTCCTCATGGGCTCCCTTGCCATCTGTTCCTACGACCGACCGGGCTCCCTTGCCAGCTATGCCCATCTTGGCTACCTTGCAACCCACTAACCTCTCCGCCTCTCTCACAACTGCTCCCTTGTCACTTGCAACTGTACAAGCTCTCTTGCCTACACGCACTGCTCAGATAGCCTAGCGCCGCCAAGTACCCTATGATGGTTTTAATCTGGAGTCCCAGATTTCCCAGATGCAATAAGAAAGACAACACAATACCATAAGTGTATCGCACTGAAAAGGGTCCACATTAGTTTCCCTGCACCAGCTGCAAAATCTATTCCAACGGCAGCGATACAAGGACTTTGTTGCTGGCCTCTGGCCAAAAAAAGAAAATCTCCATTACGGCTTCCGGGAGGTTCCAAACATCATATCTAACCTCTCAGAAACCATGCGTGAAGGTTGACTGCCTATACCTCTGGATGGAGAACCTGACCCTCCTCTCGTGAGAGAAGGTCCTCTCTCTTTGTGGAAGACATATTGGAGGGCAGATGGACATGTCCAGAAGGTCCGGATACCACGTCCTCCTGGTGTCACGTCCTCAATCTTGCCCTCCTTCCGACACTTACCCGACACCATCCATTCTCATACCCATCATCCACACCAACGGTGAAGACACTGCAGGCGGGATGTCCGAGGGGTCAGGATCACCTCCTTCCGCCCATTTCCGTGTTGGCGCTTGCCCTGGCGTCTCGTCCATGCCCGACGGCTCCGAGGCCGTCGGCTCCAGCTCCCGCGCACTGGAGAACCCGATCGCGTCTCGCTCAGGCGATCACGTGATTAGTCACGGGTTCTTCGTCTGCCGCCGACGCCGGCGTCCACACACTGAGCAACACCAATCACTGCTGGCGTCCGGCCTCACGTGACGCTCCTGTGCGGTCACGTGCCCTGTCACGTGACCTCAATTTCCATCTCAAAAGGAGCCGAGAGGAAACGCTCAGCGCTTCACAGCTGTTTCTACCAGAGACCTGCTCGGCGTTACTTATCTCTTCTTGCTACAGTTTGGATCTTGACCACGGAACGTTGCTTTGGACTTGTATTGGATTTTCCTCTGGACTCGACGTATCTTCTGGACCCTTGGAACTCTTGACTTCCCTTTCTGGCCCTGGTACTGCTCTGGATTACCCTTTTGTTTTGGCGAACTACGAACCACGCAAATCCTGTTTATCACGCTTTTGCCTCCTGAACCACTTGGGGTTCACTAACTATTGTGCACACTACCTGGACCTTGGATTGGCTCACTAACTGGTCACGTTCTTGCTGCAGGTGTGGGTTGGAGGAACTGCAGTACATCCCAGCCTGCTGTTTGTCTTCCCTTGCTGCCCATTCAGGTTTCCCACCAGTTCTACCATCCACGGGGTAAGCTTTGTCATTTTACCTTGTTTGCTTGCACTGCCATTCCTTTCAAAGTATACCTGATCCTAACCTTTGCTTTACAGCACTCAGGGGTCCTTCCGGTGTTCCCGGTATCAGACTGACGGCGCCACTCCACACCTGTGGCCTCAAAGATTGCTAGGGCAGTATTCTATACCTGCTCGAGCGGTACTTGGGGACGGAGGTAGTTTATAGCTGCACGACCATCAAGGCTGACCACCAAGATCACAACACCTGGCCCATTCCGGAGCAATTTGGATCATGGATTTGCCAATCTTTCTCAACCTCCTGATTACTTGAGGAATGACGGGAACTGGAGGGACCGCGTACAGAAGTGGAAACTCCCAGTCCACTAAGAACGTGTTCCCAAGAGCGCCTGTTGGGGGAAATTCCCTGGAGCAGAACAGTTTGCATTTCTGGTTGACACTGGCCACAAACTGGCTTACTTCAGGGGTTCCACCAAAGGGTGAAGATTTCCTGAAGGACTTATTGAGCTAGCTCCCACTCGTGGGAGACTGTGCTCAAACTGCTAAGAGAGTCCACCGCCTTGTTCTACTCTTCAGCAAAGATTCTGTCTTGAATTGCCCAGAACCAGAGTGGCATTGCTTTTTCTGCACAATGGTAGTGACCCTACACACCTCCTCTCTTGTTGAGTGTTGAGGTAGTACATGGCCACTGTGTTGTTTGTCATTATCAGGACATTCCTTCCCGGTACAGAAGGCAGAAAGGCCTTCGGTGCAAGTCTGATTACCCTCAGCTTCAAAAAGTTGATGTGCAGTTTGGACTCCGATGGAGATCATCAACCGCTGACTGTCAGATCGCTGGCGTGTTCTCCCCACCCTGTGAGTGAGGCATCCGTAACTACCGTTATCTCTGGCCATGGCTGCCAAAAAGGTTCTCTCTTCAGGATGTTGTCCTCGAAACCATCCTGTGCAATCCTGCTCGGAACCTGAAGCAGATCCGTCATCTTGCCCGAGAACTGAGCCCACTGTGTTCTGAGAGCCCATTGGAGGGATCTCACTCTCAGGCAAGCTTCTGGCACCAGGAAAATGCAGGATGCCATGAGGCCGAGCAACCTCAAAAACAAAAATCAAAGGCCGGAAGACGCAAGGTACTCTAGAATTTGGTGACAATCTGCAGAATGTTTTGAGCCGTCACCTAGGGTAGCAAGGCTTTTCCCAAGGATGCATCCAGGACTGCTCTGATGAACTGGAGCCTTTGAGATTGTATCATGTGGGACTTCTTGAAATTGAGGAAGCCGTCCAGTATGTGGAGAGAGTGTCAGGTTATGCGGAGATGTTCCTGGGCCTGTTCGGCAGATCGAGCCATGATCAGCCGATCATCCAGGTAGGCGTAGACGTGAATCCCTCCCTCTCGCTGCCACCACCACCATCAACTTGGTGAAAACCCTCAGGGCAGAGGTCAGCACGTATGGCAGAACTCAAAATTGATCATGAGAACTGCCAACTGTGAACCTCAGTTACGTTCTGTGCTTGTGATGGATAGGCACATGAAAGTAAGCATCCTGAAGGAGTTTGATGTGAAAAGACCTCATTATTAAGGTCACATGAGAAAAAGAGATTTACTCTCTAACCAAAACACATACATACACACAACACACATGCACCCACACACTTATTTATTTATTGTGCATTTGTAAGGCGCTTATATAGAAAGTAAATTGTGTTTCATAGCACCAGATTAACTCCTCGTCCTGCGCTTCTGGCGGGGGCTGAGCCCGTCAGCCCCTGCATGCACTCGTGTGAGGCAGGGGTTGTGATAGTTCAGTTTATAAAGACCTCTCTGTGCGGTCACAAAGCGGTCTTTCTAAATCGATTTTTGGGGGGAAAAGATCTTTATAAAACAATCTTTTCTCTTGGGACCTCCTGAAGGTTCAATGACACCTTACAATCCTGAAAGTGGAGGGCCTGAAGGATCTGAGAAAGGGTGATCATCTTGAACTTGTCCTCATTGAGGAACTTGTTCAAACATCTCAAGTCCAAGGTGGGTCACAATCCTCTGTTCTTCTTGGGGATTAGGAAATTGGGACAGTGCCACCCTTTGTTCCTCTCTGTCACATGTACTTGTTCTATAGTACCTTTCTCTAGCAGGCTCATAATTTCCTGAAAAAGGAATGGATCCGGAACTTTGAACAAGTGGCACCCCGGTGGATGATCCCAAGGCCTTCTTAAAAAGGGGATGCAGTAACGCAGGGCTAATGTTTCCAACACCCATGCATCTGAAGCAATGTCCCACCATTCTTGCAGATGCTGAGAGAGTCTGCCTCCAATTGGGGTTTTGTGGGTTAAGGCAACCGAGAGGTTTTAAGGTGGCTGAAGCAGGGCCTGAGGGTAAATCTGCCGTTGTTTGGGCAGACTGGCACCCCTTCACCGTCCACCACGAAGAAACTTTCTTTGCCCCTTTGACCGGCCAGTCCTCTCACTTTACCAAAAGAGTAGTAACGAAAGGACGGACCTGTAACGAAAGGACCCCCCCTCTCCCTCCAAGCTGTTTCACTGGGGTGTGGCGGGTGTGGCTGTCTGATGGCGACGCTGAGTGATTTGGCTGCTGCCTCCGAGGTCCATCTGGCGGTATGGTGGAGTATGCCGCTTGCTTCGACGTGGAAGTTGCCGTCTGCACCACCAAGCTTTCGGGTGTCTGGATAAGTTCTCAGGATCACTACTGAAAGGCTGGTATTTTTGTTGAGATTTTTGTTGACAGCCGGACTTGTATACGGTGCCTCCCAATTTGCCATAACCCTCTTTTGCAGGGCAATATGAAAAGGCAATAAAGGATCCTTTTGTGGTCCCTTAGCCAAGATGTCAGTTAGATCATCCTGTTCAAACGGAGGGGTTGGCCTACCCCATCCCGAAAATTCAATTACTCTAGACATTCACTGCCTATAGGAAGCATCTGCAAGCTCTGATGGGCCTGGCTTGCCAAATTCCAGCTCTGGCGATGTGTCAATGCCACTTGCTGTTTGTACATTTTCATAGAGTTCCTTCATTCTAGATTCCTCCGAAAGGAAGGCCTCAGGAACATTAGGTGTTGCATACTCAAGCCCGAAGGGTGGTGTATCCTAGTCGTGTGGCTCATGTTCTTCAAATGTAGACGATAAGGACTTAAAGAAATCCTTTTTGGGGAGCGGTTTGAGGGTTTTTTCCTATTTTCCTTCGATGGAATCGAAAGTTTCGACGCTGTCGGCGTCAATGGCTCTGACGCTTTTGGCGCCACAGGCTTTGACGCTACCAGTGTTGGAGTCCTCGAAGGACTTGACTCCTGACTCAATGGAGTCTTCGACGGACGAGGACTGGTACTGTCATCTAGTCGAGACCTCGAAGGTTCTCGAGGGGTCGAAGGCTTCTCTCCCCGGCTCGAGGGCGCAAAGGATTTGGCTTTGGACTTCTCCTTGTCGGCTTTTGACTGCAAGACCGGAACATGACTTTCTGTTTTCTCCCTCGAGGGTGCCGGGGCCGTCTTCTCAAAGATTTTTTAGCATCTCCTGCCTAAATACCTCCCATTCGGCTGGAGTCGCCAATTTACTTGGACAGGCTATTTTCCGTTCCGGCGAGGAGTCAGAGATCTAGGGTGCCTTTTTTCATCTTTCTAAGTGAATATGAGGAGTGGTGCGAACCGATTCAGGAACAAAAGCGTTTCTTAAACCTCTTCCTCCGTGGAAAGTCGCCTCTCGAGTAGTCCGATGCGTGCCTTCTTTGATGGTGCTGCGATGGGGATTTCATAGAGACTTACCCGCTGCCAACTTCCCCATGCGCTCCTTTAACTCTTTACCAGTCATTGACAGACATGAACCGCAGGACGCAGTCCTGTGCTCGACACCAAGACACCACATGTGGCTCTGTTCTCGACATCTTGGTGCCACATTCATGGCACTTCTTAAAACCAGTCTTTGGGGTCAATGAAGTCGATGAAGAAGCCATTTTACTCTAATATCAAAGTGTCGTGAGGAAATGGAAAGCGTGCCGTAATCTTTGAAGTGTAAGCTATTGTGGGAAAACAGAACTGAAGTAACAGACGTTGCGGGTATTATTTAAACCTGCGATGACGTCAACTTCGAGACGGAGGCCCTCGAGGCACATGAGTCGACGGCATCAACACACAGGGCACTCTTCTGGAAAATAAAATCTGAAGAAGCTAACAGTGCAAGTGAAGATATTTCATGACGTGAAATAGGTGGAAGGACACAATCCATTTGAATGAACCTACATTAAAAGCTATGTCGAGCAGGGCCACTGCAAAATAACTCTGTTTCTATCCTCTGCCGCCCAACACCGGCCCCCATGGTCCTGCCACTCCTTGATTACATAAAATCTACTGGCACCCTATTGCCAGGAGCCCCCAGACCGAAAAATGCCACTCACTAGTTCTCCTGCAACAGCCAAACACATCCTTTCTGGGCAGCCAGTCCACTCCGATATGCTTGCTGCAGCCCCGTCCCCGACAGCAGGCACTGCTGTGGCCAAGCCACAGCAGCGCTCACCACGCCTTGTTGGAAGCCGCACTGCAACCCTGGTGGCCCCTCACCTCAGTCTGAAGGGTCTGGCACCAATCTGACCCTCAGCAGCAGTCCCTGGCAGATTCCAGAACCCCATGCATTTCTCTGTATGCGGCCAACAAGTTTGCTGTCTGCAGTCTGTTGCAGCTCCGCGCACGCCGCTAGGCTGCCTTTAATCAGGGGTACTCTGGGGACTCTCCCATTGCTTCAACTATCCGGCGCTGGACACCTTCAAGTCATGGGCAAAATGCAGTGACTAGCACCGACAAATGGCCAGTATATCACAGGATATAAGTGATGTTCTACCGGAGTTCGCCAGAGCTCACAGAGACACAGCAATCTTGGTCAGTTCTCTAGTACTGCCTCCTTCCAAAAGAAGCATAAATGCATCCTCTTTCCTGTCGTGTGGCAACAAATCCAGAATAGGGGCCATCATGAACCACAACTCCCTGTCATAGTGGGACAGACTGGCCAAGGATTTAGCAGCTTTAATAGTAGTGGCTGCAGTGGAAACAATGCGCTTACTAAAAAGTGCCCAGTTGCCTACCTTTCTTATCTGACGAAACAGCACACAGTGAAGAATTGTCAGTCAAGCATTTGCGAGGCACTGCAGAAACGACAGAACCTGGACTAGACTGGGTTTGCAGTCATAGTGGCCTGCCCTTTTTTGGAGAGGTTTTAAAGGGGTTCTTCATGGTAAGGACGACATCCAGCCAGACGTCATTCAGTACAGGGAAAGAAATGACAGTTTTACGTGCCTTCCTTCCTCTGCCCCTCCAGGAGCAGATCAAACATCCTAGCAGCCTTGGACATGAGAGAGTGGAAAGTACCAATTACGTCAGGAGGAGAATCCCTAATGTGTGGATTATCAGATTTGCCATCCGCCGGAACAAGGACAAACTAATCAACTGCAGTGTGACTAGATGGCTGAGCAGGAGGATGAAGAGCCAATAGAGAGACGTTACTGCAGTGTCTGAGGAGCCTGGTGCAGCAGGCACCTCACATGGAGCTGGCGGGACCACTTGTACCCTATGCTGCAATTCAGACACAAGAGTCTGTAGCGTAGACAACATGTCCTGTGAAAGAGAGTTGCCTCTGGTTGAATTGGGGCAAGTGTAGGATGAGGAGCAGTAGAAGTATGGGGGGTGCGGCAGCTGCATGGTTAGAAGGGTTTACGCTGGTGGCAGCTGCTGTGCAGGCAGCAATGACATTACTTTTTCTTCATCGTCATCTGAAAAAGACACCTTCTGGTCCCAATCACATGCTCTAGGATCTCCTCAGGGGGCCCCTGGGAAGAGCCCAGAACAGCAGGAGGAACATAAGGAGCAAACGTAAACAGAGGCGGTTTCGTTAAGGGGAGCAGGCAGAAGCATGTGTGGTGGACCAAGTGCTAACTGTCGTTGACTAAGTTTTAATTTTTCCTTCAACGAGGTGGAGTTTTTGTTCGTTGACAGTACCATGGACAAAACCGTTGTCAGCAAATCTCTGATGAGGATTCTAAAATAGTAGTGTTTGAGGATGGTTTGGAAGCAGAGTTGCTGCGCTTTGTCAACATTTTAGTGTACTAATGTGCTGTAGACACAGATGGCTTTGGACCAGCTCTCAAAATCGGCTTCTTTGTGGAGGATTGGGCTCAGCTACTGCCTTAACCTGGGTAGCCTGAGCATGGGTGGCATGTTCCTTCACTCTTACCATGGAAAGGCTCCTTGTGGGACCTTTACCTCTTGGAAGAGGAAGAAAGCTCCTGGCGTCTGCCCAGACAGAGCGAGGCAAGGCTCTGAATGGAAGTGGTATTTGAGAGCACAGTACCCTCGTCAAGCAAAGTCACCAAACCTTCTGTGCCGGAGAGTCTTGTTGGAGAAGGAATGACAAAGTAGACAAATTGACGTTGTGGTCGTACACAAATTGACGTTGTGGTCCGGGTACAGGCAGTAGGTACACTCTACATGATGGTCCTGCATGTAGATATTCTTCAAGCGGCAGATGGAGCATGCCTTGAAGAAACATTTCTTTACCTTCGGATCAGCCATGGTGGGGAGAAGAGGAACCTTCAACAGACCTCAACCCATAGGTGGTAAAGGTATGTCGAGCAATGAAGCTCCCAGGATGTAAAACACTTCCTACCACCAAAATATTAAAGCACACGAAAGAAACTTAAAAAACGATATTAATATAATGATGAAAAACACAGAAAAAAAATATGCAGATTGTCGAATTAAGAAAACTTCTGAGAGGATTCCCAACGCGGCCTTAATGTTACAGAGGATTCCCAGCCTAATGGCAGGGAATATTCAAACAGCATGGGAATCTATGAAAGATCCAATACAGGAGTATTGTTGGCTCCAGTCATGTATGGTGTCATGGGCACCCAACAGCACTAAGCGGAACCAAGACAGAGCCACCCTGCATCTCTAAGTGGCTGAAAAAAAGTTTCCCAAGGATAGCTGAAGAGGATAGGTTTAAGATGAGTACTCTGTGGGAGGAAGTACGCTGTTAGAACAAACCATCTCACACAAACACTTATTAGGTAAAAAGGTATAGGGTAGATTTATGCTGCACCCACTGATGTATACTAGACCTGGAGGTATAAGATGGATTCTACATTCTTCCATTAACATATTTAAGATCTGGAGTTATAGGGTACAAGTCACCTGCCCCTACCGATGTACACTGAATCTGCAGTCTTCCTAGCTCTCATGAATGTGTATAGTAGGCCTCAGGCTTTTCCTTTGCTCAGGATAAAAAACGGTCACAATCAGCAACCCTAGTGTCAATTTATTTGTTTTGAAACAATACATTATTAGCATTGTATTTGAAAAATAGCACACCGTTGCGAACAAAAACATGGTGTGCAGAAACAAACCTTTGTGGTATTTTTTATTTGTGCAGCTGCTGGGAGAGAACACCACATTTTGAATATATTAGAACTACGACTACATACGAAGGTCTTGAAGTTTCTGAGGCAGCCCTTTGACAATGGGGAGTATGGGCATTGATGGACTCTTTCCTTGCCGAGTTTTATGGCATCTTTGTAGCTTTTTATTGCTTTTCTGACAGATTTACTTTAATGCAAATTAATTGCAATTTAGGCTTGTATAGAAACTACTTTCCTAAGTGTGGATTTGATGTAGAGAAGATTTAGGCCTGTCGTCAAGCATACTTTTTCTAGAAACCATACAAGGGAGGGGACACAAGAAAAAAGGGGAAAAAGCATCCTCATTTGCATTTCATTTGGTTCCAGATCCCCCAAGAACACATACAGACATGCCACCGCTATGGTTTCCTATTCAATGGTCCCAAATTATCTGTGTTTACTCAGAGAGTTGGGTAAAAGTTATCACTTTTCATAAGGAAATTCACCAACATCCTACAGATGGCTCTGTGGGATAAGACTGCAGGTTAGGTTTCAGCTCACAAAATGATTTTGGCTCAAAGGCCAAATCTTTTGAATTCTGGAGACTGTGAAAACCTTGTTTATAGACAGGAGACTGGGATACCAAAAAATGACAAACTTTTATTTGAAGGACACAGAAGTGAAAAGTGAGTAAGTGGACAAATCAGATCAGATAATTCTTGGATACAGCAAAGAACAAGTTACTTTCTTACCTGGTAACGTTCTTTCGATGGGATGGTCCGACGACGTATTCCATATCTATGACATGTAATCACCAGAGCTGTGCTGCTTCGGAAACTTTTTCGGCGTCTGCGTCCTGCGTCGATGACGTCGATGCGCCGTCGTCGAGGACCTCCTCCGACGTCCGACGTCATCCGATGTGATAAGTAGGACGCACGACGCCCATAGCCTCAGTTGTAGTTTTTTCCCCCAGAACGTGTGACATAAGTCAACTGCCAGTCAGACACAAAGCCTTGCGGAACGTAAGCTGCAATCGCAAAGAAATTCTGCAGCGGGGAAGGCAGGGCGGGAGCGATATGGAATACGTCGTCGGACCATCCCATCGAAAGAACGTTACCAGGTAAGAAAGTAACTTGTTCTTCGAGGGGATTGGGTCCTCCGACGTATTCCATATCTATGACAGACTCCCAAAGCAGTACCAAAAGCAAGGAGGAGGGAAAGAATTTAGAATCAAAATTTAGAATAGCCAATCAAATAGCAGAGCAAAGGACCGCCTTGCCAAAGGCCAGATCCTGTGCTCGGATGGAATCGAGGGAATAGTGACGTACAAATGTATGTACTGAAGCCCAGGTGGCTGCATCACAGATGTTGCGAATAGGAACACCCCTCTGCAGGGCAGCAGACGCAGCCATACCCCTGGTAGAATGGGCCCGCAAGCCAGCCGGTGGGTCCTTACCCGCCAAGCGATAGCACTCCGAGATGGGCAAAATAATCCAGCGAGACAAAGTCTGTTTCGTCACAGCTTGTCCCAAACGCTTCCCAGCGTAACCAATAAAGAGTTGATCATCCACTCTGACCCGGGACATGCGTGAAACATAAAAGCTTAAAGCTCTCCTAGGATCAAGCCTATGGAGCCTCTCCTCTTCCTTACCAGGATGCGGAGGAGGATAGAATGCCGGAAGAACAACCTTCTGGGCCAAATGAAATTCCGTCACTACCTTCGGAAGAAAAGAAGGACGAACTCTAAGGACAACCCTGTCCTTGTGAAATACAGTGAAGGGAGGCTTAACTGAAAGTGCCTGTAACTCACTCACTCTGCGAGCGGAAGTAACCGCAACTAAAAACACAGTTTTCAGAGTTAACAGCCTCAAAGGGCAAGAATGTAAAGGCTCAAACGGAGCACCCATAAGAAACTTAAGAACAAGGTTTAAATCCCAACCGGGCAGCAGGAAAGGTGACGGAGGGAACACATTAGTGAGCCCTTTCAGGAACTGTGAAACCAAAGGGATTTTAAAGTAAGAACATTCTTCAGACGAGCGCTTAAAGATGGACAGCGCCACCAGGTAACCCTTAACGGTACCCACTTGCAAGCCCCTGTGGGCCAAAGAAAGTAAAAAGGACAGAACCATGGGGATGTCACATGCAAAAGGATCCACATTCCGAACTCTGCACCAGTCGCAGAACTTACGCCAACGGCAACGGTACAGAGACTTTGTTGCAGGCCTTCGGGCCGAAAGCAACACCTCCATCACGTCCTCAGGGAGGTCCCAATCCTTATATCTCAACCTTTCAGAAGCCAAGCGTGAAGGTTGAGGGATCTGACCTCTGGATGGAGAACCTGACCCCCCTCCCGTGAGAGCAGATCGTCTCGGTAGGGAAGACGACGTGGAGGGCAGATGGATAAGTCGAGAAGGTCCGGGTACCACGTCCTCCGAGCCCACGCTGGGGCAATGAGGATCATCCGGGAACCGAACTTCCGTAACCTCTGCAGCACTTGCGGGATGACGGGGACTGGAGGAAACGCGTACAGCAGCGGGAATGACCACTCCACCACGAACGCGTCTCCTAAGGCTCCTTTTGGTGGAAATTCCCGCAAGCAAAACCTTTCGCACTTCCGGTTGACACTGGAGGCGAAGAGATCCACTTGAGGGGTCCCCCAAAGGGCGAAGATCTCCAGGAGAATCTCCTGAGCCAACTCCCACTCTTGAGAGATCGCGCTCTGCCTGCTCAGAGCGTCCGCCGTCACGTTTTCGGCTCCGGCCAGATGAACTGCCGAGATCGAAATCGAGATCCTGCTGGATGGCCCAGAACTCGAGCTGCATCGCCTCCCTGCACAGAGGAAGTGAACCTGCCCCCCCCCCTTTTTGTTGAGGTAGTGCATGGCCACTGTGTTGTCCGTCAGGATCAGGACATTCTTCCCTCGCACAGACGGCAGAAAAGCCTTCAGGGCTAGCCTGACGGCCCTCAGCTCCAACAGATTGATATGGAGTCTGGACTCCGACGGAGACCAACGACCGCTGACTGTCAGCCCGTTGGCATGAGCTCCCCATCCCGTGAGGGATGCATCCGTCACGATCATCACCTCCGGCCAGGGAAGCCAAAATGGAGCCCCCTTCATCAAGTTGCCTTCGACGGCCCACCACAGAAGGTCCCGGGCGACCGAGGACGGCACCTGAATCGAGCCCGACATCCTGCCGGAGGACTGCGACCATTGCGTCTTGAGTGCCCACTGCAAAGATCTCATCCGCAGGCGAGCCTCTGGCACCAGAAGAATGCAGGATGCCATGAGGCCGAGCAACCTCAAGAACTCGAACGCTGGGAGCGTCTGGGCATGCTGAAACTTGTGCACCATCTGCTGAATGTGAAGAGCCCTCACCTGGGGAGGAAAACACTGCCCGAGGGAAGTGTCGAGCACTGCTCCGATGTACTGGAGCCGCTATGTTGGCGTCAAATGGGACTTCTTTAAATTGAGGGAGAAGCCCAGCCTGTGAAGGGAGCGACAGGTGACCGATAGATGATCCAGGACTTGCTCGGGAGAGCTCCCCCTGATCAACCAATCGTCCAGGTAGGGGTAGACGTGAATCCCCCCTCGCCTGAGATGCGCTGCCACCACCACCATGAGCTTGGTGAAAACCCTCGGGGCGGAGGTCAATCCGAACGGCAGGACCCGAAACTGAAAGTGCGAGTCGCCAACCGCGAACCTCAGGTACTTCTTGTGCTTGGGATGGATCGGCACATGGAAGTAAGCATCCTTGAGGTCGAGTGACACCAACCAGTCCTGAAGCTGAAGGGCCTGGAGGACTTGAGAGAGAGTAACCATCTTGAACTTGTCCTTCCTGAGGAGTTTGTTCAAACCGCGCAAGTCCATGATGGGTCTCAATCCCCCGTCTTTCTTCGAAATCAAAAAATAAGGGGAATACCATCCCTTGTTCCTCTCCGCTACAGGCACCAGTTCTATGGCGCCTTTCTCCAGCAGGGCTTGAATTTCCTGCGCAAGGAGCGGATCCAGACTCTGCAAAGAGAGGTTCCCCGGTGGATTGTCGTGAGGCCTGTGCCGAAAAGGAAGACAGTAGCCGTGGGTTATGATCTCCAGAACCCACACATCTGAAGTAATGGCTTGCCACTCTACAAGATGCTGCGCCAGCCTTCCCCCAACCGGCGAACCATGGGACCTGGCCTCACGACAGAGTGGGAGCGGCTACGGCGTTACCTAAGGGCAAAGAGGCAACTGCCCGAGCGGCCTTGGCACCACGGGTACCCTGTCGTCCACCTCTGGTACCCCTGCGTTGGCCTCTTTGACTGCCAGCTCCTCTCGCTTTACTGAAGGATGAGTAATAGCGAAAGGAACCACCCCTCCACTGCTGTCCCCTAGGACGAAAAGGCGGAGGTTGGCGAACTGCAGCGCCCAACGACTTCGCTGCAGCTTTCGAGGTCTGCAACCTCTCAAGGCTCTCGTCAGCCTTGCTGCCAAAAAGGTGTTCACCGTCAAAGGGCATGTTGAGGAGCCGGGACTGCACATCAGGAGCAAACCCCGACTTCCGCAACCACGCAAACCTGCGTATCACGGTGCTCGCCGCCATGGACCTACTGACGCATTCAGCTAAATCCAAACCCGACTGAACGGACTCACAAATGGCATCCTTACCATCCTGGACCATAGCAAAGAAACCATCCCGTTCATCCCCTTCGGGAACATGTTCAGCCGCTAACGCAACACAGTTCCACAGAGTGTGCGTGAAACGTGACAAGGCACAAATGGAGTTGGCCGCCTGAAGCGCCATACCACCAGAAGAAAACACTTTCTTCGCCCAGCCATCAAAACGTTTGTCGTCCCTATCAGGAGGGATGGTAGGGTACGACGCCTGCTTCGCCGGGGCCGTGGCCGCCTGCACCACCAAACTCTCCGGAGTGGGGTGCCTGGTCAAGTAGCAGGGGTCGCCACTGGCTGGACGGTATTTTCGCAACAAGGATCTGCCCACCGCCGGGAGACTCTCCGGAGCAGTCCAAGCCGCCGCCACCCTTCTCTGTAAAGCCAAATGGAACGGCAGAACCGGGTCAGTTGGGGGACCAACATCAAGGATGTCTGTCAGATCATCCTGCACAAACTCCCCTGGGGGAGCAGACCATCCCAAGTACTCAGAAACCCTAGCCATAAGGCGCCGGTACGAGGAATCAGCATGAGAGCCAGGCTCAGGCCTACAAAACTCCACCTCCGGAGAGGTGTCCAGTCCACTGGCATCATGCAGTGACTGTCTCAACTCGTCAAACTGACTATGGCCCGAGACAATTTCATCCGGAACCTGACTCGGAACCAGGCCATCAGAATCCTCATCCGCCTCTGAAATATAGTCCAGGTGGCGAAAAGAAGGCACTCGAGAGTGCTTGCTCTTAACCAGAGCCTTCCTAGGGGGTCCACCCGTGCCCAGGGGTACCTCCGACACGAAAGGCGTCGATGGCGTCGAGCGAATTGGCGCCAGCGTCGAGAGAACTGGCATCGGCGCCGAGAGGATCGGCGTCGACGTCAGATGCAGCGCCTCCAGAATCGGCGGCGTCGACACAGCCCTCGAGGCCGGAGCCCCGAGCGTGTCCCTCGACGACCAGAGCGTCGACGGCATCGACGACTTCCTCGGAGCCAGAGCCTCGAGAAAGCCTGTCGACGCCCTCGACGCCACAGACGTCGATGCCTTCTTCGAAGACCTCACAGGTGCACACGGTCTCGAACGCGTCGAGGACCGGGACCTGGAACGGGTACGTCGAGAACGAGTCCCCTTGTCCGAACGGGACCTCTCCCGTGACTCGCGCCGACCACTCTTGCGAGCGTTGTCTCTCGACCTCACACGACCGACCCCACTCGGGGGCACGGACGGCCGAGTACCCTGCGACTCAAGAATCGCCAACATCTTCTTCCCGAAGGAAGCCCATTCCTCCGGCGTCGCACGGCTGGAGGGGTAAGCGACGTGCCGGGCAGAGCCCTCCGCAGAGGACCTGGAAGACGACCGATGTCGGCGCTTCCGAGAATGCCTCGAAGAGGCTGAGGAGTGGCGAGACCGACTCCTAGAAGGAGACCCACGAGACTTCCGACGATGACACGGAGAGTCACCCCTCGAATCATCCGTCGAAACCCCCGCAGACTTCGACTTCCGGGGCTTGGACACCCGACCTACCGACAACAACTTCTTACGTTCGCGTAAGGCTTTGGACGTGAGCGACTGGCAGTCGATACAGTCATCCGTGTCGTGGGCCTCCCCGAGGCACCAGAGGCAGGCGTTGTGCGAGTCCGTCACCGACATCTTGGACCCACACTCCCCGCACTTCTTGAAACCCGGACGCGGGGTCGAAGACGAAGTAGACATCTTCAGAAGGATTTTCACAAACGAACAGGTTCGAAGAACCGAGAAGAACAGAACTCCAAAGAGTCGAGGCGTTTAAACCGAGAAACACGAAGCAACACGTTCGCGGAAAAAACAGAACTGAGGCTATGGGCGTCGTGCGTCCTACTTATCACATCGGATGACGTCGGAGGAGGTCCTCGACGATGGTGCATCGACGTCATCGACGCAGGACGCAGACGCCGAAAAAGTTTCCGAAGCAGCACAGCTGTGGTGATTACATGTCATAGATATGGAATACGTCGGAGGACCTAATCCCCTCGAAAACATTTTTTGTTTTGTTTTACAGATTGTAATATTTGTACTGCAGTCACCCGAAAAATCAAAGGCCATGCCAGAGATTATTTTGCAGTGTGTGGTCTTTGCTGTATTTTTTAAACAAATAATTGCAATGTTTCTCTAATATTGCAATTTCTGGACTGGAAAAGGTGAAACTTCATTCCAGAGACCTACCTGTTGAGTGCAACCGCTGTCATTTTAGTGACTGTGCAAGAAGTCTGAACGGGTAGTAAATGTATAGGATATAGGAGATATCCTTCTGTGGTGCCTAAGAACAAAAAAGTGGTCCCTGCAGATGGAGAGTTGGTGTTTGAAGCCAGAGGTTCAGATGCAGGAGCTTTCCGTGATCGGCACAACTCCAATGCTAATTCATTAACACAGTTCATAAACTTTAATGAAAGGTTTCTATTCACAATGAAGACACAAGCAGATGCTGTGGTCCTGTATGCTGATACAGTGGAACATCCATGTTTTAGTTTCAACGATTCAGAGCACAAACTTGCAGTAGTGTCAATGTAGGGGGTCATGACACTGTAGGCCTGGTTTCATCATAGACACGGTGCAGGTAGGCACAAAGTGGGGCATTTCTTTTATCTTGCATTGGGTAATAGAATACATCAATTTCAAAAAGAGCGTTCTCTACACAGTCAGAAAAACATACACAATTCTATGCCTTCCATAGATATACTGACAGATTCAGCCCACTCCCACATAACTGCAAATTAAATCATCACATATGGACTTCCCAGTCATCCACTTAACGATAACTCCCAACACAGTCTACTGGTGGCAGAGAAGAAAGAAGCTCTTCTCTTCAAAAACCAAAACACAATTTATGTCTCCATTTTTGGTCACTGTCTACCTTCTGAACCTTGAGAGTCAAGAAAATGTCCTGCTGCCTCATTGTCAAAGATCAGTATGACTAAATACGCACTGCTCCCATTGACACAAATAAACAAAAGATTACCTAAGCAGGCAAAACCGAAACAACTCTCTCACACATCAGATGCCTGGTAGAATTCTGCACCTAAAGACTTAAAACTGTAGAGTGCGAGTGTGTGAAGCAAATTATGTAAGTAAAAAGCCCAGACCTGGGACTTCCGGGAATCCAGGTAACATGTAAATACAATAAATATGGAACCTGTTCTTACAAGTGGAACTGTCAGTTAATAGCAATGCGATCATGAAAGATTCTTAAAAATCTAAACACCAAGTGACCATAATACCAGAATATCAATTGATTATCACATTCTGTGGTCTTGTCATTCTTAACAGTCATTTAATTGTTGGTGTCTCTTCACTGCCAGCATCCAATACATTGGCTCACCTTGCTCCACTGGAGATGCAGATTACAGTGTAGTGTACATATACCTACCTCTTTGGCCTTTTTCTTCTTCTTCTTCTTCTCCTTGGAATGTGATTTACTTTCTGTTACTGCAGATATAAAGGTAAAAGACCATTAGTTTCTTGCAAATGAACTACAGTAGTAATTGTATGCCAGCGCTGGGGGATGTGGGGTGTATTTGAGGGGGGGGGGGGGGGTGCAAGTCGAAGAACTGAAAACAAAAAGAAAATAAGCCAGAGAGCCTTTTTAACACCACAACCAATACTAACATAAGCAAACTGAATACAAAACAGAAACAGATGTTACAAAGGAAATACAAATTGCTGAAGTAAGATGTGAGCCATGCATCTTCTCGTTAAACTCATCCTCTCTAGAAATCTTTATGATGACCAAACTCAAATAGTTTTTTCTATCCCCTCCTTTACCTCTGAACTAGCCTCTCGCACCACCAATTAATTACTCCATCACAGGAAGGCACTACATTGCATGATATTCCATCTGGTCTTGCACCCTGTATCTTCTCCACCTTCTCCAAAATAATTTCCTCATGATCATCTCCCCTGGCACCAAATGCTCTCAAACTGGAGGTCCTCAACCGCAATCTGAAACTTCATTTCATACTGTTATTGCTTTATCTGTCACGCTGAACCTACTGAACAGCCAGAAAATCCACTACAATCTTACCCATGACTCTATGAAGACTACTGTTCTCCACATTAGTCTTCAACAAATTGAGTAGCACCTCTGTAGACCACCTTCATGCAGGGGTGCTGTCCACGCATAATCGCGCCCTCTTCAAAGTCCTTCATCTGGTTATAAAATATATTCATGAATTTCCCCCTAGTGCCAATTTCCAGGGCTCCCTTTCTCCCTCCATAACCAAGCCCATCTAAACCTTTCCATACCCACACTCCCGCCCCCCTGTTTTCCCCTCAAACACCTGGATCACCATCACTGGATTTGCCCCTGATCTCACGAACATCACAAACGGCATCAAGGTTCAAGGTTACAAACTACATCTAACAAAAGAGTGAGCCAGATTGATACATTGGGATGATCTCTCCCATCGTGATCCCATACCCTATTCCTCAAGAAACAATGTGTGCATTTAGTATATAATGCAAATATCAAACAGTTTATTTTTCATATGTATTCACTGTCTATCCTGTGCTATCTATGCTCTATGTAACTATTGCACCCTCCACCACCCAGTTTCTTGTTTCATCCAATATTTTCATTGCTCATGTTTG
The DNA here is from genome assembly GCF_040938575.1 of Ambystoma mexicanum. Taxonomy (NCBI): domain Eukaryota; kingdom Metazoa; phylum Chordata; class Amphibia; order Caudata; family Ambystomatidae; genus Ambystoma; species Ambystoma mexicanum. Next base: position 330,050,968 of record NC_090929.1, read on the forward strand.
CAGTGCTCTGCCCATCTTATGAAGCTATGTAGATCGCTTCTGTTGAAAGCAATATGCTAATTTTCTATTACAAGATTACAAAATATAATTGGGTCAGTCAGCAAGCACAGCAAAATGAGTGTGGAACTGCATGGATTGCGCCTTAAACTTGGCAGAATGTAGATGGATGGACTGTTTCAGGAAGTGCAAATTTACTGAATACATGGAATTATTTCACACACAGACGAAGTCTATCTGGCAATGGAGAATATAGCACAACGAAACTCTAGTATGTCCCCATTGCAGAGATGTCATTATCGCTTGATACAAGTTATTTGTGGGTTATCAATACCTCTAAGGGTATGGGCTGGAACATTTAACAAAGCAACCTTTATTCAATGTGAAGCCAAGAGTAGGGGGTATTAGTGACACTGACCGCACCCGTCATGCAGACTCTGGCTTAACCCATCAGTCTTTTTCCACCTGTAAAATGGGAAGGTCAATTTTGAAAATGATACTCATCATAGTGATAACTGCACTCCTAGTCCAAAATACCCTTCCTACCATAATTATGGTACCAGAGCATGTTGCTTAGCTGCAGTTAAAATTCAATTTCTTCCCCGACATGTACACTGGCTACGCCGTGCTTGGGTACTACGTGCCCCAACTAACGGTCAGTCCCATTATTCGTTCCAACTTTCCCAGGGTTTAGGGGGTGGGAGATACATTAAAGGGGATTGCTGACTAAGAGAAACGTTGTAACTACAGTGATTAACCTTTTTATACTCTTATATCCCGTCACCTTTCCTCCATACATATGGGAAAGATGCCAAAACATCACTAAATGAAAATGGCTGGATGACAATGAATTATCATTGCCAGATAGGTTATGCAGTACTGCCTGTCCAAAGATGGTATCCGCTCTTGTGATGAAGTCTAGTGAGTTGTGCTTGCAGAATGGGTGAGTCGCCGCCCACACTGCAGCCTTACAAATCTCCATGAGAAATTGCTTCTGAAAGGAGATCGATGCCCATTTGGATTTTAGGAGGTGAGCATGCAAACCTTCCAGTGGAGCTTTACTCTTTATCTTATAGGCTTTGAGGGTGGTTGATAGCCGCCATTGAGCTATGGTGGATTTAGATGCTGCCATGCCTAGGGAACCCATGCCCAATTCAACAGTTTTGCTTTCCTTACAACTGCCTTTTCCTTTCCAGGTACATTTTCTGCACCCTCCCCACACAAATGCAGTGCACAATTCTGTAAGCATCTGACAGGGATTTGTGAAAGACACACGCAAGGAGATTTCTTGGTCAATGTGAAAAGTTGATGCAACATTTTAGCAGGATGGATGGCAGAGTTCTTAGAACATCCTTCTTTCTCCCTGTGAAAAATCAGGCAGAGCTCTTCAGAACTTTGCACCCATCATACGGTAATCCAATGCCAGGCCTCAAACAACCTTTTCACAAAAATGGAGAGAAATATATAAGCAAGTCCCATAGAGCGTGTTTTTCTTTCTCAGAGGGAAGAATCTGAAAAGGCCTTTCAAGTGTCTTAATTGGATCTGAATGAGTCACCACCATTTATCTAATTCTCAGTTACGTGCTGAACGTTAGCACCTGCATGTGTCCACTGAGTCCTTTGTTTCGGTAATAAAAGATAGACCATTATCCACAGACGCTTTCAGGTGATACATTTTCGGTCAAGACATCAATGACAGAAAGTAGTCCACTTCCTCGCGTACTGCAACCTAGTCAAATCCTTTCTTGCAACCATAATGATTTTCAAAATGTTTTCTGAAAGACCCAGTTGCCCAAAGACTAAGTACTCCGGGACCCGGCTGCTAAAGTATGAAACTGAGGGGTGAGGTAAGGGGTGTAAAACCACCCCTTCTGCTGAAAGAGTATATCTGGACAAGGTGAGAGGGGCCACGGAGGGTTGCTCCTCAAGTTCTGGAGGACTGCAAACAGATCCTTTTGGGACAGTCCAGAGCAACCTGGATGAGGTAAACAGACTTGCCCACCCCATTGCTGCCTTTTCAGCATTTATTGGTGAAACTGCCATGTTGCTGTGTTTTTTTGCAGCATTTTTAAGGGTATGGCTGGGGGGCTGGGGTGTTGTCTGGTCGGTGACTGTGGGGGGTTTGGGATGCTTACCTCTCATAAAAAATGCAGAAAATGTTGCGGGGAAACGGCTGCCCCGAGAAGATTAGCCAGATCCTAGGTCATAGCCTGGAGACGGCTTGAATTTGTGCAAGAACTTGGGAAGAAGTGGAATAGCAGGTTTAAGCATATGTGGTCCGTCTGCCCCAAGGTAAAAGGAAAATATTGCCTAGGGAGTTTAGGCCCCTCCTCTTCCATGATGGCAAAAAGAGGACATTCTTGTTCCTCTGCCAAAAAGTTATAGAAGAGGCATCCCACTGGCCTTGAAAATGTGGCCAACCATTCGCCTGATAAGTTCCCATTTGTGAGGGGCTTAGGATTGCCTGCTCTGGGAGTCCACCTGCAGATTCTCATCTGCTGCTAGATGCAAGACTAAGGGGATATGGAATGGAGTAGGCACCAGTCCCAAATTTCCAATGCCAGGATGTGGCAGTCTCGATCCAGAGATCATGTAGTTCCCTGGACTGTATCACAGCTCCCTAGCTCATAAGGGAGGAGTCCATACTAGCTCATAAGGGAGGAGCCAATACAGAGGTTTTTCGTAGGGGGGCAGTGGAGTAAAAGGGACTCCACCGTTTGGTTTGGAGCCTTCATCCACCACAGTGGGTCGGATCACATCTCCGGCGAAGTCCGGACGGATTGACGCTTGGGGTTCTGATGCCAATGGTTCTGAAATTGGAGTTAGGTGCCCCTCGTATGTAGTCTTGCATGCACATCCACCAGAATGCAAGAAGCCATCGGTCCTAAGAGTCTCTTAAAATGAAGTGGAGTCATGGAATTGTTCCTTGCAGATTGAAATTAAGCCCTGAATCCTCTCCTTGGGTAGCAAGCCTATCCATACAGTAGTTCAATGTTTTATATCATCCGAGTGGGAACCAATGTCTATTTCTCCTTTAGAGTGAGGCCCAGTGCAAAAGTCAGTAGCAGAACATGTTCTTGATTTCAGAGATTGTAGAGGCCCTGATCAGCCAGTCGTCTAAACAGGGATCCCTTGGAGTCCTAGAAACAATGTTACGATATCCATCACTTTGGTCCAGTATCTCTGGGCCAAGACAAACTCAACAGGGCGCACCTTGTACTGGTGATAGGCATCTATAATGGAAAAGGGCAGGTTATTACTTGCAAGACTTCTAGATGGGAATATACATGTATGCATCCCAGAGGTCTAAAGTGCCGTCACTGATGGTTCAAAGTATACTTCAACTCCCATAGAAGGTTCAAGTTGTTTGAAAAAATGTCTGGCAGGGTGCTAGTGCCGTCCCTCACTTTCTCATCTAGAAATAGCATATTCCACCCTAACCCAAGCATCCCTAGTTTCCGGGTTTGTATACTGAGAATATATATTGATAATTGGCAATTGCCAAATATATTGCCTCAGGGGATTATTTTCTAAACTGGCCCTTCACTACCACTCGATGTATAATATGCTCAGGGGATGTGCCATTTCTGACACTCGCCCAGAGTCGGTTTTCTTCTGTGCATGCCCTGATGTTTCTTTCTCTCCTTTCTCATTCTTCTGTGCCTAACTCCTCCCACCTTCACTCTTCCTACTCCCTAGGTCTTCCTCCTCTGTGCCTCCAAAGTTTCTCAATCCTTCTGCAACTCGTCCCCACCCTTTGTTGTCATGGCTCTCTGCACACTACTGTTTCACCCTCCAAACGACTGTTACCACAACTCCCAAGTTACTTCTTTCACTCGCACAACCACTTTACACTCAATCTAACTCACTAGCCTTGCTTGCACACTCAGTACAACTTGCTCTCACCAACCAATACTTCACATTTTCTAAAGATCCCCTCCATGCACCAATCCGTCCTTTCTCCTGCTGGTCTCTGGGTCCTGCTGGTCTCTGGGTCTGTTATCTGTTCGTCCTCTGACCCCACCCGAACAACCCAATTTGACCCAGTCTTTCCTGCCTTTGGTGTGCTACAATAATGGGAAGTTACAAATAGGAGGGTCAAGCCCTTCCCCTGGGGCTGGGGAACGTTGCATGCACCTGTGGATGTTAAGTAGGTTAACTGGATGCTCGCTCGCTGGCGCTCACTCCCTGCTTTGATTCTGTTGCTCAGATTGCTGCCTACAGATCAAGTAGGGTGTAAATGGGTTGCCTTCCTACGGGTGGTTGTCTTGTGTTGCTGTGGCTTTTTGGTGTCTCTGTAAAAGAGAAAACCTGGCCGGCATGGGGTGATTTAGGTTGGACAGGCACTTGAGGAGAAGACAGGCAATGTGGCCCTCAACTGCCACCGCCCTCCTTTGAGGGTGGACAGGCTCCGGCTAGAACCCTGGTAGGTCTCCCACACCAGGCTTAATGGAGTTCCAATGGGTCAGGTTACGGACTGTCAGTGCACAGCCACCACCCACCCCCTCACCCTCGATCAAAACTGAAATAATCTGTGTAGGAGAAACCATCTTGAATCTTTCCTCTGGAAAACACTTGTTGAAAAGTGAAAGATCCAGGATAGTCCTATACCCAGCCCTGCCCATCTTGAATACAACATTTTCAGCCCCTTCAGGAGTTTCAATGAAAATTGTTAGGAAAATGGAGCTGACATATGGGAAGGAAGAAGCCTGTGTCCAATGCACAATACAGAAATTGTACAAGGGTGTGATGTTATTAGTTTCCAGAATGTCAAATGAAACTGATCATGCTGCAAGTGATGAACAATGCAGAAAACATGTAGAACCACTCAAAAAAGACATCTGCAAAAGCATCAATCTCTTGCCACCATTTGCTATTGCAAGCATTTAAGATAACATCTGGATTGGTGTCCCTCAGTATAGAGAACCATTAGAGTAAACTTTCCTGCCCACGAATTCTAGGTTTTTCCTCATCTTTACCTGTACCGGTTAAAATTTGTGGGCAATTGGCTGAAGATATGGATGGATTCTTGCCATCAGCGACGAAGGCTGACACTACAGTAAACTTAGCGGAGGGTTGATACCAAAAACAGATTCTGTCGGCAGATGCTGGAATCTTGCAGCCAACTGTTTGTTCACAGAGTGAACAAACATTATGAGGGGTTTCCTAGAATTTGTCAACTTCGCTAAATACGCCCAGAGCGAAATTCTTGTTCAGTCGGCTTTCAGAGTGATCACATCAAGTACGCTGGTTTCTGCTGGAGGAGCATCTGGAGCATGAGGAATTCCATGACATCCGATTCTTTTGTGGAAGACCCTAACCGAGTGGCATTCTCTCCCCTCTATCCCCAGAGTCAGACAGATGTAATTGTTTATTTGTAAAGCGCTTATACAAAAGTGAAGTGCTTCAAAGTGGGAAGGGAACTAGGGAGTACAGTTGTCATTCTTAGGCCTTGAAGATTCCGAATGATCTAACAACAATAGCTAGCATACTAGGCAGAGGCCTATCTACTAGTGAAAGAGTGATGGGAGCTAGAGGAGGAGGAGCATACAGATCAATAAACTACATTACTGGCCTGGCAACATTTTCAGACTGCTTGGTAGTTGGTCATCCAATGCGCCTATGCATGAGTACTTCAAGCACTTCAAGTACTTCAAGTACTTCAAGTACTTTAAGCACAACCGAACTAGGGAGGGGAGACAGGGGGAGGACCAGACAGACAGACTTGAAAGGCCTTGACCATTCAAGGTCAAGGTTGTGCAAGTGCGAAGAACATGAAGTGCGAGGGAGGGGGACAAGTGCGCCCAGTCCAGCAGGGGCCTGGGTTGAGTGCAGAGTGGTTGCCCCTCTCTTGGAGCATAATGCAGTAGTGCCAGGTAGAGTGCAGAGACCCAGAGGAAAGTGCAGGACTGGCCGGGGAGCCTGAGACCTGTGGGGCTCTGGAGGCGAACCAGTCGGCTAACTGAGTGGGTTGGGGAAGAGAAGGAAGGAGGGAAGGAAGCGAAGATAACTGAGGAGGAGAGAGAAAGAGGAAGAGAAGAGGTAGGTCTTGAAGAGTTTCTGGAATTTAAGGTGGTCTGGCTCAAGATGGAGAGAGGTAGGTAAGCTCTTACAGAGGGAGGCACCTTCAGAGGTGAAGGATCTACCCCCAAATCTCTGTTTGGAGAAATGGCTCACCTGCAGAGAGTTGGAGGAGGCCGAGCGGAGGGCTCTAGAAGGAGAGTATTTGGGAAGAGAGGGTTCTAGATAGTAAGGGCCACGGACGGCCCCAGAAAGCCTTGTAAAGCCTTGTGGACTACACAAAGGGACCTGAACTTGATCCTTGCAGCCACAGGGAGCCAGTGGAGTGATTTCGGTGCCAGAGAGATGCAGTCCCTGGACTTGAGGTCAAGGATAAGTCTTGCAATAAGTCCTGGATAAGTTGTAGAGGTCGGCGAGTAGAAGTAGGAAGATTGAGAAAGAGACTGTTGCAGTAGTCCAGTCTGGAGAGAACCAGGGCTCTGGAGACAGTGAGCCTCTGGGGGAAGGCGAGCAAAGGTACAATACCTCCGAGGAGGTGCAGCTGGTAGTGAGATTTTTTGGACACGTCTGAGATGTGAGAAGAGAAGGAGAGAGTAGAGTCGAAGATGACCCCCAGATTTTTTGCCTCACTGGTGGGTGGGGGCACAGGACCAAGGGAACCCGGCCAGAGTGGGAAAGTGCGATGACGATGATCTCTGTCTTACTGGCATTAAGGCAGAGATCATTTGCAGCACATCAGGACTGACTTTTGTACAGTCAGGAATGAGCGAGGAGGAGGAAGAGGCTGAGGGTAGCCTGAAAGAGAGCTATGTTTCATCCGCATAACACTGAAAGTTGGAGGTGAAGGCAGAGATCTTGTGGGCCAAAGGAGCCATATAGACATTGAAAAACCAGGGGGATAGATTAGATCCCTGGAGGACACCACAAGTAGAGAGAGTGATAGCGGAGAGAAAGGACCCACGTTCCACCTGGGAAGGATGGTCAGAGAGAATGGACGAGAGCCACACCAGGGCCTGATCTGTGATGCCCAGGGTATCACGGAGATGGGTGATCAGGATGTTGTGGTTTACTGTATCAAAAGCCGAGGAGAGGTCAAGGAGAATGAGGACAGGGGGTGAGTTAGTGTCAAGGTTTGAGAGCAGGTCTTCACGGGTGCTCAGAAGAGCAGTTTCCGTGCCTCTGGATTCTCTAAAGCCAGACTGATGGTCATGGAGACAACCGACAGATTCAGTGTGGAGGGTAAGCTGAGAGATAGACAAATTCTTCAGGAGTTTGCCCAGGAAAGGAGTTATGGAGATCAGGCAATAGCCGGAATAGAAGGGTCGGCAGAGGGTTTTTGAGCAGAGGGTGCACAAGAGAATGCTTGAGAGAAGTGGGGAAAACTCCAGTGGCGAGGTTGCAGAGGTCTGTCAAGGTTGGAGCTAGAAAATGAATGTTGTCCTTGATGGGTTTGGTGGGGCAAGGGTCCACCTCTTAGGAAGAGGCTTTCATAGACCGGACTTGTCTAGAAATCTCCTCAGGTGTGACAGGGAAGGGAGGAGAGAAGAGGGGAGGCTTGGTGGGGGACCCAGGAGGTGATGGTGCACGAGTGGGTGCAGTGGAGGGAGAGGCCAGGATGTCCTGTGTTTTATCTGTGAAGTGTGCAGCCAGGGCCAAGCAGAGGGCCTGGGTGGGTGCAACAGAGGATGAGGCTGCAGGAGGGTTAGCAAGCTCCTTACAGACTTTGAAAAGTTCAGCCGTGTTGCTGGATGCCGCAGAGATGCGGGCTTGAATATGGACTCTTTTCTTGCACCGGATGCAGAGTCTATGTTGCCTTTGCAGAAGGCGGAAGGCCAGCTTGTCAGAGGATGCACCTGAAGATCCCTATTTCCTTTCCGCTGCCCTGCACTCGAGCTTAAGGTCAGCCACATCGGAGTCGTACTAAGAGTTGCACTTTTTGAGAGGTTTCAGTTGAACCTTCATGACAGGGGCAAGGATGTCGAAAGTATTGGAGATGGAAAGTTGGAAGTTCGAGAGGGCTGCGTCAGGGTGGGAGTTAGCCGCAAGAGGGGAGGAGAGGAGGAGGTGGAGGCAAAGGCAGCCATTGACACTTTTTTCATGGGTCGGAAGACCCTGTAGATGCGAGGCAGTGCCGGGTGTGCCAGTGCTAAAGAAGAAGAGAGCTTCAAGTGAGAGGAGAGAAGAGAGTGATCAGTCCATGAGAGTGAGGTAGTGAGAGGGATGTCTGCGGAGATGAGAGCATCCAAGGTGTGGCCAGCAGTGTGTGTCGGACCAGAGGGTAGAATGGAGAGAGAGAGAGAGAGCGAGCGAGCGAGCGAGCTGCATAGGTTGCGGAAAGCTCCTTAAGAGTCAGGAGAGTCAAGATGGATGTTTAGATCCCCCAGTAGGAGGAGTTGGGAGGCGGAGGAAAGGAAAGGAGAGAAGATGCCAGGTCAGCCCATTCCGAGAGGAAGCGGGTGGAATGGCCCGGCGGCCGACAGAAGGTGGCCAGAGTAAGAGAGGCGACAGGAGAGAGAGAGCGTGCGCGCCTGCAGACCAGGCATTCGAAAGAGGAATAGGCCTGAGTGGGAATGGTAGAAACAGGGATCCACTCTGGAAAGATCAAGGCAATTCCCCCTCCTGGCCTGTTAAGCCTGGGCTCAGAGAGTATCGTGTAGCCTTCAGGGAGAAAAGTGGGTCAAAACTCGTGACAGAGCTGCCTTTAAACCTGGTCTCAGTGAGAGCAAGAACATCAAGGGCCAGGTGTTCAAGGAGGTGACAGATGTCAGAGGAGTGCTTGACTGCAGAGCGAGAGTTAAGTGTGGCAATGTGGAGCAGATTGCCATTCTTGAGGGATTTACAGGGGGTGGGGGGAAGAAGACAGAGTTCCCAACCGTAAGCGGTGTGTGTGTCAAAGAGATCGGAGCAAGAGAAGGCAGAGGGGCCGCAGGGAGTGCAGGCAAGGGAGCCAGGAAAGTAGTAGATGGCGAGGCAGCCAGTGAAGGAGGCTCCACAGAGGGCAAGGGAGCCCCAGTTGCTATGGCCTTGGGTGGCAAGGGCACCAGATTGGGAGAGGCTGACGAGGATGTTAGTGCAGAGTGAGCAAGGGAGCCAGGGTCATAGAAGATGTCAGAGGAGCCATAGTGAGAGGGGTAGTGCGGCTAGGTGGGGGCAAGGAAGCCAAGGTGTGCCTAGCAGGTAAGGGAGCCAGGGAGGCCATAGGTGTAGTTGGCAAGGGAGCCAATGATGATGAAGGTGGAAAGTTGATAAGGCGAGGGAGGAGCCTATCAAAAAGAAGGAGGTTGGGTTGAGGCCCTTGTACCAAGACAGTACAATTTCGATAGACATTAATGATGACCCTGGAGGTCGAAGAGGCGGCAAGAATGACTTCCCTAGCGGGTCCCACCATTGATGTGTGAGTAAGACAGAAGAGCAACCATATGAAGAGTCCATAGGTCCAGGGATGGAACAACGAAAAGGATGTTGTTGAGGGTCTCTCTGGCGGAAGCACTGACATAGGTGTCAGCGATAGGAAGTCCTGTGCTGGAGCCAAGTGTGCCCTCCTTAAGTTTCTTCCTGCCAGACTTGGTGAGGGGTGAAGGGTAGGAGATAGAGAAACAGATGGAGAAGATAGGAGAGGTAGAGCGTGCCATGAGGGGGCACATGGCGTGCTACACTTAATCCGGCTGAGTAGCACACGGGAGGGTGCAAACAAACAAGGAAACAGAGTAGGAGTGGGCAGAATGAGTGGGCACTAAGGTGAAGGCTGGGTACAAGGAAGCAAGGGACAGAAACAAAACAGCAAGGGAGTAAGTAGGATTTTAACTAGCAGAACAAACAAATGCAGGATGGAAGCGCACCCAATTTCGATTTTTGAACAGTCACAACCAATGCAAGTGGAAAGCACACTTAAATTCGATTTGTGTGACACATGTATTACAGCACAGCAGTGCAGAAGTGTGAGCAGTGTGGTGAGAGCTTTGGAAAGGAAGAAATCCATTTAAGAGGTGGATCACCTGTAAAAAGGGAACATAAGTCAACAGAGATAGGGCAGTGAGAAATGCCTGTACGGCAGAGGGTAGGAGTCAAGGAGTGATGAGGCCAGCCATTTAGCAACAGTCAGTTCTCACATGCTGGCAGGAGGGTTGGCACAGTCCAACATTGCCTGTGGTGACAGAGTGGGACCACATGTCCAGCCAGGCCTGTACAGGAACCTTAAGGTCGGGCCCTGGGAGGCGGGCCGGCTTTGCCAGTTGTCTTGCCTGATTGGGCCTTAGAAGGCACAAAGGGCCCAATCACAGCGCAATGAGATAGGACAAAGCAAGCCGTCCTGGGCCTGCAGAGTGGCGGCTGCCATGATGGCATGGATGTCCCTCATCGGGAAACAGTGTGATCAGGAGGTAAAGCGGCACATAAAACAGCGTTGGAGCGCTGATGCCGACATTAAATTGAAATATGTATCATTCTGATAATTGTAGTTTTTTTTAAATTGGCCAAAAATTTGCCCCATGCACATGCTGTGACGCGCTGATGAAATATGCACAGAAGCTCCACAGGGCTTACCTCGAGTCTGCTGAGGAAGGGGTGGGGCGAGATATTCCCCCTGTCCTGGTGGGGTGGAAGAGAGATCCCTTGTGCTGGTAGGGCAGCAGTTGTTGGAGAAGGAAGAAGAGCAAGCATAGAGACAGTGCCGGGACGGCTTTGCCAGTCGGCTTGCCTAATTGGGCCTTAGAAGGCACAAAGGACCCAATCACAGCGTGCTGAGATAAAACAAGGCAAGCTGTGCTGGGGCCGCAGATTGGTGGCAGCCATAATGGCATGGATGTCCCTCATTGGAAAACAGTGTGATCAGGAGGCAAAGCAGCACATAAAAGCGTTGGATCACTGATGCTGTCCTTAAATTGGAATATCCGGGGCAGACTGGTTCATGCAGCTCTTCTCCCCCATGGGAGGGTTCAAGGAGGGTGCAGAAGCTTTGGTACCCTGTCTATGCCAGATACTTTTGAGACAGCTGCCAATGTTCCTGTTTGCTGTGGCCTCAGTGTTAACCTATTTCTTGGGTCCCTGGGGCATCACCTCCAAGATTATGTCCTTGAAGTATGATCTCATTTAGGGGCACATCATGAAGCTGTGGAATTGTTCCATGTGTTGTCTCCCTCAGCTAACCTGGGAAAGATCCTCTGTCCCGAAACCACTGAGCCATTTGGTTCCTAACCGCAGGATTGGGTGCAATAGTAGGGGGACTGGATATATATATATATATATATATATATATATATATATATATATATATATATATATATATATATATCAAAAAAACGAAGAAAAGTAAAAGCTAATTGCAGCTTTTTAGGCGGGACTCTCCTCACAGATAAAAATCAGCCAGATGCAAACGAAGGATCTCCATCAAACATCCTTTATTTTGCAAATACGGTGGACAGGTAGCTCCGAAGAGAACAAACAATTACGCGTTTCACCCTTACGGGCTTCGTCAGATTGTGAACACAAAAGACAGGCTTCTCTTTTTTAACATTTTACAAATGATGTTGTCCTTTTTTGCTTTCCATTAAACTGTGTGTTTAAAACCATTCCCTGTTTACATGGGTGCCATATTGGAAGTGTCTATTGTAATAGATATTATTACTCTATTCATGCATTCCGCATCCATATAGAGGTTAGAATACGTCTAGTACAAACATAAAACATGTCTTTGTTAATACTTAATTTTCAGCAACGTGTTCCTTATTTCACGTTTTCACCCCACGTTTGGATTATGTCAGCGTTATGGATCTATCTCTTTGGTATTACTAAGGTGTCTAGTGCTTTGAATAAAGTGCATAGTGCTCACAAATATCGCAGCTATTAACCATCAATGTTAATATCTCATTGGTGTTGTTAAGGTGCTTAGTACTTTAATAAAGTGCATAGTGCTCACAATATAAAAGACAATTGCACCTCAATGTTAACGTATTTTTTGTACTTTTTGCACTTAGCTACATTTTAAATTCACTAATTATCCATCTTTGCCTTATTGAGATGTTTTTAGAGTGCATGGTGCTTACATACATATCTTTTATAGATGACATGTACTTGTTGGTGTTCACATATATTCATTTTTGACATCTAATCATCTCAATAAAAAGCATAGGCCTTGCACATTCAGGACAAGCGAATATATGGTTATACTATATATCATACAGTTGATAGCTGTTGGTCTTTGGGAAAATGCGTCATGCCCTTGTTATCGACATCAAATTAATGCTTGTGCAAATTGGCGCACTATTATTTGTAATAACTTCAATAAATTGCATAGTGCTTGTTAATGCTTGTGCAAAGTAGAGCGCTACTGTTTGTAGCAACCTCAATAAAGTGCATAGTGCTTACCAATTCGATGTCATACAAATTATGCATTCAGTAGTCCATTAAATTCCCATGTAAAGATATCAATAAAATACACAATACATTTGGTCAATTTTCTTCTGAGAGTGTCAAGTAAAATGTATAGTATGTATAATCACTCATTAGGCAGCCCTTTGATTGGTTGAAGGTTAAAAGCTCGTAGTTGTGTAGAAGTGTCTACTTTCTATAATTACATGGTTATCCAATCTCCAAAATGGGGGAAAGAGGGGAAACAGAAAAGGGGAATTTTGAAAAATGGACTATTCAAATGTTAAAAAACGAAACCTGTAATTATTTCATATGGTACAATATGTTATAAAGCTCCCTACATGTTAAAAAGTATGTAAAAAGTATATACAAAAGTATGCTGAAAAGTATCAAATTCAAGAGATAGTATTATAGTCTCATGTTTCCAAGCATGGGATAATTATTGTATTCCAACAAATGTTCCCCCAAGTGTTCTAGTCTCTCACAAAGGTGTAGAGTACCTCGCCTTTGTTGTGGCCTCCCAGGTTTTTTTTTGTGATAATCAAGGATATATTTACATTCGGTTTGTCTCAATCTTCATTCCCGATTGCCACCTCTCGGGTGTGGTAAAATTCTATCTATGACAAAGTATTTTAAAGATATGTCATGTCCCCATTATGTTTTCTTCGAAATGTTTTGCGAGGGGGTGAGGCGGATCTCTGTATTTGATGACTCGGACGTGTTGTAACACACAAAGTTTCACTTTTAATTTCGTGCTTCGAATATACCAGAGATTGCAATCACATGTAATTGCATAGATAACATTAGTTGTTGAACAAGTAATATGTTTGGTAATGGTCACTCTCCTCTGAGTTCGTGGATGTATGTAATGTTTATGAGATACCCCATATTTACAAGCCTTGCATTTTGTGCATTGTAAAAAAGTTGTAGATTGTGCAGGGGTTACGAAGAGACTTGGTGATAACTCTGATTGCAATGATTTAGCTTTCCTGAATGTCACACTAGCATTCGTTTGAATGCATTTTTTGATATCTGGATCGCTCTGTAGCAAAGACCAATGTTTGGCCAGAATTTTATGAATCTCTTTAGCCCCGTTGTTATAGGTTGTGATAAACCGTATATTTTCAGATTTGGTTTCCTGTGATTTCGGTTTGCTTTTCTCTTTGTTTTTTCTTAAGATGTCTTCTCGAGTATGTTTGGCACATTGATTTAATGCGCTGTTTATTGTCGACTTTTTGTAGAGTCTTGCCGCAAAATTGGCTGCTGTTATTATTGCTTTTTATTCAAAGGTTTTATTTTTGCTGCAATTTCTTTTCATTCTTAGAAATTCATTGTATGGTATACTATTCTTTAGACATCTTGGATGTGTGCTTTCTGCGTGAAGTAATTAAATAGTGCTAGTCGGTTTTCGGTAAGTTTCCGTTGTGATTACTGAATTTTTTACTATGATCTTGATGTCTAAGAATACCACTTCTATTGAGTCATGTTGCTCGGTGAATTTGAGATTGCTATCCTGTGTATTTAAAACATTGAAGAAACACATCCATTATGTATGCCTTCCCATATTATAAATAGATCGTCAATGTAGTGACGCCATAGGGCCTCCTTGTTGGTATGTATGTGCATAGTTTCTTCCGCAAACAGTTTTGCTTCCCAGCTTCCCATGAAAAGGTTTGCATACGTGGGTGCCGCTGTTGTACCCATGGCAGTCCCACATAGTTGCTTATAAATTTGCCCGTCAAACATAAAAGCATTGTGTGTGAGGCAAAAGAAGAGCATGTCTAGCAGCATCTGGGAATGGTCTCTGAAACTCAGTGATCTAGTGGATAAGTACCTTCTAACAGCTTACATGCCTTCTTTATGTTCAATGCACGCGCATAAGGAAACAACATCCAGTGTTTTAAGCAAATATCCTGGCTTCCATGGTATCTGGTCAATTTGCTGAAGATAGTCTGACGTAGCTTTAATATAGGATGGCAATGTCTGAACAAACGGGAAAAGAAATTGATCCAGATATTTCGATGTGTTTTCAAGCAAAGAATCAGCTGATGCAACGATTGGTTGCCCGGTGGTCTCCTCATGCATTTGTGGATCTTGGGTATAAAGTGTATGATTGGTAAAATTGAAAAAATCATTTACTAGAAATGTCATTTCTTGTGTGGTCAGTAGTCCCATTGCATGCCAGGTTGACAGTTTTAGGTCATATTCTGTTTTATATATTTTGTATGGATCAGCAGGTAACTTTTAATAGTTATTGATTTGTTTAAGTTGACGCATGGCCTCTCGTTTGTACTCATGTGTATTTAGGATTACAATGTTTCCTACTTTGTCCGAAGAGCGGATGACAATTGACTTATCTTGTTTTAAGTTGTTTATTGCTGCACGTTCGTCTGAGGTTACATTGTGATTCATTTTGTAATTCGCAGAGGCCAATTTTTCAAATCATCTATGATTAATTCCTCAAAGAAGTCTATATGTGCCATATTGTTGGTTGGAGGAATACATTTCAATTTCTTCCTTAAATGGCTAGGTGCTGGCATGCTTGTGGATAGATTCTCTGGTATATTAGAACTCCATTCCGATTCGAGTAGATTTGGTTCTGTCGCAGCCTCATCATCTTCTTGTAATGATGTTAAAGTACATGGTGATGGTATGTCTCTAATGGTTAATGCAGAGGGTACTTCAGATCTTATATTGCTAGATGTTTCATTGTTGTTTATATTTACAAAGAATTTTGCCAATCTGATTTTTCTGATAAACAAATGCAGGTCCACTCTGCATTGGTCATGTCTGCGCGGCTCCTGATTGTCCTCTTTTTTTTGGATTTGCCTTGGCCCCTGCTCCCCCGTCTGTTCTTCCTCTTGTGTACCTCGGCTGGTTCCTGCCTTATGTGTTTTTCCTACCTAATGTAGGAGTTTCATTTCCTCTAAAAGAATGAATTTGGGTAGAGGTTCTTTGGTGCTACTTTAGGCTGAAGTATCTGTTGATGAGCCTGCACTTGTTTCAGTCTCTGAATCTACATCTGAGATAGCCAGAATTGGGTTTTGCTTTTGACTTTGTATTCCCTTTTTTTGTTTTGGTTGTAAATAACCTTTCAAATATAAAACTTTAAAAAGTCTTTTGTGTACATTCTTTGAATACTTCAATAATAGAACAACAATAATAAAACAATGTATACATGTTCTAATAAGTCCATTTGTTGACAATTCATTACCTGCATTATAAAAATATACTTTACACTTTTAAGTACCATTATTTATAATGAGACCGTGAGTTGAAACAAGGTCTCTTATATGTGGCTTTCTTTCCCTTCTATCCTCTCCTTTTCCCCCCCGTTTGCTCCCCTCTTATTCCCACATTTCTGCTTCCCTCCCTCTCGCTATTACTGGTGTGGACTTTCTCATATTGATCAAGTATCGTCCAGTGGCATAGATAATGGGATTTTCAATAAAACATGCTTATAAATGTAGTGCTTTGCTGCTTCCTATCCAAAAATTAAGGGGTTTCTTGGGATTATGTTTTTAAACAAGGCCACTATTAAAGCTCAAATGGTCTCAAGTGTTTATCTCGTGATGATTGTGAGTGCAGTATGGTAATAATATACATATTATTTGGTCAATCCTTGCAATTAACTCCCTTTACAGGTTTCATTTTAGGAGGACATGTTGCTATGTTTAACGATATTTGGTTAGCATTGAATATCATATTCCACATTTGCTTGGGAGATAATAGTCTAAAGTCATGGAAAAATGTATGAAAATATTCTTTCCTCGCAGTGGCTAAGCTCGTACATTCAAACTAATAGATGTTCCAAGGTTTCAATCGAGGAACTGGAACCACAAAATCTACAGGAATTGTATTGAGTCAGGTGTTTTGACCACACAGCTAGAAGAGCCTTAGTGGGTCATAGATTAACGCGCAATCGCATAAGATTGTTACGATATTTATGATCTGGGAATTTCAAAAGATATTTGGGAATTTGCTGTAATGGTTTGATTTTAAAATTACCATTTTTGAATGACTTGTATTTGTTACATTTGTCCCATAATAGTCCCCAGTTGCATTGTCATAATTTTTTCTTTGCTCAATCAGGTTTATGAGTACATTTTGATCATGTTATCTTTTTTTCATGGGCGCCATGCAATGACCTTTCCAAGTGTCCACAAATGTATCATGCTTTTTTACTAAGCAGCCTCCAATAGCTGAAATCAAACCTAGCAAGTGAGTTTTGTACCTTAGACATTTTCTGTAGAAAGCCACAGGTTGCCAATCTACTATAGTTTGCAAGGAGACCAGACACAATCAAGTCAAGTCAAAAAAGTTTATTTCGGATTCCAAAAATCCATAAAACACATAAAGCCAAAATAATACATACAATGAATAAAACCTATCTTTTAACAACATCGAGAAAGAACCACAAGAAACACAATATATACTTCCAATACTGATACAATTAAGAACATATCTAAAAACAATATACCCTATTCAAAACCACTCAACATAGGGATCAACGGCATTCCTCACCCTGAATACTTATTATACCCTTTCTAAAATACATCACCCTTTTCAGATATGTAAGTAATGCCCATGCAACCAAAACAGAGTCTGCACTTAAAAGAAATAAAATAGCTTCTCTGTAATGGCGAATCTTAGACTCCCTAAGAACTGGAATTAATGTTGCTCTCCGTATCCCAGTGTACCCCGGGCAAAATATTAACAGATGTGGCAAATCTTCAGTACTATACCCACACACCGGGCAGGCAGCGGAATATGGATAACCTTTCCAGTTTGCGGTGTTCACTCATAAGAGGAGATAGTCGAACCTTGCACGAGCGATTAGCCAACAGTCTTTTTTACTGACACCCCAGATTAAATACGGTTAAATCACAAAGGGCCGGCTAATCTTTACATGCAATTCGGCAGAATTATGTTCATACTCCAGAAGTATTCTCCGCTTGGCAAACGCTTCACCCAGAACAAGTTTTTACCTATTCGCCTCTGGTTTAGATAGGAGAGCTGCTGGAGGAAAAAGAAAACTTAAATTGGCCTCTCCTAAGGCTTTTGCTATATAGCAAGCCACAGAATTTGCCACGGCGTCCTCTCCAAAACAGAACTAATGATGACGTGACAACAAGAGGCATGAGCATTCACCCATAACCAAACCCAAAAGATAATATGTACACAATTCAAAACAGATTATTTGAGTAGGGATACTTTTTGGAAGCGATAATATTTTCTTCGAATAAATTCCTTCTAAATAGTCTCAGCTTGGGCGATTTTCTGGAAGTTTTGCTTAGGCTCCATAGGTAATTACAGGGACAACTTTGTTTGTGGTAGGTTATGATTGGTTTGCATGAAGATTTACCATATTTATTTTGTATTAATTTCAATCGGGAAGTCAAGCTTTTCATTTTGAATGTATTTCTTTTTTATATATGGAGTATCGCAAACGTTATTATTAATATTTTGCCACAAATAGCAAAAGTCATGAATTATATCTAAATGTTGATTACCTATGGACCATTTAAAGTTAGTCCCCCCCTGCCCCCCATTGGCCGATGATAAAATTAGAATCCGAGATTTCTTTGTATTAATGGTCAAAGAGTTTGCTACTCCATAAGTTTGTAGCGCACTTAGCTTGCTCTGCAGACCTATTGGGGTCTGATCAAGGATAACCAGATCGTTGCGTAGAGGAGCGAGCAGACAAGGGAATCACTGAATTTAGGCGTAAATTATCTTGTTGCTTCTAGGGCAATGTTTAAATAACTGATATAAAAATCTAAGATACAGCCTTGCTTCACGACTGGGTGGGTAGGAATGTGGTCAGATACTAGACCTTCTTGATTTAGTTTTACCTGATAGAGGTGTTGGAGTAAAATTAGTGAATTAATTTAAAATCTATCAAATGCGAAGTACATCGGCTGCTTAGTTGTTAATACTTGTTTTTCAATAGCAGATAAGATTAATTGACAGTTGTGCCCAGACCAGCCACAACACCTGATTGATAGGTGTCTATTTTGGATGTTTCCTTTAGCCACTTGAGTAGTTATTGTAATATCAATCAGGCAAAGATTTTGCCTGGGATGTTAAGGAGGGCTATCGGCCAATAATTCAGTGGATCTTTTCGATTGCCCTTCTTGAATATTGGAATGATGATTGAGGTTTTCCAGGAATTTGACCAGTTTGAATAACCTTTGAAATATTAGATTTAAAAAATGGGCCCATGAGTCCGAGTGGGTTTTTAAAATGATATTCGATAACCCATCTGGATCTGGAGCTCGGGACGAGATCAATCTGTTAATTTGAATCAGAATATCATGATGGTCAAATGCCAAGGACTGTAGGTCATTGCTGCCGATGTATGGGGTCTGAATAGATTCTACTGGGTTAGCAAATATCTTTGCAAAGTGGGTCGTCCACGTTTGAGCACTGATTGCATTAAGTAGGCACGAGGACAATGCATTGTTGGATCCGTCCTTTAATACTATCCATATTTCAGCGCTCGATTTAGAGGCTATCACGGATAGCATGCATTCTCCTGCTAATTGGAGATTTAATGCTGTGTGTTGTTTGAGATGATTTTCTATCATGGGTACTAGCTTAGCTAGCTCTACCAAGTCACCTTCATAATCAATTCATGATGGCAAGAAGGGAAAACTTTGGGTGAGAGCATGGCGAGCAAGGATAGGGTTAATATCCATTTCATCCATTGGTACTCCCTACTCCCATAGAGTAACATGAGACTTTCTGTTTCCAATGTATGGATCCTTTTGTTCCAACTCAGAACTAAGTTGAACACTCTAGTCTTCGGGCGTGGCTCTCTATAAAAGCCATGCCCAATGAGCAACCCATGCTTCGTGTGCTTTCTGTAGCTTCGAGCACACGCTTACCTGGTTCCTGAGATATCTACAGCATTCTTCAGCCCTTGTGACCGGCAGGTCAGTCTTCTTCACTGCGACCACCGCTCCTGAAAAGAGAAGAACAGAGACATAAGCTGATAAGTGTTTTTCTACTCACCTTTTCAGCGCTCGTCCGGAGGTTTCGCGAATTCTTTTCCACTCACGGACCGACAAGTCACTCCCGCTCGTCTTCTCTGCAAGCGCTTCCGGATTTCCCGTCCCCGAGTGATTTTTTGGCAACCTGCAAAGAGTAAAGAACAAGGAAAGACACGTTAGAACTTGAAGACACATTGTTGGCAAAAACATTCATAGACAATACGAACCTGAACTTTTTTGACATGCTTTAACCCAGTGAAGCAACTGGATTCCAAGGACATATAGCACTTACTTGATCTGAAAAGGGATCCATTTCTGCACATCTGCTATTCCTGCAGTAAGAAGGGTCCAGTGAGGTAACTGGCCTTGGGACACTCTTTAAGAGCACAAGACTCCACTATCCAAAATAAACTGTGGTGTTTGCATCGCAGTACCAGTGCAGCAACCAGCAAAACCAGCACCAAGTCAGCGCGACAGCCAGCTGGCCCACACCATAGCGCCCCTGCAGAGGCAGGACGGAGAGCTTACAATTCCAAACTAAGAGGTGAGCCGCCAGACACTAGATTTCAGCCCACAGAGGGGAGGGAGAAAGGTTCCCTGGGTTAGGGTAGCACCACTCACTAACTCGTCATTCTCCTTACAGGTAGAACTCCGAGTATTCCGGGTGAGGAAAGGGCAGGGCAGAGGTCGGCAAACTCCATTGCTCCTGCGGAAACTCGGGTATTGCGTGACAGAACACGAAGCCAACCCTAAAACACCTCCACCTGAGCGATGAAGACCTCAGAGGTAGATCAGCTGTCACAGTTATTGGGGGAGCTGCGGGCTGAGGTGCATGCAGCCCGTTCTGAGACAAGCGCCTTAACGCGTGAACTGATAGTGAGCAGAGACAAAACAGACAAGATTGCTTGCCAATTACTATAGACTCAAGTGGGATTAGCTCCGTTGCCAGGGGGAGCCACGGCTACGCCAACGTCACCACCTCAACCCATAGCAGCACCAGTACAAGTAGTCCTTCCAGGCAACATACCTCTGGCGCCTACGGAGAGGTTCTTAGGAGAACCCAAAAGGTTTGGGACTTTCATGAACCAGTGTTGCCTACATTTCCAGTGCAAACCAGGGTTGTTCCCCACAGACCAATCAAAAGTGGCCTTTGTGTTGTCATACTTGGGGGGACATGCCACAGACTGGTCCGTGCCGTTAGTCAACAGGGACAACCCTTTGCACTGCAATTTTGCTGGTTTCCAGCGTGAGTTGGAAAAGCTCTTCGCTTGCAGCACACAAGAACAGGCCTTGGATGACGAGTTGTTATCTCTTCGGCAAGGAAATCAGGATCTTTGGGTTTATGTAGCAACTTTTAATCGTCTGGTAGCCGAAACAAACTGGCCCGAAGAAAAACGTGCAACCATATTTTATCGAAGCCTACAAGGGGAACACAAAGACGTCCTGGCACAAGTAGTCAACCCGCCTGATGGGTGTGCCGAACACATTGACCTAGCAATTCAGCTTGATCACCGTTTACAAACCCGGAGGGCCGACTGCACACGCTCTGAGAGCAGGGCGTTCTATATGCGGCCCAAAGAGACGCCGGTTCGCCAGCCCATGGAAGCACATCCTGAACCCATGCAATTGGGTGGAGTTGTGAGGTCCACTCACCAAGGCAGAACGCGACAGAAGGCGGCAAGAGCAGTTATGCTTGTACTGTGGACAATCCGGCCATTTTCTCCGTAATTGCCCGGCAAAACCCCCTCGAAAGACAGTTGGAGCTATTGACGGAGAAAAGGAATCAACCGAGGCGTAAAACTCCAACGCCCGACAAACATAGAGGTCGGTTTGTCGAGCGGAACTAAGAATCCCTTTTCCTCCCACTTCACCATCCCGGTGATCATCGTGGACCAACGCCAGCCCTCCAGGTTACACGCACTTGAAGCATTCGTCGATAGCAGAGCCATTGGAAATTATTTGGACTTGGAGACAGCAGAAATAAATCGGTTTACCAATCTGTTCAAAGGAAGTCGTAGACAATGTAACCGCTGTCGACGGAACTCAGCTACTATCAGCCCCGGTTACCCGTTGTACTGCAAAGGTCATTATGCTCTGTCAAGACGGACATAAGGAAGACATTTCTAGTATCTCGCAAATGGTTTTATTCGCCCTTCCAAATCCCCCGCGGCTTCTCCCCTCTTCTTCGTCCCAAAGAAGGAGTGGGACCAAAGAACGTGCATCGATTATCATGCATTAAACCAAGTCATGGTAAAGAACCGGTACCTGTTACCGCTAATACATGTGTTGCTCGACCAAGTATGGCAAGCGCAAGTGTTTACGAAGCTGGATCTTCGAGGGGCCCATCACCTGGTGCGCGTAAAGGAGGGTGATGAATGGAAGACCGCGTTCCGCACCAGGTACGGCCTCTACGAGTATCAGGTAATGCCATTCGGACTATGTAATGCGCCAGCGGCATTCCAACACTTCATGAATGATGTCCTGCGAGAACTGTTAGACGTATGTGCCGTAGTGTACATAGATGACATCCTCATTTACTCGGCTACCGTACAAGAACATGTAGCACATGTGCGAGCAGTTCTCCACAAGTTACGCGAAAACCACTGATATGCCAAGCTTGAAAAATGCTCCTTCCATGTCACCACAAGGGATCCGAATGGACAACAGGAAAGTAGAGGCGATCCTCACTTGGCCATCACCATCATCTCTAAAGGGAGTGCAGAGCTTTCTTGGTTTTGCGAACTTCTACCGACGTTTTTCAACCAGGATTTTCGCACATGGTGCATCCCATCACTACCCTCCTACGCAAGCACCTAAAATCTGAATGGACTCCCGCAGCAGAAGAGGCATTCTGTGCTCTAAAGAGCAGATTTACGTCAGCCCCCGTATTACAACATCCACAACCAGACCTCCCTTACATCGTTGAGACTGACGCTTCAAGTGCAGCCATGGGAGCGGTCTTATCCCAAAGGAATCCCGACACAGGTCATCTTCACCCCGTGGCTTTCTGGTCGAAGACATTTTCTCCAGCCGAACTGAATTACGCTGTCACGGATAAGGAACTGCTTGCTATTAAGGAGGCCCTCAAGGAATGGAGGCATTATTTACTCGGAGCCAAGCATACCATCACCATAATAACTTATCATCGAAATCTCCAGTACTTGAGCTCGGCTAAAGCACAATCATCCCAACAGATTCGCTGGGCTCTGTTCCTATCACAATATGATTTTGTGATCACTTACCGGCCCGGAGTAAAAAATGGGAAAGCAGACACTTTATCACGCATCGGCAAAGGGGAACAAGCTTACAGCATTCCTGATCCGGTGGACATCATCCCTGGTGACAAGATCCTGGGTCTGTGTGGAGAGGATTCTTCATGGGATGCATTCAAGCAGAAGATAAAGGACAGCCTGTCCGTAAGAGAATTACGATCATGAAGAAACAAGGGAGTTAACTTTTCCATCGAGGACGGCCTACCGTATTACCGAGATCGTCTTTACCTTCCAACGTGCACCTTGCAGGAAGAAATACTAACTACCACAATTCACTAAATGAAGGGCACCCAGGAATGACAAAGACTGCTGAAAAAATTGAACGATCCTACTGGTGGCCAACTTGGCGACAAGACACCCACGACTTTGTCAACTCATGTGGAATATGTGCTCAGAACAAGGCCTCAAGACAAAGACCCGCCGGCTTATTACAACCACTGGCGATACAACCCACACCCTGGCACACTGTCTCCATGGACTTCGTCACAGACCTACCACGCAGTTCCGGATTTAAAACCATCCTTGTGGTGGTAGATTTATTCACCAAGATGGCCCATTTCATCGCCTTAAAAGGCATTCCATCTGCTCAGGCCTTGGCTCGGGTATTTCTCAATAACATAGTGAAGTTACATGGGTTTCTGTCCATATTAGTCTCCGATAGGGGAAGCCATTTTGTGTCACGATTCTGGAAGCATTGTTGCTCGTTGGCTGGAATAGAAATCTGGTTGTCCACCAGTCACCATCCGCAAACAGATGGGCAAACAGAGCGCACAAATCATACTCTGGAGCAATACCTCCGTTGTTTATTACATCAGACAGAATGCTCTTGGGAGGAAATCCTGTGGATGGCTGAATACGCATACAATAATTCAGTACACGCCTCCACACACATGACACCATTTTATACTCTTTATGGCCGCAACCGAAGAACTTCGACATACGACCCGCCAAAGGCCATGGAAATGCCAGCCATTAAGACCTTACACGAAAACATCTCGCAAGCAACCAAAGATGCAGTAGAACATCTTGAGGCAGCCAAGGCTACACAAAAGAGGTGTGCTGACCATCACCGACGAAAGGCCCCAAACTACCAAGCAGGAGATTCGGTATGGCTTGCATCTAAATACATAGCATTAAAAGGGGCCAGGAAATTCCAACCCAAGTTCTTAGGCCCGTTCACAATTGAAAGCGTAGTTACTCCTGTTGCCATGAGGTTGACTCTACCACCACAAATGCGCATACACCCGGTTTTTAATGTTTCCTTGTTGAAACCTATACACCCTGGGACTAGAACACTAGCTCCACCAGCCCCCATAGAAATCAATGGGGAGGAACCAGAGTACGAGGTCAAACAAATACTGGATTCCAAGATAGTACGAAACACCCTGTATGACTTAGTGGATTGGAAGAGATATGGGCCAAACAAGAACATTCATGCCCCTCGGTTACTACTCAAATACCATCAGAACAATCCCACCAAGCCTGGTCCAAGAAGCACACCTTTGAGAGGGGCCTTGAGGGGGAGGACTGTGATGGGCACTAGCTTAGCTAGCACTACCAAGTGACCTTCATATTCAATTCATGATGGCAAGAAGGGAAAACAGGCAGGAGCACTGTGGGTGAGAGCATGGCGAGCAAGGATAGGGTTAGTATCCATTTCATCCATTGGTACTCCCTACTCCCATAGAGTAACATGAGACTTCCTGTTTCCACTAGTATGGATCCTTTTGTGCCAACTCAGAACTAAGTTGAACATTCTAGTCTTCGGGCTTGGCTCTCTATAAAAGCCACGCCCAATGAGCAACCCATGCTTCGTGTTCTTTCTGTAGCTTCGAGCACACGCTTACCTGGTTCCGGAGATATCTACAGCACTCTTCAGCCCTTGTGACCGGCAGGTAGGTCTTCTTCACTGCGACCACCGCTCCTGAAAAGAGAAGAACAGAGACATAGTAAGCTGATAAGCGGTTTTCTAATCCCCTTTTCAGTGCTCGTCCGGAGGTTTCGTGACTTCTTTTCCACTCGCGGACCGACAAGTCACTCCCGCTCGTCTTCTCTGCAAGCACTTCCGGATTTTCTGTCCCCAAGTGATTTTTTGGCAACCTGCAAGAGAAAAGAACAAGGAAAGACAGGTTAGAACTTGAAGACACATTGTTGGCAAAAACATTCATAGACAATACGAACCTGAACTTTTTTCACATGCTTTAACCCAGTGAAGCAACTGGGATTCCAAGGACATATAGCACTTACCTGATCCGACAAGGGATCAATTTCTGCACATCTGCTATTCTGCTATTTTCGCAGTACGAAGGGTCCAGTGAGGTAACTGGCCTTGGGACACTCTTTAGGAGCACAAGACTCCACTATCCAAAATAAACGGTGGTGTTCGCATCGCAGTAGCAGCGCAGCAACCAGCAAAACCAGCATCAAGTCAGCGCGACAGCCAGCTGGCCCACACCATAGTGCCCCTGAAGAGGCAGGACGGAGAGCTCACAATTCCAAACTAAGAGGTGAGCCCCCAGACACTATATTTCAGCCCACAGAGGGGAGGGAGAAAGGTTCCCTGGGTTAGGGTAGCACCACTCACTAACCCGTCATTCTCCTTACAGGTAGAACTCCAAGTATTCCGGGTGAGGAGAGGGCAGGGCAGAGGTCAGCAAACTCCATCGCTCCTGCGGAGACTCAGGTGAGCGTGACATTTTTATAATTTCAGAGAATTTTGGCTGTTTTATTTGGGGCGTTTATAGAGCTAACCTGTTTAATTCGGTTTATAGCTTTTCTCAAATTGGCTTTCATGGTTTGCACTACTGGATCGCATAAGCAGCCTTTTGCACTGGTTGCTCAAAGAAATGTAGAGATTCAGTGTATGATAAATTCTTAGTGCTATTTGGTGCATCCAGTTCATTCAGTAATAGCTCTGATAGTTTGAGTTTGGTGTTGGTCCATCTAATTCTGTTCCTCCCTTCTCCAAGCTCAAGGTTTATTATACTCATTGGGTCTGTTGCAAATGAATCCAAGTAGACCCCAGAATGTTGTTATAACTATTCAGTGTGGGGGTGATATAGAAATTTTAACATTATTGATTGACTGTGTAGAGATAAAAACATATTCCAAAATGGCAGACGAAGTATCTCTATACCATGTTGGTTTTGGGGGAATATCACCTTCAATAGTGCCATTTAACATCAGAAATCTTCTTTTGCTCACAAGTCTCGACCAGCGAGCCGCTCGACTGGATGGCTTGTTAGCATTGAGATTAATGCATCTTATATTAAGATCATCCGCAATTAGAGTGGACTCAATGTGTGGGTTTGTTTCAATCAGATCCAACATGTTGTTCACTTGTTCGAAGAAAGAATCATCATCTATAATAACTGGATTCCAGTATAAGAGTGGCTTTGTGAGTGCCAAGAGGGCTCAATATGTTTGACGAGGATAGTCTGGTCAGTTGTATACAAGGGTTGGGAGGGGCCCACGACGTTAGGTCGCTTCCTAAATTTAATTTTACTGCCATCAGTAAGCCCGCAGACGGTCTTCCCTTCGTATGGGAGACAGCAGGAATCCAGCAAATCTCGTAGCCTGGCAAAGTGGGTTCAATCAATATCCACGTTTCTTGTAAAGCTATGATATCCTAAGTGGATAGGGGATTTTTATTGTTGTTTCTCATCAAATGTTTAAAACCTCTTGTGTTCCACACGGCCATTCTGATATTGTAAAGCAGCACTGTCTCTTGGCATTAGTAATTATGTTGGTCAGTGGTGTCATTATTAGATTTTGTTAGCCAAAACCACACTGAATCCCTAGGATTCTGATGTGTCGCTTTGAAAGACACTTCTTGATGCAATTCGCCCCGATTGCCTTGGTAGTTCATACAGAGGGGTTAAAAGGTATTTGGGTATGAGGAGTTAGTTGTCAATGTCCGAGTGTTAATGTTAATGGTATTTATATAGTGCACCGTCACCAACGGAGTTGGTCTCCAGGCGGTCAACCGGATCTGTAAACGCAAGGTGGGGCGGGGTGGGTTAGTGGGTGAAGAGGGCATAGGAAAGAACGAGGTGGTGTACTGTTGGCAGCTTCAGTTCGGTTTTCACCGTGCGCTGAGCTTGGGTGTGCAAATATGATCGAAGCGGGTCCTCGCAAGCTGTTATTACAATCTTTGTGTTGGTTGGTTGTTGTTGCGGTGAAGTCCGTGTGCTTTGCTGTGAGAGGGGTGGTTGTGTGGGTTTTGTGTGAAGTAAACTGACATTTGAGGTTTTGGTTAGTGTGTAGTATGTCTCATAATTCCTGTAGTTTAGTATATGTATCAGGTAGTCGTACTGGGTTGGTATATGCCCTCTCTAGATTTACTGATTGTCTAGTTTCTGTGGTGATACTGCGGCTAGTTTCAGCAGATTAATTGGCATAGTACCCCAGGTTCGGTGAGCATTGTCCCTAGTTCGATAGTGGTGTTTTATTATTAACCAGCTTCTTTCTATCTATTTACTGTTGGTAGTCTATTGGGTGGTATAATCTTCTCTTCTCTTCTCATTCCTGACTATCTAGTTTCAGGCCCGGGGCATGTGGCTGGCCTCGAGCTAAGTTATTGAGGTTGGTACACCCAGGGGTGGACATAATCCTGCTTAGGTTGTGGAGTTATATTATCCTTCCCTTCTCTTACCTATGTATTGCTGTCTATGGTTCATTGCTGCATGTGCCCTCAAGGAATGCCAGGTGCCATTGCTGGGTCATACCTTGCTCTCCCTTCCGATTGATCTGTGGGTGTTCTTGGTATGATTGGTGAGGTTTGTTTTTTAATTGATAAGTGGATATGTTACATATCCGTATATCCTTATTTAATAAGGGTTGATTATTAGGGAGTCAGGGTAGGTTCTTCGCTCGGCCTAGTTCCTCTGTGTATGTCCTTGTGGGAATTCTTTCTGGTTACGGGGTGAATAGCCACTATTTGAGGAGTTTCCTGAATTGTAGGTGATCTCTTGTGTTCCGTATGTTCTTTGGTAGTTTGTTTCAGGTTTTTGGGGCGAGGTGAGAAAAAGAGGATCCTCCAAGTTTTCTCTTGTTTTATGATTTGGGTTCCAAATGGATGTCGCTTCTGGATCTGAGTGGCCTTGCAGTCTGATGTACGTTTAGTTTTCTTCTGATGAACTCTGCACCTTGGTCGTGGATTGCTCTGTGGGTTATGCACATTGATTTGAACTTGATCCGCTATTTGATGGGTAGCTAGTGTAGCGTTATCAGCACTGGTGTTATGTGTTCTCTTCGTGGTAGTTTAAGGAGCAGTCTGGCCGCCACATTTTGTATGCGTTGGAGTTTATTTAGGAGTTGTTCAGGCAAGCCTAAATATAGGCTGTTGGAGTAGTCTAGTCTGGACATGATGAGGGCGACGACGGCAGTTGTTTGGTTGGTGAATGAGAGGAATGGTAGGATCCTTTTAACCGATCGCAGGAGAAAGAAGGATATTTTGATTACAGTATTTACTTGTGGTTCTAGAGTGAGTTTGTTGTCCACCAGGACTCCAAGGTATTTTACAGTTGATGATGGGGTTGGGGTTTCACCAAGTTCAGTTGGCCATGGGATGTAGAGGTTGTCTTCTCCGTTTTTTGTGTTTTGCCTGGGTTGAGTTTGAGGTAGTTTAAGTTCATCCAGTTGTATATTTCGCGAAGGCAGTTCTCTAGTGTTGCGTTGTCTTTTTGTAAGTCTTGTATTTTGTAGATTATTTGTGTGTCGTCAGCATAGTTGTAGCAGATGAGTCCATGTCTTTCGATGATTTTAATTAGCTGTGACAGGTATATGTTGAATAGTAGTGGCGAGAAGGATGATCCTTGTGGGACTCCGCATGATGATTCTCGAGGGCTTGAGTTGTAGGGTTTCATCCATATCATTTATGTTCTGTTTGTTAGGAAGGATCTGACCCAAAGTAAGGTGTTGTAAGTGATTCCGAATTCTTCCAGTCCCATGATGAGGATGTCGTGGTTCACTGTGTCGAATGCTGCAGAGAGGTCTAGAAGTATCAGAGCGGTGCTGTTGTTTGAGTCTGCGTTCCCCTTTAGATCATACCAGATTGAAATAAGTGCTGTTACTGTTCCTCGCATCGGTCTGAAGCATACTTGTGCCTTGTTTAATAGGTGATTTTCTTCTATGAAGTCTTGGGTTGCTCTGTATATGTGCGTTTCCAGGAGTTTAGCTGGGTAGGGGATGTTGGAGATGGGTCTGTAGTTGGAGAGGTCCTCTACGTTTCCTGTTGTATCCTTGAAGATTGGTTTGATGTATGCTGATTTGAAGGCTTGAGGCAGTCTTCCTGTGGCGAGTGTTGATCGATTTGCTCGAGTGGTAGTATATCCTTGCTTTGTTTATGTCTAGTTTGAATCTAAAGTGCCGTAGTTTATCTTTTGTATTCCAAATGAATTCTTTAATGATTAGTGATGGGACAGTTAGAGCAACTGTATCCCTCTTTCTATTATTAATACATTGAATGTATTGAATGTCTTGAGAGCGAATTGATTTTAGGGTGGATATAGACCTGAGCACAGTAATGATCGCTGTTCTATTTGGGGAAAGGATCTCCTCTGTGCCTACCTGCCTTTGTTAAAATCAGAGTATCTGATAGGTCCATTTTTATAGCCACTTTCATTTTCAGTGTCTTTTCCATAGGGGTTAGCGATTGATCTCTTATAAGCATCTTGTCTTTTTGGACTTGCATGATGTTCCTGCCTTTGATTGGATAGCAAGCTTGAGTTCTCTCTTATAGAGAGAGTATTCTGTTGTTTAAGTTGAGGCTTGCATGAGCATTTTCTTTTTTTGTTCTTGAGTCATGAACTCACCGTCCTCAGTATCATCACGTTCCTCACTATTCAGTTCTTATATATGGCCTTGGTTATATTTGCGAGATCTGAGTGGCAAGCAGATTCTGACATTGCTCTCTGTGGGGGTAAAGTGTATATGGAATAGGTGGATAGGTTCATTTAACTCTTCATCCTCTATTGAGGGACACTTATTTGTGGCAGATGGTAGGTGCTCACATAAATTGGCTGGTAGACTGATTTCTTGGGACATTATTAGTCATTTGTCGGATCATTGATAGGAATTTGGCCAGATTTGAGTTGGGTGGTAGAACTCTTAGGTCGAGTTGGAGTAGTTAAATTCTAGATTCATTTTTGGGATTTACTCGTCGATTTAGTGGCAATTGGTAAATTCTTCAGGGTTTTTTTTTGCATTCCCAGCCCATTTAATTTTTTTCTTCATTTTTGGAGATGGAATACCTCATACACCGATTCTTGTAAAATGTGTGCCTCAACTACATCCCAGACATTTGCGGGAGAAGCAGTTAGAGGCTTGGGGGACATATCAGTCTGCTCCACGATCTCCCATACCTCAGATGTCTGTGAACCCACCTCGATAGCTAATCTTGGATACTGAGTCAATTCCGATATGTCACATTCAAACACTGGTTAAGCCACAACTTGTTGGACATTTTTCAATTCTGAGGCTACCCAATCTACTATTGCCGATACTAAATTAAGTAGATTTGTCTGTACATCATTTTTTTGTCTAAAGTTTCAAAGATGTTTGTCAGGCCATATATTCCATTATTCATAGCATTCAGAGTGCTTTCACATAGCGAGATTGAAGGTTGTTTCAGCCCAAAAGAGGGTCTTGGGTGGGTTTTACAATAGACATGGGTGATGAGAGAGAGGAATGGAAAGTCGAGTTAGATGAATCCGGGTATAGAATTGGAGAGTGGGATAGATTCAGAGGTCTGTTTGGCACTTCGTCTAGTTGTGTTTCACAAATTGTGCCATCAATGTTGAGAGTGTTGACAATGGGTCATGATGTATGATCTAGCCTTAAAGGTTCGCTTGCAGCCTTATCCAATGGCTGAATGCTTGTTTGATATGTAGTTAATTCTTTCTGCGGTTGATTTGACCACCTGCAAATACAATAATGGCAATAATTCTCTCTGGAGGTAGCTCAGGGGCAACGTGCTCGTCTTGGAAGCAAGACGACACGGAACACACAAGTTCGATTCCCGAGTCCACGCTTAGAAACCCCTGGGTATTAAGCGCGTTATAAACAACAAATAATATATCATATCAATTGGAATTTAGCTGTCAAGTGAATTACGGCCTCAATTGTTTTTGGAACGGGGAAGGTAAGAGCATGTAGAATATTTGCTGGTGTGTCCATCAATACATATTCTTTATTTAAGCTCGCCTGGGTGGGGACCGGCAACAATTTGGCATCTGTAATGTGGTGGGTGCATCTAATGGAAATGTGCATATTATTTTCAGATGGAGGACCATTGGTTGTTTGGAGATGGATGCCCGACATTGAGTTGGACACCTGCTTTGGCAAGGAAACTGTTGCATTCCGGGTACTGAGAAACCACAAATGTCTGATGTCCTTTAGCGATTTGGATCGTTTTAGGGGTTTTTTTTGCTCTTGATCTTGCATGAGCTTTGGATGTAAAGTCATTTCAGCAAGCAGAGCAGCTGTTAATTTATTTGCATGTTTCGGCATTGTTGATTTTAAATTGTATACCGACATGTATCTGTTAAGAATAAGCTCATACTCGGTTAGCTCGAGCTAGGGCCTTTATTCAAAGAGGGGTCGTAGGTACTCAGTGCTAGCTGCACAGCTAAACAGCTCAACAGCACTCGCCTCGCACTCTCACGATACGCGTGCTGATGATTTTGTATGGTTTCCGAGATGGAGGAGTGGCTAATGCTTAGCTGTAAAGAAAGAAATAAAGGGCATTAACAATTGAAGCTCTGTGGCGGCTTATGAGTCAGTATTAAGCAGCAATGGGAGCATAACACAGTTCTGTATGAGTAAGTCCAAAATGAGAAGCTAGATTCCACACTAGATAACACGCCGCGGTAAAAGAAAAGGTGCCTCCAATCAGGATCACAGCACTCGCCTTGCACTCCAACTATAATAACATTGAGTCTGTTTGCTTCAACTGCAGACGCCAAAATAGGGAACTTAGAAAAGGTTCCGTTACAGGCACCGACCACTGGACACAAAGGGTGAAAATGGGTACATTCATAACTGTTGGTCCCATGCCAAAGGTGACACTTCTACTGAGGGTTGGGAGACTTTCTGAATAGCTACTCGTTGACGGTTTTGGCTCGCATCAAAACAGAGATACTGCAGGTAAGCTCTTGTCGGCTTTGCTCTCCTCTGGTCCGCTACACTGTGCTGTGCAAGTTCTGGGTGTGAAAGTTTGGTTTGACCTTGGGGTGTCATCCAAAAGAGTGAGTCTCCTTTAGGTGCCACTGATACAAAAGAGGGAGCCTCCTTTAGGTGCCACTGGGTCCATCGGACCTCAGTGAGCGGATGTTTGTGGGCAACAAGCTCTAGACATTGAAACACCTCTGGCTCAGGAGCTCTTGTATAAACCCCCAAATAAAGGGCCTGAGGCTGTTGTCTGGTAAACTGAGCGGGTTGGTCAGCCTCAAGTGATGCTTGGAGCAAGACCTTCTACCAATGGGCACAAGGTTCTCCTTAGGAAGCAGTTCTTCACTCCTGTGCAAGGAGCACAACGGCTGACCTAGCTTAGTTTGCGCGTACACTCACCCTGCTCCGAAATATGGGCACTAAGTGCTTATCCAGTAAGCAAAGGACTGTTCTAGTCAATGCAAAGAAAGGGGCTGATGGTTGGGCAGGGTGTCCAGGGGAGGTCCCGAGCAGTGTGTAGCCGGAAACGTGTACCAAGCGAGGCAAGTTATAGAAATGTAATTAAACTGCAGCTAAGCAACAGGCTACGATCCCATCCCCGTATCGTGGCACATACAATACGAATGGCGAAAAGGGGAAGGGGTGTAACATTACTTAGGAAAAAGAAAGGGGACAGTGGATCAGGAGTTTAACAATGAGTATGGTTGGTAACTTCAACCTCCCTCCACATGCCACCTTGTTTCAAACATACTCATGCAACATTACAAAGGATACCTTTGGAGAGGAAGTTGGCAGAAAGGGAATTTCAACCTATACAGATTTATGTTTCAGGATGCCAAGAGCAAACCCGGTCATCCAACCTGGAATTTTTAGTCCAGGGAGTAATACTCGCAAAAAGTGTGGTGGAGTCAAACATAACAAGATTGAGGAAAACATCCAATAGGACAAGGCTTCGAAAGGCCACGTGGACTGTCTTGGATCCAAGCGGTTGGGCAAGTATAGTTTCTCTGGGAGAAATGTCCTGAAATATGTGACATTCTAGACTATAGTACACTATCCAGGAAGCAATAAAGGCTTAAGTGTCTTGCAGGCCAGGATTAGGGCCATCGTTGCTCCCATAAATTCGGCTTTTGATTTTTTGATGCAACCTAAATAGAACTTCTGTGCTTTCCACAGATTCAGACCATCTAAAAGCCTTTCTCTGAAGCCAAAAGGATTGCTTGCGAAGGTTAGAAGAAGAATCTCGTGATTGATGTAGGTGAAAAAGCTTAAACTCTTCCTTCCTTCTATATGTAGTCTCATTCATTTACTGCTGAAAATAGATCTCCCTTACTTCCTCCACCTCATTTATAGAAGATGGAAAAACACTTTCATAGGTTGGATTCTGAGGGCCTTGAGTTTCGAAACGGACGTCTAGCACTCAAATTATCCACCTCTGGAACCCTGACAAAGAAAATATCCTCTCCTTCACTGGACAGGGGGTCAAAATAATGTCGGTCATGCTTTACTTCAATTTTCCCAAGACCAAAGGTATCGGCAGAAAATGAAAGCCAACGGTGGGGGTGCATACGGTTAGGCAAGATTTCTCTTTTGGCAAATTTCCCTCCATAGTATCTATGGGCCCCCAAGCTGTTTGCTTTGTTTTTTAATCTGTTCTGACTTTTTGAGGGGAAGTAAAGGCACCTTCACCTTCAGCTTCATGTCCCCTGCCTTTTGCTTATTTGTTATGGGGAAACTGATCCGTTCTTCAAGGTTATAAGTACTGGGAAACTAGGTTTCCCTTTTTGTCTTTTACTCTTAGTAACTTTTTAACATTGCACACAGCATATTGCAATGCAGTGAAATGGGGAAACGTTTGCATCACCCCAGTCTTTTATACTTGAGAGTATTGGTTACTTTTGTATGTGCCTAAGGACAATAGGTGACAGCAATTCCATTGTTACCGTTTTTGTGTTATTTCTAGTGTGCATATTCAGGTTTACCATGTTTGGATACTAAACACGGCTAGTGCCCTACAATAGCCACACCACAGGATTTTCGATAATTCTTTGGCCATATTAAGGTTTGGCCTTCTTCCTGCTTTGCCAGGTCAGGAAAACCCATATAAGGTCATGTAAGCTACAGCTTTCACAAGCTAGTGATGCCTTTGTGTATGTGTGGCCCAGGAAGGGGGTCAGACTGTCTGGTCCCACTCCACATCCGCGGTGCCAGTGAGTCTAGGTGTTGGGCATAAGTGAAAACCAATAGTTTTCCCTGATTGCACCACTACTTTGTGAATGGTGCAGATCCTTAACATTGGTGGGTTTAGACTTGCTTCCAGGCCGGATTTTGGATAAGAGGAGGCTCTTGCAGCCGTTTATTCAGATTAGCATTGGAGCCAAGAATCCTTGTAGAAGAACTGCCGACTGAAGATCTGAAAAAAACTCCTGAAGAGGCCCAGTATCCCTTCCTGCGCCTGGCTCGGTGAAGCCCTGTTGGACTACCTGATCTGCAAAAACCAGTCTCTACATGTTCGGGGATCCAGCCATCCTGAGCCTTCTGAGGTGTCCCTGGACCACCGGGTGGATCGCCCAGCTCTCCAGTGAGCTACATCGATAGAATTGTCGACATTCTGCGATTGCAGCTGGAACCTTGGTGGTCAGAAGCTTGTGTATAAGTCAGCCTCAAGGGATCCTATCCTGGATGGAATCCTACAACCGCGACTGGAAGGACGCCTGCCGCTTTCTGTGTGTGGCAGCCGGTGCTGAAACTCGCCTTCCCCAGTCCTATGAAGTATCCTGAAGAGGGGTGCATTCTGCATTTCTCCATCACCAAGGGTTACTCTTTGCTCCCGGACCCGACCAGAAAATCCTTGCACCAACAGCTCCTGGGCACCTCTATCCAGAACCAATGGCGGGAAATACAACCTCCTTTGTTGCAAAAAAGTATGTTTCTCTATTGTACTTTGTGCTATATTTTTTGCTCTTGAAGAGGCCTCATTGTATTTATTGTCTATATAACCCAAAAACCTAAAAGGGGTATCAGAGGTCTGGATTTGAACATCTGGTTTTGTAATGTCCTAATTATGAAAAGATGATTTTCGCCATTTCAGTGTCACAGCTTTATCTTCTGAGGCCATGCAGATCGGTTCACTCAGAACCCTTTCACAATCGTTGAATTATTTTATATTTCAGCTCTACTCTTTGGAAATTAGTGTCTTCATAATTGGACCCATCCAGGCTCCCCCTGTCCTCTATAGGATAACATTGAGACCAAGCATTTTTGTATCCTGCCATTCTACTGCTTTTTGGTTGTCGAACCCGAGTAGTAAAACCTGAAAGATAAGAACACATTTTACTTACCCAGTACTTTGTTGCATCTCTTCTTTTGAATAAGGATCAACAAAACTAACCTAACGGCTAAAGATACATTCTGGGCAGAAGCATTGTGACATTTGTGGACAGGGCCCACTCTTCTTAGCAATTGGACTGCTGAAGCTAGGGAATATCCCCTGTGACTTGGTTCCATCTTTACTGCATCACTTTACTTACATTCTTTGTTGATTTAAGTCATTGAATGCATTTTAAGGGCCTATAATGACTGTATATATTGTGCGATACTATCACTTGTTTGTTTCATTTCCTTATTGTGCATAGAATAAATACTTTATTTGTATACATTCCTTTCTAATATGAATTATGTGGTTCACTGTGGACCCCAGACCCCACTTACACTCTCCTGAGAATAGCACTGAATGATCTCCACTGCTACCTTGATTTGGTTTTGGCTAACCTCTAAGAATTCCTCTGTTCACTATAAGTAAGGTAGCCACCTAAGATCTGTCCACCAGGCCAGATTCTAGAAATCCATCTTAAACTTATTATTATTCTTTATTTGTTTTGGTTTTCATTTGGAAAAAGAAAACCTTTACAACACAAAAATTCAAACATAATGTATCGACCAATTACGATTTAAGATTCATATCTAACAAAGGAATTAACAGAAAGAAAAAGAAAGGAAATTATCTCTAGATAAAATTAAGCCACAAGAAAACTGCATAAGAAAAGAATACAACAATTCTTATACAATTAATTTCACAGGTATTAAAAGAAACAAAACATCCAGAGTACCTTTGTTAGTGTTGTGCCCTGTCCCAACCTTATTGTACATGATGCAGAACCAGAATTTTAATAGATCTGTCACATATAATCTCATATAATCTCTTGGCGAGATACAAAATCATAAAGTAATTAAACCACATACTTCAGAGAGGATTCTAATCAGTTCCAGTTTTAAAGCCACGGAATTGCCATGCATCATCACCCACCATACTAGATCTGGAAACACTCTCTCAGGGTTTGATGACATGCATTACTCACCGTAATAGCATTTCCGATGATTGTATCTGCTTAGATTCACATGCTGTGCATATAGTCCGACATCCAGTGGTAACCGCATAGTATTGCATCTTGTCGTTTGAGAATCGAATGGGGACGTTGACATGGGCGTGCCTGTAACACTATCCCTAACGTGACGTGTAGTGTACCCAAAATCCCTCACGCGTGGAGGTCCCTACGATTGTATTTTTCTTTGCCATGAGGGAGCCCAATGACTATCGTGAGTGAGTACATAAAAGAGAGAAAGTAGTAATACGTCTATGTTCCTTCAACCCGAGCGGGGAGGAAGGGTGGGCGCATGTGAGTCTAAACAGATACAACCATCAGAATGCTATTATGGTGACTAATGCATGTCTTCTGATGCTTGTTAATCTCCTTAGAATCACATGCTGTGCATAGACTAGCAAGCAGTACCCGGAGTTGGAGGTGGGTTGTGAGAAGGAACAGTAGTGAAAAGATGTCTTAATACTGCTTGTCCCACCAGAGAATCAGATCTAGAATGACTGTCTAGGCAATAGTGTTTTGTAGAGGTGTGTACAGAACTCTAGGTTGCCTCTTTGCAAATGGACTATAGGGGAACATTTGCAACTAAAGCTATGGAAGCCCCAGTGCCTCGAGTAGAATGTGCTCTAGGCTTGAAGGGCAGTTCTCTCTTAGCAAGAGAGAAACAGAGCGATGCATTTGACAATCCACCTTAAGATGGTTGATTTAGAGACAGGATTCCCTTGTCTACCAGCTGCCACTGAAATTAAAAATTGGTTTGTTTTTCTCAAGGGTCTAGTTCTGTCCAACATCTAATGTGTGCAGGCTTCTTTTGGCCATGTTAGTGGGATTCTGGAAGAAAGTAGGCAGTTCTATTGATTGGTTTCACATAGAACCTGTAAATTAATTTAGGCGCAAATCGAGGGCAAGTGCGCAGAACCACCTTATCTCTGTGAACTGTAACGAAAGGGTCTAGAAATGAGAGGGCCTGTAGTTCACTAAATCTCCTTACAGAAGTGAAAGCCACTAAAAAGGCTGTCTTATATATAAGATCTTTGAGACTTGCCTTATCCATAGGCTCAAAAGGAGACCCCAAAAGTCTAGTCAAAACCACATTTAGGTCCAATCCGGGAGCCAGGTTAGAAATGGGGGGGATGAATCCTTTTAACCCCTTCCATGAAAGCCTTAATAACTGTTATTTTCCACCACAACACCTTCTGTTGTTATGCAGTGCAGGCTGAGAGAGCAGCTAAGTGAACCTTTAGGGAATTAAAAACCAGGCCTGAGTCTAGCAGGTGAGTCAGGTACACTACAATGTGAGCAGGAGAGCAGTCAATAGGATTGACGCTCTTGTAACTGCACCAGATAACAAACAACTTCCATTTACTGGAGTAGCAGTATCTGGTGTTCGGTTTTCTCGCCTCCATACGTATGTCCATGCATCTTTGAGGGAGCTGTAGGTGGCCGAACTGTATGACCTCAGGAGCCAAGCCATTAAGTTCAGGGTTTTTGGGCATTGGTGAAGAGTCTTCCCCATGTCTTGAGATAACATGTTGTACGGGCAAGGCAGTTTCATTGGCGGAGATAGGGACATCTCCATCAAATGGGAGAACCAGGGTTGGCGGGCCCACATGGGGGCCACCAGAAACATGGCGACTGGTTCTTGGTGCATTTTGTGCACAATCCTGTTGAGTAGGGGAGTCGGGGGGGAAAAGCGTAAACAAATTTCCCTGACAATGTTATCCAGAGACCGTTCCCCTTGGATCAGTTCTGGGGGTAACCTGGAGGCATAATCTTGGCATTGAGCGTTCGAGAGTTGCAAACAGGTCGATCTCTGGGAAACCCCATTATGTGAAAACGTTGGAGTCAACGTCTCTGTGTAGTCGCCATTCGTATTCTCGGGCAGTGGGAAGCCTCTGCTGAGCATGTCCGCTAGAAGATCGAGTTCCTCTGGAACGTGTTGAGACAACAGGAACATCCTGTGTTGAGAGCACATATCCAAATGTTCTGTGACAGCTTGGATAGCACTGGAGAGTGTGTGCCCCTTTGCTTGTTCAAGTAATACATGGCTGTGGTGCTGTCTGCAAGAACCAGCACTGTCTTCCCTTGTAACTGTTTGAAAGGCTTTCAGTGCTTTGAATATGACGAACGTCTCCAACAGATGTGGTAGGATGCTACTTCTGGGGACAACACGCTGAAGCAGGTGAGCCCCCCGACTCCGTGAGAGCTGCGTCTGTCGTGAGAGTGGCTTCTAATGCAGAGGTGGTGAAAGGCTTCCCCTTCAAGAGCTTTTCCCTCGACCACCACTGCAGAGAGAGGATGAGGGCTGGCGAGACAACCACCAGATCTTCCCATTGTCCGCTGGCTTGACACCACTGGCTGTTGAGCCACTCTTGCATAGGACGCATGCACAGACGCGAAGCGAGGAACTAAATATATGCAGGACGCCATTGTTCCTAACAGCCGCATGGCTTTGCATACCGTCACCTCTCGACCGGCTACATATTGAGGGATCCGAAACAGCATGTTTTGAACCCTCTCGTTGGAGGGGAAGACGAGGCCGTCTTTTGTCCGAATTAGAGCCCCTAGGAACTGTTTGACTTGACTGGGGTCTAGGCTGGACTTCTTGTTGATGGAGAATCCCAGGCTGAATAAGAGGTCTATTATCTTTTGGGTATTCAACAGGCATGTTCCGTAGGAATCCCCTGTTATGAGCCAGTCGACGAGGTAAGGGTAAACCGGGACAGATTCTCTGAGCAGGTGCGCTGCTGCCACTGCTAGTACCTGCGTAAACACCCTTGGCGCTGAGGCAATGCTGTAACGCTCACCTGGCTCCCACGGAGGCGCTGGTCTGGGTTGCTGTGGCCTCTTCAAGCGTGATGCGCAGAATTCAGACCACCGATTGAACAGGACCCCCAAATCTTGCTTGTCTGGCCCGTAGGAATATCTTTCTGCAGATGAGAAAGGGGATTAACTGTCTGCTGAATAGTGTGCTTGCTCCCCCCTTTCCCCCTTCGTTCTTCTCTGACTTCCTCCAAAACCCCCGGTTTAAGCTCACCTTATGGTTTGGAAGGATGAACTCTCCATCCTGCTTCTGGTGCAGGGGCGCGCGTTTGTCCAGTTACTTCACTGGTTTTCAGAATGGCGCTGGCAAATCCACTTGACTTTTCTGAGCGATACACCGTAAGTATGAAGATGCAAAAGTTCAAGTGTGAGCCTCCTTTTATGTTGTTTTTTCCTGACCTGTGATCTGTCCTTTATTTCAGGTGCAGAACGAAGGCGATGCGTTGAGGGGTTAAATTGCCGGTGGTAAAATCAGGTGAGTTAGTGCTGAGGGCGACCCCTCTAAATGTCTTTATAATTCCCCAGTAATGTCTTTTGTCCTTTCCCCATAGGGGCCGGGGTGCGGTACCTGCCAAAGATGCGGCGCCGACCCGAGATGTGGAATGGTTCACCAAGAAAAGCCGGTAAGTAATATGGCTGAAAATTCGGCTTTCCTCTTGTGTTCCCTTGCTCACCTTTTGTCTCTTCTTCTCTCCCCTAGGTGCAGGGATGTGGCGACCGGTGCTGAGAGCCGCGATGGAGCCGGGCGGCGTCTCGGGAACAGGTGAGTGAAGCGCGGCGCTGCAGCGAGCAACGCGGTGCTTTTAAATGGAAGTCTTCTTTCAGGAATGCTGGCGTGAAGATTCCGGATGCAGGTAAGAAGGTTGAATAAGTTCTTGGTTTTCACCTTTCTCTTCTCTTCTTTCCTTACAGGTGTTCCAGGTTCGAGGCAGGCGTGGCTGGAGTCCAGGTGCAGGAGCTGACACAGTGAGCGTTCAGCTGCTGGGATGCAGAACAACGCGAAGCATGTGTGGCTGTCCGGGCGTGGCTTAAATAGCCTTGGAAGAAGTTCCAGGTGAGTATTCTTCCACAGCCCCACCCAAGTAACACAATAGTTCCTTCAGAAAAATAGTCCCTCCTAAGCCTCATTTGGCTCGGTTCTTCATGCAGCATGGTCTGCATCAGGTGAGTATGCAGCATGGTCTGCTTCAGGTAAGTGCACCAAACACTTCCCCTTATGAGCCTGGCGCCTATGGCGCCAGGACTGATGTCCAACATGAGCCTGGCGCCAACGGCGCCAGGACAGAGTCCAAAGAGCCCCTATAAAGGGCCGCTGGGCTTTTACCCGGGGGCGTGATGCCTGCTCCCGGGGGTGCTGGGCCTGGCCTGGTGCTCCGGGGGTAGGCATCATGACAAATGCCGAAGGGGAGTGCTTTGAACGGATAGTGCTTGTCCTCTATCATGAACCTTAGGTATTTTCTGTGTGCTGGCAACATTGAAATATGAAAGTATGCATCTTTCATATCTGGTGTTGCCATGTAATACCCCTGTTTCAGCAGAGGGATTACCTCCTGCAATGTGACCATGGAAAATCTTTGAGGCTTGACAAATTCGTTCACTGCGGGCGCAAGTCTAGCACAGGGTGCATGGTGAGATCCTTTTATGGTACAAGGAAGTACACTGAATAAATACCCTTGTTTACCCGTAGAAGAGGGACGACTTCTATGGCGCCCTTTTCCTGCAGGATCTCAACCTCTTGCAGCAGGATACGTAGGTGTTCTGGCATTAGGCGTCTTGATTTTGGCAGTCTGAATTGAGGTTGTCGGCAAAATTCTATGCAGTACCCGTGGCAGACAGTTTTGAGCACCCACTGGTCTCGTGTTATCCCCCCCTCCATGCATGAAGGAAAGATGTTAAACGTCCCCCGACCGGGAAGGCATGCGAGGGGACCTGCATCTGAGGGTCATTTCTGACCTGAGACCGGGGAGACTCTGGGAGTGGAATTGCAGCCTCTACTCATACCACGGTGTTGTCCTCTAGGTGGATACGTGGTGGTGGTGTTGGATCCTTGTCCTGAAGACCAGTTGTTTCCTTAACCATACTGGTTTTGAGCGTAGCGAGATTGCCCGCGAAAGGAGCGACGAGAACTGCCCCCTCTTTGTTGTGACGCCCTATGGGTAATCTGGTTTAAGGTTTTTAGAGTCTCATGCTCCTTCTTAGCTGTCTCAAGTGCCTCGTCCACGGCCTTGCCAAACAAGTTGGTCTCCTCAACCAGCTTGTTTATTAAGGCTGCTTGGGTTGCAGGCTTAAAACCAGATTTTCTCTACCAGGCGTGCCGTTTCAGTAGTGTACCCTGGGTAAAGGTTCTTCCTGCTGTTTCAGCAGCGTCCCAAGTGTTTTTCAGAATGTCGTGGTTGATTTGCTTGCCTTTCGATACAATTGCAAGCAGTTTAGTCCGCATTGGTTCTGGGACCTCTTGAAGGCCCTTTTGCAACAAATTCCACTGCACATCTGAGTAGCTGGCCAAAGGTCTCATCATCCTGTATATAGGTATTGATAGGCACCTTGTCATCTGTAAGGTCAAATTCATTATGTTCATGAGGATCCTCTAAGGTCCTCTGAAACTTAGCCATAGGCATAAAAGGAACTTCCTCACAAGGCCTCTTGGGAGCAAACCTCTCTGAGAATTCAACAAACTTCTCCGGTCTGTACATACACCCCTCAAACTTCTTCCTGGTCCATGATGATGAACCAGAGGAGTCCAGGGGAGGAAAGGGATATTCTTGACGAATTTCCTCTGTAGAATGTCGAGATTTTCCTTAAAAGTCTTGGATAAAGATATAGGGCAATCAGAGTACTCTTTTCGAGGCTCCGGGCGTAGTGGTGTGTCTTCAGACACATCTCTAGGCCGTTCTGTTTCGACAGTTCATTTTGTTTAACCATTGAAGCGATCCGCGCGATACTATTGCTGAAGCTCTGGGCTTCGCAGAGGTGTGGCGGTAGAGTCGGTGGCTGCGTGGTGGATTTCGGCGCTACTGGGGCCTTAGGCGGTGTCGCAGCCTTCTTCTGAAGCGTCTCGACGGCCGCGTGTGATTTGGTGCAAGGGCCCTTACTTTTGGATTGCCCGGATACATGCTGCTGACGCGGTTGCGGGGAGGGCTGCCGATCATGAGGATCAGCGGGCAATGCTGAAATATCGGACATGTCCGTCGGCGCTTTGGAGCAGTTCGACTTAACCACCGAATCAGAACCGTGGGTTGTGTCTTTAGTGTGGGAAACCGGTGCGTCCTTGTCACCGGGATGCATCGTCCCCATAGCAGGACTCAGGCCGTGCCTATCGGGGCCGGGGACGGACGCTGCAGAGCGAGAACTTTCCGCTGTAAGGTCAATGGCCTCCGAAACAGACCCTTGGTCATCGCTAATCCCTTCGTCACACTCGGCGGCTGTGGCGGCAGGGGAATCATTTTCGGCCTGCGACATACCGTAGGCCGTTCACAGCTTCAAACGGCGCTCCTTAAGAGTCTTAGGCCGTACGAGTTTACAGGCCGTATAGGCCGCCTCGTTGTGGTCGAGGGGAAGACAATGGTTGCACCGACTGTGCTTGTCTTTCCACAGGTATTTGGTTTACAGTAAGTGTGGAATCATAAAAAATACAATATCACGGCTGTTACACCGAGCAAAGGAAAATACACCGACACGGGCTTATAAAGATTCCCAGAATCTTTATCACAAAACTGAACAGTATTCAACAAAGTACACAAATAGCTATTCGGCCGTCAATACATCACAGAGACCACCGGCAGGGTTCAATGTGAGCAGTGACAGAATTTCCTAGCTGGACATCGACGCATTTATACAATTCGTAAAATGATGTCCAGCCCTCTTACAGGTTAATCATACACTGGGCTAGGGTCGCGCCAGGTTCACTTTCCTAATTTACATATCTCGTGCATGCGGTTTTCTTTTCAATACATTTACTAACACACTCCATTATTCTTTAATTTAACATTAACACTCTTTACATGCTGGTTTAATACAGACCAAACAAATGTTTCACTTACTATATTTGGATAGCATTACTGTCCTTATACACTTGTAGTTTAACTTTGCTAATTGAAGTAAACCCCTGCTCCCAAGGTCAACAAAGGACAAAGTCTACATGACCCTAACATATAGCCTGAGGGCAGGTTGGGCATTAACTCTCCTACAGAGATTGGAGAGGTTAAGGCAAGAACAAGGACACACGAGACGGCCATTTTAGATTACAGGGTGACTTTGTATAAAACCCCAAAATGGCGGTTTCTAACCTAATATGGAGGCTTGATTCAAGATGGCGGCTTACATCAATTTCTAAGGTCAAGACCTTGCTGTAGAGAGTTATTCGCAACAATTTTTAGGCAACTTGGCGCAGGCCAATATACATACAAATCGTTTGTAGTAAGAGGCATAATTTAATATCCGGTTTGACAAAAGGGCAAAATCTAAGTGGAGTCCTGTCCATAGAGCAGTATATAGCTAGCGATGACAAACCCAAGGGAACAAAGAGAGGGGAAAAGGAAAGGCATTCTTTAAAAGAATATGACCACCCCGACCCCACTCTCCCTTACTGTAAAGGCTAGCCACAAGGCCTGGCCACGTGGTCGGCAGCGCCGACTGGATCAACAGCTGTTGAAATTGCGCCGCCAGCA
The DNA here is from genome assembly GCF_040938575.1 of Ambystoma mexicanum. Lineage (NCBI taxonomy): Eukaryota > Metazoa > Chordata > Amphibia > Caudata > Ambystomatidae > Ambystoma > Ambystoma mexicanum. Next base: position 330,094,659 of record NC_090929.1, read on the forward strand.
GTCTTCGGCTGTGGCGCAGGAGTAATCAGCCGTCAAAGGCAAAGCCCTCAAAATCCAAATGGACAAAAATCAGAGACTCAGGTAAACTTTGCATTCTCCTGTTAGACCTGTCCACTGCATTTGACCTTGTGGATCATGACAAACTGTGCACATCACTAGCCAATGATTTCCACTTCTCTAATGACGCCACCATGTGGGTGAAATCCTTTCTTGCCAAATGCACTTCGAGAAGCCGCAGAACCCATCCCAGTCCCTATCGGAGTACCGCAAGGATCTTGCCTTTCTCCCACTCTATATAATGCCTACACGAAGCTCCTCTTCTCTGCATTAGAAAATATGGGTGTCATCTACACTAACTTTGCTGATGACACCAAGATTCTTATACCCATCTCAGGAAACTATGATCAGGACACTGTACCATTAACAAAATCTATGCCATTATCCAAAACTCTATGGCGCTAAATAGTCTTTGCCTCAACGATGAGAAGACAGAAATTCACATCATGGGCTACCCTGCCAAAATAGCTACCCTCCACCCAGACTACTCCTCGATCAATATCGACGGCACGCCAATTCCAGTACTCAAGCAAATAAAAACATTAGGTGTATACCTTGATGCCAACCTCACCATGTCCAGACACATTAGCACGCTCTCCTCTTCCTCAGCGTACACATCCAAACTCATTGCACTAAGTTGCCAATTTCTGACTCTAACCAATTGCCTGGTCAGGGCGTTGGTACTTTCCAAGTTGGATTACTTCAATGTCTTACTGTTAGGGACTTCTAATACCAACCTAAAATAAAGCCCTAAAAGCAGCGTTAGGGATAAAAAAAGTGATCATATCACCATTAAAGGAAGGAGGCCCACTGGCTACCTATCAAAGCCAGAATTATTTTTAAAACACTCTGCATCGCACCTAAATGTTTTGCCAAAAAAGCCCCCATCTACCTCAACAACACTCTTCAGAAAAGAGAACCTACCAGAACCCTAAGATCTAACGATAACCTACTCTTAGTGTCTCCCCGGTATAAAAATACCAGAGAAGTGGGCAGCAGTTTCCATGTCTTAGCCCCCAAACACTGCAACGCCCCCCTTCCCCATTAATATAAAAAAGAGGCCTCTTTCCGCGCCTTTAAAAAGTTGCTGAAGACTTGGCTATTTAACCAATATTAGTACAAGTCCCTCCTGATGATGAAGTTGTAAATAATGATTGCTAGTGTATTGTATAATCCTCTGCGTTTGTAAATATTTGATGTACACTGTATAATTTGTATGACTAATTACTAAGATGTCTGTAACCACGCCGTGATACCCCAGGGTCTGGGCGTGTAACAAATGAGAAAAAAAATAAAATAAATAATGAACGGAATGACAATAAGAATAAACGACCAAAGGTCGAGAGACAGAACAAGAATGCAACTTTTATGAAGAGCTCCACATTAGGGCGACCAGCTAGCTGGGCGGAAAAAAAACAATCTGAGGGCCCTCGACGCGTGAGGGATTTGGCGTACACTACACGTCACGTTACGGATAATGTTACAGGCACGCCCATGTCAAAGTCCCCTTCAGATTCTCGAAAGACAAGATGCAATACTCTGCTGTTACCACTGGATGTCAGACTATATGCACAGCATGTGATTCTAAGCAAATTAACAAGCATCAGAAACACATTTTCCAAAGTACTCTAGGCGTTTAAGACTAATGGAGTCATGGAGTCACATTCTAAGAGAAGATGTCTCAGTGTTTCCTTACGATCTAGACTTTGACAAAAGCGGCATGGCACTAGCCCCTGCTTTTAGGATCCATGAATTGTATTATCTCACCTGTTAATAAAACATTAAAACGGAACCGCATATAAGCATTTCGCCATTTGGGATCGGAAATCTAATCAATCTTGATTTTGTACTTGCAAAGGATTGATCAATAGATCTTCAAGCGAAGCGCCGATATTTCTCAAGGCCAGTGAACAGATTTCCTGCAAGGCGGCAATGCCATAGAGAATCTGGGTTCCCAGTTTTGAATTTAACTCCCAAGTGTGCATATAGACCTTTCTCTGTTGCCGAGATTTCTGTACAGGGAGATTCTCTTCCATTCTACCAGGCTCCCCAAAGATTGTTTAGTTTAGTTTAGTTTATTACTTGTATTGCGCACCAAACCCACAGGTAGTCGGGCGCATCACATAAGATTACTCACAGCTTAGTTGTACATAGATAGAAATTACAGTATAGTCAACAAACATAGTAAGGATAACATTTTTACAATTATTTAAATGTTACATAAAAATAGCGCAGAGAATATATATACAATATGTATAAGAAAAGTTTATGCCCAGTCTTTATAGACGGCATACCAGTTGGAGTCTGAAGTAAAAGAGGATAGGATCTAGGTGACGAGGGTAAACGCCAAGGACCACTTAGTCATCAGAGTCTTTGAGCATTTTTATAAGGGTGTGGTGAAATTTTGTGTAGGATGGTTCTAGTCTGAGTGAGGTAGGGAGTGAGTTCCATAATTGGGTGGCCTTGACCTGGAAGCTGTTGCCTCCCACTCTGGCTAGTTTGAATCTGGGGGTCAGGAGACAATTAGTATTTGAATGTCTTGTTAGTCTTGTCTTAGGTTTAGTGATGATTCTGTCCATAAGATAGTGAGGGGCTGCTTTGTTTACACATTTATGAGTCAGGGAGGCAACTTTAAGTTTTATTTTGTCAATCGTAGAGAGCCAGTTGTGAGCTCTTCTAGTGTCCGAGATATGGTCTCTCCTCGCAATTCCATGCGCAGCTCTAAGGGCGTTGTTTTGCAGGAGTTGGATTTTCTTAGTGGTTTGTTTACTCGCCCCAATGTACATGGCATTACAGTAGTCGAGTCTTGATAATATAAGAGCTCTAGCAAGGGTGATGCAGTTGGCATTGGAAAGGAAGGTTCTACCAGCTCTGATTAATTTACAGGTATAGGCTGTGGCCGAGGACAGCGGGTTTACCTGTTTGTTAAACGATAGGGCAGAATCCAGGTAAAATCCTAGTGTTTTTACTTCCTTGGCAGTTGTAATAATGTTGTTATCGACGCTAAAGGCAGAATAATTAGGGCTTAGTTTATTTAGTGATAGTTGTGTACTCAGGATGATGATCTCTGTCTTGTCATCATTCAGGCATAGTCCATGGAAGGCCATCCATGCCTGGATGATGAGGTAAACCTTATTTACCAAGGCCAAATCCTTTTCATAATCACCGGTAATTGGTAGGAGGATCTGTGTAACATCTGCATAGTTATTGTAGGTGATACCTAGATGATCCAGATCATCGAAAAGGGGCTTAGTGAAAATGTTATATAAGGTAGGTGAGACACAAGAACCCTGGGGGACACCACACGTGATAGGGATAGGGTCAGCTGAAGCAATAGGGGAGAATACTCTCATGGTACGATCACTAAGGAAGGATTGTATCCAAGCAATAGCTTCAGGGGTGAAGTGTGCTGCCGAGTCCAGGTGGCTGCACAAGACCTGGTGATCGACCAGGTCGAATGCGGCTGATAAGTCCAGGAGCAAGAGGAGAGCTAGGTCGCCCCTGTCCCTGAGGTCGTCAATCTGGGCCTTCAAATCAATTAGCGCAGTTTCAGACCCGTGTTGGGGCCGGAAGCCTGATTGTCTAGATCCCAGCAGATGATTGGATTCCAAGTATTTCTGAATTTGTAGATAGGCTATTTTGTCTAAGATTTTCAGGAGGAACGGTACCGTAGTAATGGGACGGTAGTTCGTAGGAATTAGAGGGTCTAAGGTTAGTTTCTTTAGTAAGGGGAGCACCCAAGATTCCTTGAGGTTGTTAGGGATGCAGTTGGTCCTAAATGAAGCGTTGATCAATTTGGTAATGAAAGGTGATAGCTCTCTGGCTGCATCCTTTATAAGTTGGGCCGGGCACTGATCACCGTGGCAGTTAGACGGTTTGAGTGAGAGTATTGTCTTTTCTGTTTCGAGGATAGTGACGTTTGAAAATTTGAATCGTGTTAGTGTGTCAGAAGTGGTTGGGGGGGATATAATAGTATTGTTAGGCAGGTTGGTTGATAGTGAGGCTTTTTTATTCTTAATTTTTGTTTGAAGGGTAGCAACTTTACCTGTCAATGCTTGTTGAATGTTTGCACACCAAGTTTTGTCCTTAATGCAGTTGTCAGGTACAGTGATGGGTGCTTCAAGTTCTTTGAGGATAGCAAAGAGTTCCTTAGTACTAGAATTAAGTTGGGCTATTCTTGAATTGTAGGATTCGCGTTTGGCAAGGAGTATTTCTTTTTTGTAGAGGGCAGAGATAGCGCGCAGATTTGTTTTATTTTCTTCAGAGGGGTGAGTTGTCCATCGTAGTTGGCATGATCTTTTTTTGGTACATAATGTTTTTAGATGGGGTGTGTACCAAGAGTTGAGGTGTGCCTTCGGTTTGCTTTTCCTAAGTTTAAATGGCGCAATAGTATCCAAGGAAGTGGTCATAGTATTGTTGAATACTTTGATCAAGGCATCTGGTCCCAGATTTTCTGGGAGGGCATTGAGGGTAGGTAAGATGAGGGGGAGTAGTTTATCACAAGTGATGCTTTTTTTGTTGCAAGTAGGGACTGGGGGAGCCAGTGGAGCGGGCGGGGCAATAGTTTTCTCAATGTTAAGGGTGAAAGTTATGAGATGGCGGTCTGACCATAACACAGGTGAATTGGAAGAGATGGTCGCATTACAGTTATGTTCCGCTATCCAATCCAGAGTTCTTCCTTTTGAGTGTGTAGGGTCCACTACTTTTTGTTTTGAGTGAGACCTTGTTCTCTGAGGATATTTGCCACAGAAGATGCATGTACGTCTTTATGGTCATTATATCCTAAATTAAAGTCTCCTAATAGAATGACTCGGGAGGAGTTTTTTAAGTTATTTGCTATGATATTGGATAGGTCATCTTCGAAAGTCCCTATGGAATTAGGTGGTCTATATATTAGGTGGATTTTAAGAGTTTGGGTGCAATTTAGATTAAGTTTGGCTGATAAATTCTCGCACAAGTTGGTATCCAAGTGTGGTATAAGTCTAATTGGTAAGTTGTCTTTTACAATGAGTGCAATTCCACCACCTCGTGCCTCAGTTCTATCTGATCCGAGGATGGTGTAACCTTTAGGGATCGCTAGGGATAGTGCAGGGCCTGCGGCGGCGTGCAACCAAGATTCATTTACTGCTAATAGGTCTAATTGTTCTAGCTGTATGATCTCCGATATCTCCATGGCATGTGCTATCAGGGATCTAGCATTTATTAAAGCTCCTTTAAGCACATGGCAAGGTGGGCTGGCTGGTGTTGTCGTCTGTGTGGTTTGTAGTTGGTTGCCTTTGGCTTTGCTAGTATTGGTGGCAAGTGAGATTTGCGATCTGTTGTTGCTAGGTGCTAGTGGTTCTGGCAAGTGGTTCATATAATTTAGGTAGTCTTGCCCGGAATCTGCTGTTTCTGACAGTAGTCATGCATGGTAGAGATAACAGTAATTCTTGCATAGTTGATTTGGAGAGCCTTTCTGTGTTAATCCCAAGTGGGTATGATACTAGTGTGATGGTGGGAGGGTGATAGTTTACCAATGTAATTGTTAGCAGAGTAGTAGCTAGGATAAGGGTAATGCAGGACAATGGGCTCCTGGTAGTGTACATTTTAGGAGTACTAGGTACAATGGCAATACAAAGCCCTATGGCAATATCTAGGTTGGAATCAGCACCTCTAGTCCAAGGTACATTAGTCTAGGGAGTCACTTGGTACAGAGCCCTATGACGATATCTAGGTTTAAGCTAGCATTTCAAGCCCAAGATACAGTAATCCAAGGAGACATTTAGCAGTACAGTGCCCTGTGGCAGTAACTATGTTTGTGTCATCACTTCATTACCGGAATACCGTGGAATGTAGTTTGTTAATGGCTATGAGACGCGCTAAGGGGCAATCAAAAAGGCGTATTTGCAACACAATAGTACAGTCGTCTCTAGGCGACCACGAGGCACAGCACAGTAGTACAATAGTCAGTAAGAGACCATGAGGCATAACACAATTGAACGGTTGTCTCTAAGCGACCATGAGGCACAACACAATTGAGCAGTGGTCTCTAAGCGACCTTGAGGCACAACAAAATTGTTCAGAGGTCTCTAAACGACCATGAAGCACAGCACAATTAAACAGTGGTCTGTAAACGACCGTGAGGCACAACACAATTGAGCAGAGGTCTCTAAGTGACCATGAGGCGCAGCACAATTGAAATGGTCGTCTGTAAGCGACCATAAGGCACAACACAATTGAAATGGTCGTCTGTAAGTGACCATAAGGCACAATACAGTTATAAGGTGGTCTACTAGTGACCATGAGGCACAATACAGTTATGAGGTGGTCTACTAGTGATCATAAGGCACAATACAGTTATGAGGTGGTCTACTAGTGACCATGAAGCACAATACAGTTATGAGGTGGTCTACTAGTGACCATGAAGCACAATACAGTTATGAGGTGGTCTACTAGTGGCCATAATACGCCACACAGATAAAAGTGGTCTGTTGGTGACCATAGGGTACAGCGCAATGTACCAAGATACAAAATGCACGCTAGGGCTAAAAATGCATGTGCAAGCAGGGTTCGCCTAGATACAAAAATTCACGCTAGGGCTAAAAATGCATGTGCAAACATTAGAATTCTGTGGTCTAATGCTGCTGGCAATTAGCATATGTGGCAGCGTGAGACTAACAATTCTGGTAGAGTCGGATGCATAAGAACCATGCACTGTACTCTGGGGGCTAGGCAGATACCTTGGCTACCACACATGATGAGGAAGTGTTTGGTAATGGGGGCCAGTAAGGCAATAGTTCAGAGTACACAGGCAGTAGATCACCTGGTAAATCACAATTTGTATCTCAAAGCGGCCAATGGTATGCATTTTGGTAAACAGAACAATAATGACTTCCAAATTTTGGCCTCAATCTTCTACAGTTCTAAGCCATAGCATGACTTAGCTTATACAAACAAATCAGGGTGTGGGGGGATGGGGGGGTGTAGAGTATTTGCAGTACTTCTGGGCAACCTTTCGCATTTGTAATATCAAATAACTTTTCCGCTCCATAATACAGTTGCAGTACAAATACTTTTGCAGGGATCTCATTTTTGCAAGTGTGTGCTTCTTCAGAAACCAATTAAAAGACGAGAGTTTTTTCCGATTACTCAGGCACAATACTACAGATTCCTCTCATTTATCTCAAGGCCATTAGTGGTGACAATTATTTGATGCTGAAGGCCAAAAGGAGTGCTGTCTATCAGGAGGAAATCATCAGCGTATGGACATCAATTGATTTCCGCACCCTCAATTTTGGGAGAGATCAATGAAGTGATATCCAGGCCCTGTCCCGCATCTGACACATACAGGTTAAAAAGTGAGGGGGCAAAATACACCCCTGGTGTAAGCCATTCATAGTTTTTATCTGGGAAGAAAGTTGCCCCCCCTACATTTAATCTCACCTGCACTACGGCGTCTCCATGGAGAGGGATCAAAATGGAAAGAATGCCTAGTGGGATCCCCATGGATAGAAGTTCCGACCAGATTGGAAAAATATAAGAGATTTGCCAAGATTTGGGGATTTGCATAGTCATCATAATATCAGAGAACGGCATGAATAATGATTTAGTCCATACCTCAGGATTTGCCTTCAAGATGACATTTGCCAAGCCATTTGGGCCACATGCTCTAGACAAACTCGATTTTTTAATTTGGTTTTCGATATCTAATATCGTAAAGCTAAATTCCAAAGTTTGGGCACTTAATTGAGTTAAATTTGTCAAACTTATGAAGTTACTCGGAGTATAAGCAGCCAAAATGGCCAGCCCATACTCCCTCCGATATACAATTCGATCGAACAGACATTTGCAAGGACTCTTTTAGGTTAATCAAATGCGAGCATTCTCTGGCAGAACTGTCTTTAAGGGCTATCAGCATGGCTTCATTGTCAGCCTGTAGCATTTGTACCTTATGACCTTTAAGCCAGTTTTTCAGTGACTGTTTGAGTCTACATTTTCTTGTGATCTTTTCTTCCCAGGGTGATGACCCTGTGAATCTCTCATTTGTTTAAGTTTTTATGTTGAGTGACTAGGGGGTCATAGACATGCAAACATACGTGTTTCTGGGGGAGGAGGGGTCACCCCTTACTTTAATGGAATTATTAATCAGCATATTCATATAAGCAGGGAAAGCAGTAGACATGAATAACTGATGTCTGCTATCTAAGGAGTTTTTGTGGAAGTCTGATAAAAACACGGCATTCAGCTTTCCCACGTTTCCATCGTGCCATTTAATCCTATTCCTAGAGGAGTTTGCAACTAGCTGGTGAGTGTATCTACTGGTCACAATGTTGCTCAGTTCCATGCTGATGGTAACCTCCCGGATCGAGTGGTCACTTAAGTTTGTGGGTGTAATATTGAATTTAAGGAAAGCGTCAAAAAGTCTTTGAGATAAGAATATGTGATCAATGGTGGAAGCCCTTTTGCCGTCTGACCAGGTGTAAGAGTCCAGTTCATGATTCTGAATTGCGTTTGCATGTAGAAGACCCCAATTTATGAACAAATTATGCCAGCTATATCCCTGAACATGTTTTCGAGACATTCCAGATGGAGCCACCTCAATTCTCTTGGCGTTATCGAGGACTGTGACTGAGCCCACATTTTTGTGTATTCCTAACCCATAAGGCATCTCCGCATTCAAATGGCCCACTATCACCATATGTAGACCACAGAATCTCACCGTCAGATCTGTTAAGCAAGCATTAATCCTTTCAATAATGGAACTGAAATCAAAGACTGGACTCCAATAAATATTTATAACTAGGATGTGAGAAGGCGTGTTTACCGATTTCCAATTTCAGGACTACCGCCAAATCACCAATTGCTTTCAAAACATGAAAGCCTTCCCCGTTCTTTATAGCAATTAAAAGTCTGCCATATGGGCAACCTTTAGTACCCCTTTTAGCCAATTGGTGCACACACTGGAATCCGTCTATATGATGTTCTGAGGTCATCCAAGATTCTTGAATGCATATCATTTGATAATTTTTACATTTTGAACATGTTTCAGAAGAAGAAAGGTGTAAAATGCCCCTCGAATTCCAGGAAACCAGGCAAAAGATCATTAAACTGGACATTTTGGGGGGTGTGGCTTAGCGGCCGATGTAGTGAGACGCGCTGCCAAGGAGCTCCGGAGCGATCCTGACAAAATCCGATAAAAACTAGCATAAATTGGTTCCAGAAGAATGCCAAAGTCTCCCCACAGAGACAGGAACACCTGCGGCCCACCCGGCGAAGCCCCCGGAGGAAACCGGGCGGTGGAAAAGGAGATAGACCACCAGAGGGGAAACATCCTGCGAAATCAAAATGGCGGACCCGCGAGCTGTAGGACGACTCCGGCCGCGTAATACAGAATGAACCGGTGAATCCACAAGAGAGGGACACATCAGGCGCACAACAAAGAAACCAGTACGGGGTAGACCCGAGCCTAAGTCAACCCTGAGTCAACCCCACGACGTGGAGATCGGCGCGGCTGGTGGAAGTGGGATGTGGAAGCGGGAAGGCCCCTGACACGGTGAGGCGACATACGGAGCAGGCACGGGAAGGCCCGAGCCCGAAGCGACGCCCGCAACAAGGGCCTAACGAATACACCCAACGGAAGAGTGCAATAATCCCAATATAAGGAGAGACCCGTAAACACCGGGAGCAGGGCGGCGGAAGAAGCAGGGGCTACGGCACGTGGAGCGCAGCCGAGACTGGTACCGGCGACGCAGGCAGAGGGCGGCTCCCCCGCGATGCCGAACAAGAAAACGGAGGGGAAAACCAAGCAAGTAAGCATGGAGACTTTTACGGCGGCGTCCGGACACAAACTGTCGCCGTCAGCAGACAAAGCAGCAGCCGCGGATGACATGTCGCACCCGGTGGAAGCCGCCAACAAAGGCACAATACTGGAAGCAATCGCCTCCATGAAAGAATCGCTCGAAAACAAAATGGACACAGCAATCGGGGCCCTGAAAGCATTTCTAGAAAATAAACTGGATACAGTAATGGTAGATGTGGGCCTTCTCCGCCAGGACGTGAGGAACCTAACAGAAAGAGTGACGGCGACGGAACAGCAGGTGCAGCAAAATACGGCGAGGGTTGCGGTAACGCAGACACAGATGTCGGAAGTATTAGAGAGAATTAAGGTTCTAGAAAGGAGAACAGAAGACGCAGAGGGGAGAGCGCGGAGGAACAACATCCGCATAATTGGAATTCCGGAAGATGAGGAGGGCAAAGACCCCACTGAATACGTCGAGAACATGCTCCTCCAGGAGGTCGGAGTAGGTGCATTATCCCAGGGCTTTGTGGTAGAAAGGGCACACAGAGCCCTGACTGGAAGACCCCACCTGGGTGCCCCCCGAGAGCGATGATTGCTAGGATCCTGAACTACAAAGACAGGGAGAAAATACTAGCGTTCTCAAGGAGGGGGGGGAATCATCAGGAACTCTTCCAAGATCACAATGTATCCGGAACATACAGCCATGGTACAGAGGCATCGGGCACAGTTCGGCCCAACAAAAGAATGCCCCAGGACCGCGGGGGTGAGATACATGCTCCTGTTCCCCGCTAAACTCAAGGTGATACACCAAGGCAAAACATGTTTTTTTGACTCCACTGAAGAGGCCCACAGTTGGATGGACTCACAAGGCTTCCCCCAGCTGAGGCAGAGAAACACTAACAATCCTGGAAATAGACCCCGATGAGAAGCAACAAAGGCAACCTGGACCAAGAAAATAAGCATTACGTAAGTTAAAAGAAGCTAGCAGTAAGCATGGAGGAGCAATCGGCCCCACTTTAGCTGCATTGGCTGCGAGAGGCAGCGCCCCCGGGAAGAATGAACTATCAGTTTGGATGTCAGTTTTAAGGCATCACGCTGCGGCGGGTCTGCGCCCATCACAGGAGCATGGCGAGAGAAGCGGCGGAGCCCGAGCAGGGGGAGGGTGGCTCGGCGTTAGTTTTTGTTGAAGTTATGGACGTTGAATGGAGTGAATGGGCAGAACAAGGCATAAACTACAGAAGGACTATTGTAAAGAACACAGAAATAATGCAGACAAAAAGCGACCAGAACAACATGGGACAGGACCCATGTGACAGCAGCAGCCGCTGCATCAAGAGGCATAGATCCAGGACCAGGACACCGAGGGAGATGGGCACGAGAAGAATAAAGCGCAGGGTGCAAGGACATGGCAGTGGGACGATGAAGCTAAGCAAACAAAGGAGATCATGGGACCGGTTGAACTGACGATAGCCACCTGGAATGTGAGAGGACTCAATGCGTATGTCAAGAGACTTAGGGTTTATGCCTAGCTAAACCGGATGAAAATCAAGATAGCGATGTTACAGGAGACACACCTCACAAGAGAGAGGCAGGCCAAGGTGGACAAGAAATGGGGAGGACAGATTTACAGCGCCACATATTCAAGTTACGCACGAGGTGTACTAATATGGATTGCCCCGGGGGTCCGGTTCCAGCTACTCAAGCAGGAGACCGACACAGAGGGACGGCTGGTATTGGTGCATGGCATGCTAGAAAACAAGGAGGCATGCCTGGTCAACACCTATGCACCGAATACTGATGCAACAGACTTCTTCAGAAAGCTAGCGCCCAAGTTAGCGCAATATAGGGAGGCGACGTTCATCTGGGCCGGCGACCAACTGCACCTTGAATCCCCTCCTCGACAGATCTGATAATAAATACAAGAAGCCGGCGCCTCCAGCCAAAGAACTGTGTAGGATCCAGGAGCAGCTACAGCTAGCAGACGTATGGAGGCAGGTACATGGGGAGGGGAGGGGTTATACACACTACAGCGCACCACATGGAACATTCACACGTATAGATTATATATTTGCGGCCAGGGAATCACTACAAGATATCACGGGAATCACCATTAAAGCACGCACACTCTCTGATCATGCCCCAGTAGTGGCGACATGGGCACACATCAATAGGAAAGCCCCTATCCCAACGTGGCGACTTCGAGCAGAGGCCCTGAGGGAGGGTGAGTTTGAGGAACACCTCCTTGAGGTGATCGATGATTATTTTGAGCAAAACGAGGGCAGTGTTGAGTGGCGCCGTATTATGGGACGCATTCAAGGTGGTAATAAGGGGAGCGGCAATAGGCAAAACAGGAGGATTGACGGGGGCGGCCATGAGGGAATTGAGTGAACTCGAGAGGGTGATCGAATTGAGAGAACAACGAGCGGGACTAGAGGGGGAGGAACCTGGAGAGCTGATAGAGCTGCGGACTAAATGTATGTTCCTCTGGGAAAAACTAGGGAGGCTAAACTATGGGAGGTACTTACAGTGGTTACACGCGGAAGGGGATAAAACCTAGCAGGTTCCTGGCCTGGCTTACCAGACAAGAGAATAAAAAAGTTCCCATAACGGTGTTAGAAGATCACACCGGGACAGAGATCAGGGACCAAGGGCACATTAACGCTATGTTTGCGCCGTTTTATGAGCAACTGTATGCCCCGAATCCGGAAATAGACCCAGAGGACATCACGGATGCACTGGTAGAAATAGGTTTGCCGAGGCTAGAGGAGGAACAGGCCCAGCTGCTGGATGCACCCCTCACGGTGGAAGAAATAGAGATGGTGATCGCAGAGCTTCCCACCGGCAAAAACCCCGGCCCTGGATGGGCTTCCGGAGGAATTCTATAAGATGTACAAGAGCGCCATTGCCCAGAAACTGCTTGAGACATTCCAAGACGCATAGGAGACCATGTGTCTCCCGACAAGCCTGTCGGAATCGATAATTATCCCGATCCTCAAACCAGGGAAGCCCCCCAGGAAATGCGCCTCCTATAGGCCAATATCCCTTATTAATCAGGATGCCAAAATACTAACGGCAGTCCTAGCCAACTGCTTAAAACAGGTAATACCCATGCTGATCCACCCGGACCAAACGGGCTACGTTCCGGGAAGGAACACGTCCTGGAACCTCTGCAGACTTCACCATGTGATAGATGAGACAAATCGACTGCAAGACAAGAGTGTAATAGTGTCTTTGGACGCTGTCAAAGCTTTCAATTCTGTGCATTGGGAATGGCTGATGGGTGTACTCGCCCACTTTGGTATCGGGGAGGGGTACCTCCGGTGGATCAGGTTACTATACAAGGAACCCAGAGCAAGGGTGAAAACGGGGGGATTCATTTCCGAGGAGTGGAAGATACATAGGGGAACCAAGCAGGGGTACCCGCTATCGTCAATGTTATATATCCTGGCTCTAGAGCCATTTGCGGTATTCCTTAGAGCAGAATATAGAGACACCGGACTGGACATAGATGGGGTGCTCCACCAAATCTCGCTATACGCGGATGATATGTTCCTATTCGTACGCGAGCCAACCACTAACCTACCCTGCCTCCTAGAGGCGATCGGGGCGTACACTAGGCTTTCGGGCATAGCGATTAATAAAGAGAAGTCCCTCCTCTTCCCCTTGGCAAGACTGAAACACGCCCCCCCCCCCAAAATTGCGTGCCGGACCTGGGTCTGACGTAGGCGTCCCCGCACTGTTAAATATTTGGGTATAGGGATACATCACAACACCGCTGATACCCATGCATCCAACACGCTTGTCGCTCTAGAGAGAACGCAGCGGTCAAAGACTTTCTGGGGGACACTACCACTGGGAATGATGGGAAGAGCAGCCCTCCTGAAAATGGTGGTGCTGCCCCGCCTATTATACTTCCTCACGAACATCCCATACAACATACCCAGGGCCTTTTTCACCAAACTAAGTACAATAACGCGTTAATTCCTATGGGGGGGGAGGGAGAAATAGGAACGCAATAAGGACCCTGCAGAAGGACTACGAAGAAGGGGGTATCAGAGTACCGGACTTTGAGAAGTACTATTTAGCGGGGCAGCTGCAATTTGCAGTAAAATGGCTGGCAGAAGACGAAACAATAGACACTCGCATTTTCCAACCTGCACTGAAACAGTATTACCTAAGGGAAATACTATGGCTCGATAGACCCCGGCTCAGAACCCTTCCGAACATGCTCAACATCGCAGTGGACTTATGGAAAAGAGTGTGGAAACTCCAGGGGGTAAAGGATCCGCAGTCAACGAAAATCCCTCTAGCGGGTCTCCTGGGAGGGAACACAAATACATTAGCTACATATCGAGCACACTGGGAGGCTAAAGGGGTAGCACAAATTGGAGACCTGAGAAGGGAGGGAAGGTGGGCGGACTTCCACGAAATGGTAGATGAATACGAAATACATATGGGTCAATTCATCCTATATACCGGCATGCTGAGAAACATCACAGGAAGATGGTCAGATTGGGAAGACGAGGAAACAGCATTAGATGTATGGTCTGACATTGAAGAGGGAACGCACACAACCTCCAGGTTGTACGAACAGCTACTGAAGGCCAAGGACCCACGGGAACAACACACAAGGCAGCATTGGGAGGAGGAGTTTTGGCGGCCCCTCAGCTATCAAGAATGGACTAGGGCCTTACGATACCCAAAAAAGGTATCCAGAAATGCAAGATTTAGGCAGGCGCAGCTATATGTAATGCATAGAGCGTATGTCACACCCAAGAAGATGAATAAAGTCCATACAGGAGCTCAAAGCGGGTGCCCCCGCTGCTCGTCGGAAGAAGCGGACATGGTACACATGTTCTGGTCCTGCCCAGTGATACAGGAGTTCTGGGACGGGATCAGACTCAAGATAGCGGGAAGCGGACTTCAAATCCAGGCGGAACATCCCGAAAAGTACCTACTGGGCCTCTTCTCCAGATGGGGTAAGCATGATTCGCATCTGGCAAAGATGAAAGATTTGATAAGTATACTGGCCAAGAGACGGATAGCAATGACATGGAAGTCAAAGGAGGGCCCACGTGTGGAGGCATGGTGGTCAGACCTTCAGAAGTGGGTGCAGGCAGAGACAGTGGTGTGGACAAGAGCGGTGACAAGAGGGGAAGGTGAAACTGCGCACAAGTTGTCTGCATGGAACACACTAATACAAGACCTCTTTGGCCACCCGGAGGAAGTAAACTCTGAAGATCCGTCGGAAATAGAGGATCCGTAGATGAAATAGTAAGGCCAGCAAGAGGCCCAAGAATAGAACATTTGCATACCAGACCTGGTCCTCGACTCCACGGAAGGTCCAGACCGAACTGATAAGGTCGCTGGGGAAACTATGAAACCACAATGGAAAGACAAGATCTGTACGAAGTTCCAATAAGCCATCTATGTTAAAGTTGTTTGTATGTTATGTGTTTGTTGTTGTTTAAAAAAAAAACAAAGAAATTAAAAAAAAAAAAAAAAAGAAACTGGACATTTTGGTTAAAGGTCCTTTCTCAAGGATTTTAACAGTGTAATAGAATCCCTAATGTTAAGGCAAGCCATCTCCAGCTTTGCTCGTCATATGTTTTAGGGGATCTGCGGTCAGGACTCTATGTCCTCTCTCACTTTGATGAACGGTTGGGAGCGTAGACTCTGTCTCTATAGAATTCAGGACTGCACTGAACAGGGCTGAAGATCAAGATATCATACCCCATACGATTGAACTGTGACACTTCCCTCAGAACTGAAAACTATAAAGTCAATTAGCTTTAGGGCGGCCGATGAGATTAGTCCGAGGGATCTCATTGAACAGGGGCAGCACTTGTTTGCGGTTCATTGAGGGGGGTCCTCCATAATCAAACAAATAGTAGAGAAGAATACTGGGATTATCAGTGAAGGCTGTTTGACGCCACTGAACGTATTTCAAATCACTCTGGAATACGGTGTTAGGATGCTTGTCTGCTGATTCATCCAGAGATGTAGGTACAAGACCTTGATCATTTATGATGATAGTTTGGGACTAACCTCCCGACTGGGCAATCCCCACTTTCTCGTTCTGTAAGTCTAGGTCTTTCAAATCAGGGGCTATTGGGTTGGCAGGATTAATCTTGATATCTGTTGTTTCCACCACCGGCAGAGCTTGGGTATTAAGCGTGACGGATGGAAGTGGCAAGGAAGTTGCTTGATAGCTTGAGTATGGTTGCAATATTTCTATAATGGTAGATCGAATCAGAGTTGTTAATGCTCTATTAATATCTAGAGATTTATCAGTTTGCGACTCGTCATTATAGGAAGTAGTAACCGGTCCCTGCGCCATAAGTGGGACCCCAGGAGGGATAACAATATTCTTCCCCTTTGGGGTCTGGGAATCTTCCAAAATAACAGAAATAGACGAGGGGTTTGCTGTAGTTGGCCGCTTGTGGGACTGGGACTCTTGCCAAGTTTGGGCAGCCTCTATCTTTTCTCTGAATACCTCGGCAAAAGTGAAAGGGCCGATTTTCATGTCGTTTGTCAAATCATCTTTGTCAATCATTTGGTGTTTGTGGGTCTGAAATTTTGCCCTGCTTCTTAGCAAATAATTTGTTTATTTCCTTCTCAGTTACCTGGGTTTCCCTTGTCACAGATATGGGTAAATCCTTGCACTTCAACACTTTATCCACTATATGAGGATGGCTATTCTTATTAATCATTTTTCCCTTGTTGTTACTCTTGCAGCCTTTTTTGTTTACCAACCCTTTATGGGCCATTTCATCTATAAAGGGTTTTACTTGCCAGGAACCCCTATCCTTGGTCAAGATTCGAGATCCAAACTCACCCCGAATAATGCAGTGACCTCCACTCCTTCTGTGACAAAGGATCTCCAGTTTTTCCTTGAGGTTTTCTTCCCTCCTTTATATAAAGAAGGAAGCTGATTTTGGGATTGTTGTTTTTTTTCTTATTGTTTTTCTTTTTTATAAAAGGATCCGGGACTCGAGTGGCCGGGATATTTGGCTCAGGTTCAATAACGAGGGGGGCATCATATTTGGGGATTCCAGTGAGAGGGCTTTGGTGGATCTCGATGACCAATGGTTCCCGAATACCCCCTTTGTAAGTTGGTAACAGACCAGCACCAGTGAATCTTTTGTCTATTGCATGAACTAGAACTGTGAGATCACCCATACAAGTTGCAAGATTATGCTAACATGAGGTGTAAAGTCTCAGTTCGCACCACTGCAAGAATGTCCATCTTAAGAACCAGATCAAACTCCCATGGTATCACTAGTGCATCCTCGAAAGCTACTCCATAAAAACCTGCAATACTATTTCATGCTTGAAGCAAACAAGAGCATCTGGGGAAACCCCCACAATCTACACAGTCAAATCACACTTATTTGACAACCCATGACTTGACTGAGTGCACCGGCTTGGACATTCCGACTACACCCAAGATGGGCTACCATCACAGACATCTTATGCTGTCTAACAACTCCAACTAGAGGGGCATGGCGTCCCTACACAGCCTGGGCTGACCACCCTTCTTATTTATGTCATGCATAGCAATGACAGTTTCCCTCAGCACCCAAATAGTTGTTGCTCCAATAATTGGCAAGACAGATCCCAATGTTAGGTTAGTTGCATTCTGGTACTGAAGTCTAGAGAGAGTCCAGACCCTTCTACAGTTCGCTCACCGAAAGAATTAGGAGGTACGCTCATAAGCCTCAAGGATTCACCCATCATAGAGGGCCCTCTGCTAGGAATTGTTTGATTGAATGTAATGCTTTCCATGAAACAATGAATTCTCAGTGCCTTCACACTGAAATATCATGTAATTCATGTTAAACATAAAACCAAGTGTTGTGCGGAAAAACAAAATTAGCGAATGCATAGGAGCCGCTATATTTGCATTAACATGCAAAAAGGGAAATGATGGACAGAATGTTAATTGCAAAAAGGTTTAGTATATTTATGAACAGAACCATTTAATTATTATAAACAAAGACAAGGTAAATAGCAAATTTCTGTTAAATGGGACAGAATGCCTCATGTAGCTTTTGATTTGCTGTGTACTTTGGCTTACCTTAACTTGATGTTTATGCAGAGCTCTGCTTACTTGAAAAATAACCCCATTATGCATCACTGTGAACAAGGTATTAAAAGGCTAATGGCACAGATGATTGTACCCAGGAGGAAGACCTTGTATAAAATTAAAACAATAAGTCGAAATGTATTCCAAACTCAGTATTTTCATTGTCCTATTTTTGTAAGCTTGTTTGAAGGGTCACCACGGTAACAGATTGATGAATGCATGGTCAGTCAGTAATGGCACATTCAAAGAGGCATAGGTCTATACAAACCTTGAACTCCGACCTGGCAGAGAAATAAGGCCTCAAGCAGAATGTGTCCGCTCCATTAAAAGCATCCTATTAAAAGTGCCTTTGTTCATGGCAGTAGACGTTTCTATTGCTACCAGAACCCTAGAAGCACATGTAATTCTGGAACTAGCCCATTTCCTCGCAGACCAGTTTGTTTTGAGGCCCATTTGTTATTACTTTTTAAAAAAAAACATATTTCACCGCAAATGTAGATGGGTTGGGCTTATCTATTTAGTAAGGTGGGGGTGGAGCTATCAGGGGTTCTCCACCCTTTTATTTGGAGTGAAATGTGGTGAAAGAATGCAAACAAATTGGCCTCGAGCAAATTGTTGTGAGGAAACATCATAGATCCGTAATTCCAGCCAACCAGTAAAACGTGCACTGGAAAAAGGCCTTTGAATTGAACAATGGAAAATACATTATTGGCACTAGTGTTTGAACCCTTTGTCGGATATATATCCATCCGAGATAGAATTGAATTCAGCATAACAAAATCACATACAAATATATATTAAAAAAGATTCATAAATGTGCATATTTTGTAAAGTTATACATGTAGTCACAGAAACAAATTTCTCTGGACTCAGAATATTCTTGCACATCTGAATATAATTGTTTTATTGATATGTCCATATTATGGAAATAAATATTTAATTCCAATAATTTTACTTTCATAATAACAGGGCTACCTAATATCACATACACCCCTGTATGACATAGAACATTCAATTAGGCCAATAAAGCAAGGAGGACATTGAAGAGAACCTATTACAGGCTCTGTCCAATCAAATGTTTCTATGTCAAATGATGCTGCATGGGAGGAGTTTTGGGGTATTCAAACTTAAACTGCAGTTTTATTTTAGAAATGCAGAAATGGAAGAGAACCTGTTTGACAGGAGAAAAGCAGATTGGGGTTCCACCGAATGTTGCTGATGGATCTTCTAAAGAAGATCTTTTCCAGATGAGGCTGAATGCAGAGGGGTCCTTCACAAGACAGAACCACATTACCTGCAAAGGAGTTTGGGATCAGGTGGAATGACTCAAAGGATGAGCTGGAGTTAATGCCAGGAGTGGATTTACATCTCTATCCATCCCGTGCCTTTGATAAACCAACCAAAAGGCAGTAAAATAATCCCAGAGCATTTAGATAAATATCTTACAAATTAATTAAATCACTGATTGCAACGTACGTTGGGAGACCGCTGTTTACAAGCTATGTCACTAAAGGAGTAAGTGGGTCTGTAAATGAAGCTTTGCGGAAATATATTTTAAGTAAATTGCCCTAGAATCTTCAACTGAGCAGGGCATGTTTGTCTCTGACAGTAGTCTATTAAAATTATTTCCTGTGTTTTCACAGGAGCAAACTATATCTAGGTTTTGCGAGTATGGCTTACAAAATACCTCACAGATTTGCAGGGATTGGTCACATTCCGGACCTGTCAAAAGAAAGGATTCTGCCTTCAGTGGACTACTAATGCCAATTAAAATGAATTTGTTGATTTCGCCTCCATATCAATTTTATAATCTCGTGCTTGTGTGACACTAAGAAATCAAACCCCCCCCCAAAATAAAAGCTTCTACCTGGTAATAGTTTGCAGACATTTCAACGCAGAAATCAGATTAATTCCAAAGGCATTGTCAATGGTCCTGATGTAAAAACAGTTTATGTAGATTATCATGTACTTATAGCATAATTTGACATTTTTAATGAAAATTACTTCGACATGCTGTGTGGAACATCAGGAACTTATTTCTTCCTTAATAGACACCATAGAATTATTTCTAACAGATTATTGAACAGTTATCTGAGTGATGTCTTATTTAAACAGAGAATTACGTATTTAGTTTTGAGTATCCAGAGATATAAGAAGATCCCATTTTTATCTACAATAGTTATTTAAATTATATATATGTATGTATGGATGTTTGATGCAAATTGGAACAAAACCCTTAGGAAGAAAGAGTAGGCAACTTGCATTTTCTTTTTTGTACACAAACTGGCAGAATAAACTTTCATTTATTATTTTAAATACAAGACTATTGAGGTGGGGTGGGATTGTCGTGGTGGAGCGGTATTCGATCAGGGATATTTATCTATGAACGAATCTAACACCATAAATGTAAATATATTCCATAGGTAACAGTCATTAGATATAGCAGACGTCTAAGGATCCCTAAAGATCCACTAGCGAGAACCACCCCTGAAGGTCCTGGCAAATCTGTAAGTCATTTGGAGAAGATATGTCATGTTTCCAATAAGCTTAAACCATTGCCTTTCTAGTGACCACAGCGCAGCAATTATCACATCTTCAGTCTTGTTTTTGGAACTACAAGAATGCATCAAGTCATGAGGCATAACATTCTCAGGAAAGTCCCAGCCGTGACTTCCGAACTCTTAAATAACTGCTTCTAGGGTTTGGATGTTGCTTTCCCTTTCTCGAAGGGAGGTAATGACATGTCACAGTATGTGTACCGAATCACAGAACCACTCCTATGAATTAAAGACACATGTAAAGAGTTCAGAAGAACTTCAGGCACACGGAAAACTCCAAAGTTTGGAAGAGGAACATGCAATCCTGAGGTGTTGGACTGTTCTGTCTTTAAATATTGCACATGAGAGCCAGGGGGTAAGGATAATAAAGCTGCAATGTGTCTGGGGTTACTTGCATTATTGCGAAGAAGGGGTATACGTGAACAGTTGGGCTCCCATTGGTAGCAGTATCCAATATTGATTTTCACATGGCGGGCCAACTTCTGCAAAGGTGCATGCTGACACAAAAACGTACGAAACTGTGCCCAGCACAATGCCAATGGTTAAGATGAATTCTAAATCATCTACACATCAAATGTTTTGGTTATAGGAAACAAGAGGCAGGGCTGCCACCAGTTCCATTACCATTGTGAACACATAGGAGGCCAAAGTAAGGCCAAAGGTCAGCACCAAAAAGTCATATAGATTTCACTAACAACCAAAAAACAGGTACTTACAATGCTTCCAGTGGATTGGGACATGAAAATACATGTACTTTAGATCTGAAGGAAATTACAGTGTTCCAGCTCTAGAGTCTGGAAGATCTGGGCCAGCAATACCTTCTAAATGTGCCCTTCCAGAGAAGCTTGCTGTTGAGCACATGTCCAGATTAGGCCTAAGCCCAATAACCTTTATGGGGAAAAAGAAGTAATGGGTATACCAGTCTTTCCATATGTCTGAAGATGGCACCACTTCCACAGCTCCCCTTAACCAAAAGCTAAGCAATGTAGTATAGGAGGTAAGGCTCCACTGGTGGCAGGGGCCAATGTAGAGAATGTATTTTGGGGTGGGGGGAAGAGGTATTTACATGTGTGGGAAAGAGTGGCTCTGCAAGCGCATCAGGAGCACCCAGAAGTATGATGTTATTTTCCCCAACTCTTTGCAGAACAAAGGCTGAGAGGTTAATTCAAAAGTATGTTGCAACCATGGTGCTTGCTGGCGCTGTGGGCTTGGCTTTCCCTAGTTGGCTTACCTCAGGAGGAGCAAAAACACTGCTGCTGTCTCAGCTGCATCCTATGCTCTGTACGCTGGTCACTAAGGAAAAGAATATCTTGTGGTTTTCAGCCCTTGTCTGGTTTCTCCTCTGGAGTCAGACACACATTTTACCCCTCTTGGAGTGCAGTTGGCTGTGGAGATTATGGGCTGTTTCTGCTGTGCATGTGGAGTCCCGCTCTACCTCATTGTTTTTTCCACGAGACCAGAATGCCTTTCATCAGAAGCAGGAAGCCTTGAAAACCACCAGCTCAGCACGGAGTGTGGCGAGTACAGTTGGCTGTAGTTTTGTGTAATGAGGAGCAGCACTTCTGTCTTTGACGTGCTTCTACGTTGGGTAAGAACACTGAGTTGTTGAATTTTTGCATTCATTTTCCCCTCTATGATTTATAATTTGAAGAGTAAAATGGACAAAAGGTACAAGCAGATTGCCTGACTAAGTCACTCTCGCTCTCTAAGTGACAGCAATATTTCCTTGCTTTCTTCATCATCTTTCTAGGGAGTTGATCTTGCTTCAGGAATGGGTCCCGGCTGTAAAGATTCTCATTACCGAAGTCGCCCACAGTGTGTGCAGCCGACATCTAATTGGACGCCTAATGCAAATTACCAACTATTTCCCCAAGCTGCTGGAATCGCCAAGGTATTCAAAGACCAGCAGTGGTGTAGGGGTTTTAACTCCATTTCGGGAGTCTCGCGGAAACCACCTGTTCTATCACTTAGTACACTGGACTCCTCTTTTTTTGCATATGTGCAATCATTTATTGATGGAAAATTATATTTTGATGCTTGGCAGTTAAGTACAGGTTTCACGGTCACAGTTACACCTTTGGCTAGAAATGGTGGAAGATACCTTGGGTTGCATTCAAATCAATCAGTTTTATTAGTGTCCATTAACCCCTTATTATTGAGAACTCTCATTCGGAATGATCTATTGCACCCATTCCGGCGGCAGCACTTACTTTAGTCCTACAGTCCTTGGTAAGGCTGTATGACAACATTAAGGTGGGTTTTCATACTGACATGAAAGATTGTGGTTGTATTAAAGAATCTCACTGAGTCACATACACAAAATTTAGATCCAGACTCTGCTTAGGTGGAGCAAATAAATCCGTCTACATGAATGGCAGATTTAACAACCTCTGCAGTAGTAAATAATCTTACTAATCTACCATCGCTAGAGTTTAGCTAAATGGATGAAAGACTGAGTGTTTCTCTCAACTTATCTGTTTTGTGTGACTCAACACCCTTATCTTCAAATGCCAATGAAGAAGCTCCTTCTCTTCAACAACAAAACTAAAAATCTAAAAATAAAAAAAGGGTAAGGTTAGCACTAACCGATCAACTCAGAGGTTTATGCGATCACTACTGAAAAGTAGGAAAAAAGTTTCACCAAATTCAACCTGACCTGAACACTAATCAACAGACATGCAGGGCAATGCCTCGAAAAAGACAACATATGTGATTCAGAAACCTACAATGGACAATCCTGAGATCGAAGTCTAATTCAGAGGCAGCACCAGATTCAAGCTTGGTTCCAGACAAGAGTGTGGGTCCTTTGTCTCTTGCCTTATCCCTGAATGTGGATAATAATTTCAAACGCCTGGTTTCTGCAATGGTTACCAGGCCACTTTCTGCCATAAAGGATACAAAAATTGTCTTGCAGTCAGAGTCTGACTCTGCATTCTCTCATCCAAGTCTATATCTGAAAGCCTTCTTTGACAACAAGGATGTATGCACATTAAATCAATCTTTGGTGTTAAATATCTTCCAATTAATATCTGTGCTTCTTTTGCTTCAGTCTGAGGATATTGACCAGGTTGAATTTCCCTCTGATCGACTGGAGAGGGCTACATCCCAGCGAATTCCAAATTTTATTTTAAAAAACAAAGCAGAGGCCATGCTATTTCAGGGTTTTGATTTATATGCCCAAAAAATGGCAAATAAACAGACATTCAAACAGAGCAGAATGTAGTCATCGCTTTTAAATGACTGGAGTTTAGCTCGATTAAATGGGAACATCTTAGGTGAGATACTCGTAGCCCCTACTTGACGTAGGGGTTCAGCCATTTCAATCAGATTTTATTTTTGTATGAATGCCTATCTACTTTTAAAGAACTTAGTTATCAAGCATATCTTGCATTAACGCTAACCCTGCAATTTGAAAAGTTCTCTCTAGATCACAACTAAGCAAATTTAGGTGTAAATGAGGGCCGAAATAGATTAATCTGGTCAAATCGTCAGACTGTAGCCTTTTCCAAGCAAGTGCAGCATTTCTTTCGGGATCATAAGAAAGGGTATGATATGTGTGAGTGGGATGTGCAGGATTATTAACTAATTTTGAATTCCTTATATGATGAATCACCCTTTGTGTACTTTATTGCTTGGTGTACTCCCCCCATCTGCACATTTATGATAGAGCTGTTTTGTTAAAGAAATGGACTTCGAGAGCTAAGATTAGACATTATAAAAATGGGTGCACAAATAAGTTAGAGTTTGCAAGTAAGAAAATACAACTATTGCAACACTATAAACATTGTCTTAAACAGCATATAAGGGAGCTGCTCATAAGAGAAAGCCAAGTTATTATTGAAACGGCATGTGCGAAAAAAATTGTTTCTTTTGGCGATTCATAAATTCAACGAGTAATAGAAACCAATCTTCATTAATCAATGCTATTTCTGAAGATTTTTGGATCACCTTTTACTTTGCAAACTTCCTGAATGTTCATTCTACAGAAGGTTGTACACATTGGAAAGATCTGCCGTCTAGGGAGAATGATTTTAAGACTGAGAATGCTGAATTATGAATCAATTCCTCTAAATATTCCAAATTTGACACTGAAGGAAATCTGCCTCTATGGGCTCTAGCCTTCAGTACTTGTTTTTGGGGGCATAATAAATAAGAAAATCCTGATTTCTTGGCATACTGCACACAATATCCATCTACAAAAATCGGCGCAGAAAGTCCAGATGAATTACCAACCGATTGCCCTGTTGGACATAATAAGTAGAATATTAGCAGCCCTTCTTTTGATAGATTTTGTTAGCTGGGTTACTATGCCAGTGCGAATCAAGATACAGATCTATTAATGTCCTTTTTATTTCGGAAAGGCACCCGAAAAAGGAAATTTGCCAGATAATGCGGCTGTCTTGAACGCAGTGCAGCGTTGACAGGATAACCACTTCTTTGGAGCAAGTTAAAAAATTGGGCCATTCCATTGGGGCTTAAAAAATATTTGATGATGCCGCATGATGAATCGAGGATAAGGGTGTGATTCAACAGGGTGGGCACTCAGTCAAGAGAAATTAAAATGATGCTTGGACTGAGACAAGGATGTGTCTTGGCTCCAATCTTGTTCGATTTTTATGTCTCGGATTTGGGGGTATGGCTTGATAATAGCAATTAGTTTTTGATACAATTTGGTACCTATTGTCTCGCTTGGCTCCCCTATTCTGATATTATTATGCTGAATGCTACCTGAATTGGCTTCCAACGTAAATTGAATGCATTCTGAGAGTATGCTGATGTTAACTTAAAAATTTATGTTGCAAAATCAAAAACCTTGATATTTTCCGATATAAGATGAATATACGATGAAAAAGTATCATCTTTAGTATACTTAGGCTTTGAAATTAGGTATAAGTCGAACTCTAACATCTTTTGGAGTCTATGAGAAATAAAATAAACCCCCTAAGAGGCCAGATGACAATTATATGTAGAAAATTCTGCTCCTTTTCTTGAATACCACTCTTATATTTTTATAAAATGAAAGTGTTAACTGCTATACCATATGGACTGGACGTTATCCATCATCCTCTCAGTAATGGTCTGGCAACTATTGAGGGCCTCTTATGGAAGCTGGTGTTGGGTCTTCCTTTCTCCGTGCCAGTATCCAATATAAGGTTACTAGGCCTGACCTCACTGTAAGTTATTGTGAAATGGAAGGGTTTATTGCTTTTAAGGAAAATTAGAACACACGAGAGGGTGTTTGAGGGCTGTGATTCGTCAATCTGCAAGCTATACGAACTGGTATATCCCGTAGATTGAATGCAGCCCGCAATTACACAGTAATTGCTTACCTGTTCCCGAGTTGCTGCGTTGGTCTCAGTGTAATTTCAGAACGGAAAGAGTTACCTTTCCGTTCCGAATTGCAGATTGCAAGACCAACGTGTGCAATGCAGCCCAAGCCAGAAGAAACGCTTTCCGCTTTCACTTGGTATGAAAAAGGTTTCATGAATTATAAACCGCTGAGAAAGAAAAGCTGCATTTTACTTCGTAATGGAAGGTGGCATGTTCCATTTTTTGCCTCATTTAAGATACGGGGAACCCTGCTTTCACCTCCTCACGTTGTTTGGATGTTTGGTGCACAGTAGTATGGGAAGGATAATGGAAAACCAGAGCATAGAATAATAAGGTTACTCACCGTAGTGACCACCTTACTCCTAGTCCATAGTCCCCTTTCCTCCATACTCATGGGACATTCCTCCGTCCTGTGGGACGGGACCGGAGCACTTTGTAAAAAGCAACACATTTTTCAAAAATGTGTCCTTCCTCTCTTTTTACGTGGGGTACCGCACGCGGCCGTAACCCCGCCCTCCTTAGCTCCGCCCAGCGCATCGCCCATCAGTCCTTTTCTATCGCCTTTAAGCAATAACAGAGGAACCTTATCAGAGGGGACGGCGAGCAGGCGTATGGAGGAAAGGGGACTATGGACTAGGAGTAAGGTGATCACTACGGTGAGTAACCTTATTATACTCCTAGGCGACGTCCCCTTTCCTCCATACTTATGGGAGATTCCCAAGCACTCCTGGCAGGAATTACGGGTGGATGGAAAACTCCTTACTGAAAAAGGTTTTTAAGCAAAGCCTGGCCAAACTGAGCATCAGACCTGGAGCTCAGATCCAAACAGTAGTGTTTACAAAAAGCCGATGAAGAGGCCCATGTAGCTGCTTTTCGCAGTGGTCTCCCAGGGAACATACTTTTGAAAGGCAATAGCAGCTGCCTTGTCCCGTACCAGATGTGCATGAACCCTTTTTGGAGGTTGAGGACCTTTAACAGCGTAAGACTCCATAATACAGGCAGTGATCCATCTGGAGATAATTGCTTTGGAGGCCTGTTTACCCTGCGGATTACCGAAGGTCACCAAGAGTTGAGAAGAACTCCTAAATTCAGATGTTCTGACCAGATAGAATTTAAGAGCTCTCCTAACGTCCAAGCAATGCAAAACCCTCTCAGCCTCTGTGGCTGGGTTTGGAAAGAAGACAGGCAAGGAGATTGACCGATTCAGATGAAAATCAGAGACCACTTTTGGAAGGAAAGAAGGATTCGTCCTCAGGATAACCATATCCTTATGAAAAACCAGAAAGGGATGCTCTACCGACAAGGCCTGGAGCTCACTCACACGTCTTGCCGAAGTCACAGCGACCAAGAAACACACTTTCCACGAAAGGTGCTTAAGGTCTACAGTAGCCATTGGCTCAAAAGGCTTATCGCACAAGGACCACGTTCAGATCCCACGTCGGTTGCAGTTTGCGAACAGGAGGATAAAGACGCATGAGACCTGCAAAGTGCCTTTGAACCACTGGGTTTGACAGTGAAAAAGAGCACTGATCCATGGATAGGTATGCGGCAATAGCCGAAAGATAAGTCCTGCACGTCCAGACATGGATGCCGACTCTGCTAGATGAGAGACAAAGGACAGCACTGTATCGATCGTAGCCCCCCTGGGGTCCAGTTTTATGGCTAAGCACCAGTGGCAAAACCAAAGCCATTTGCTCACGTATTGAGATCTCGTCGAGGGCTTCCTGGCCGCCTGAATAATACGCATGTTATCAGGGGACAAGTTGAGGTGTTCTAAAGATCTGAAATCAGGTACCATGCCGCCAAGCTGAACGATTGTGGGGAGGAGTCTCTGGTGAAGCAGGTCGGGAACCAACGGAAGCCTGATCGGGGCACACACCGATAGATGCTGAAGCTCTGAAAACCAAAACCTAGCAGGCCACCACGGTGCTACGAGCAGAAGAGAACAGTTCACTGTGCTCCTCAGCTTGCACAGCGTCCGATAAATCAGAGGCAGAGGCAGGAAAGCATAGGCTCTCATGTTGAGCTAGGGAATTTCGAGGGCATCCCCCAGAGAGGAGGCTCCCAGCCTGTTCCTGGAGGCATACAGGGGGAGTTTCCCGTTTGACGCTGTTGCGAAGAGGTCCACTTCTGGAGTGCCCTAACACCGGAAGATTTGCAAGAGGACCTCAGAGTTCAGTTCCCACTCGTAGTTGACCATTGTACGCCGGCCGAGGGCATCTGCAGTAACATTCAGCTGACCCGGGATGTGCACTACCACCAGCCAGATGCCATGCTGAACCGCTCGTTCCCATATCTGAATGGCAAGATCCACAAGAGGGGGGGACTTGGTACCCCCTTGCTTGTTGATATAAAACATGGACACCACATTGTCTGTGCAGATCCGAACTACTTTGTTGACAATGACAGGCTGGAACGCTTTGAGCACCAGGAAGATCGCCAGGAGCTCCAAGTGATTTATATGAAGGAGTTTGTCCTGCGGTGACCAGAGATCGGAAACCTGAAGAAGGTCCAACGTCACACCCCATCCCAGCAGGGAAGGGTCTGTCGTGATTGTCAAGAGCGGGCCAGGATCCTGAAAGGCTGCGCCCACCGAAAGATTGCTGAGAGACAACCACTACACAAGGTCCGCTCTCATTAAAAATTGAACAGGAATCATTTTGGAGTCTCGGTCCCCTGCTTGGCACCAAGTACTCCGAAGAGCCATCTGTGTTCGCCTCATCTTGAGACGAGCAAGAGGAAGAGCCAGCACACACGAGGCCATGAGGCCCAGAAGCCTCTGGAACCACCAGGCCGACATGCTCTCTGACTGAGCAAACACCTGATACAAGGCCAACAGATCTGCCATTCTGTCCCCGGTCAGATACACTCTACAGTCGATCGTGTTCCACCGAAAACCCAGGAAAATCAGGTCTTGAGAGACCATCATGGAGGATTTCCGCCAATTCACCGACAGCCCAAGATGGAAAAGGAGCTGGAGGAGAGACTGAAGGTTGCTCAAGGCTGATTGAGGACAAGGACTGCGCAGCAGCCAATCGTACAAATACAGATAAACATGGATACCCTGAAGCCGAAGATGAGCTGTGATAACCGACATCATCTTCGTAAAGACACGCAGTGCCGAGCTGAGACCAAACGGGGGCACTCAGAACTGGAAATGCTCCTCCCCACGGAAAAACGTAGGTATTTCCGATGTGGACTCCAAATCAGAATATGCATATAAGCATCCTGAAGGTCCACCACGCTGAGCCAATCGCCCTTCTGTAAAGAGGACTTTATCTGACAGGGCGTGATCATCTTGAATTTCTCTTGGGGTAGAGAGAGATTGAACTGGGAAAGGTCTAGGATGATGCGCAGGCCAGCCTGGTTGGGTTTGGGCATCGTAAGCAGCCGGGAGTAGAAGCCCTCCCCTCGCTCCCCTAGGGGAACAGGTTCCACCGCTCTGAGATCCAGCAACTTCTGTATCTTGGCTCTGGAGAGGGCGACTCCGACTGCTGGAAGGGGGAATTGAAGGATGGGGTATGGGGAAGGGGCAAGCAGGAGCCCGCCCGAGGGACTGACAAGTCCCACCGGTCCTCGGTGATGGCCTGCCACGCCTCCCAGTGAGCCGTAACGTGCCCCCCCACCGGGGTCTCGTGCGAGCGCAGAGAAACTTCATTCAGTTGTTTTATTGGTGGCGGCGCCACCTGAACCTGAAGAGGAGGCTGAGGAATGGGAGAAAAACCTGCCCCGTTGTTGCCGTCAGCGAGAATTTCCTGATGGAGTATCGACCCTACAGGACTTCCGATCCAGAAATCCCCTAAAACCAGAGGAAGACTGAGGCTGCGAAGACGTTCTCTGTGCCCTGAAAGGCGGTTTCACCAAGACAGACAAGGACTTGGCGGTCTGGGTGCTGTCCTTAGTCTTAGTCAGTTCAACATCCGTCGATGAGTGAAAAAGCTCCTTACCAACAAAAGGCAGGTCTAGAACTTTATCCTGCACCTCTTTAGAGAACTTGGTAGCCAAAGCCTGATGAGAGGTGCCACACCCAGCATAAGGCCCCGTGCCGAGGTGTCGACATGATGCGCCGCGGCCTCCAGCATATCCTGCGCCAGGACCCTGCCATCTGACAATCCCGCTTTAAAATCCTCTGGTTTATTAGCTGGAATGAATTCCTCAAATTCTGACAGACCTTTCCACATTTTCAAATTCCCCCCCGCTAATACCAGTTCCGCGTTAGCTTGACGTAACTGCAGGGCTGAATTCGCAAAAATCTTCCTCCCCAAAGAGTCAGAATCTTGTCCTCTTTGGCCAGAACCTGTGTTGCCACTGTAGAAGACGAAGCGGGTCTGGATTGTAATGTAGCAGCAGCCACCACCGTGGAGGAAGGGGGCGGACACAACGCTAAGGCCACTTCTTCTGAAGAATGGAGCCTATAACGTGCGTCAATATTTTTGTTAACAAACAGTCCAGAGTGTGGTTCCTCCCAGACTTTACGGATCTTTGGCTAAAACGTCCTTTTGCAAGAACAAGCCTGTGCGCTCCAAAGGAGGAAAGGTGAACTCCCCCAAAAGCACCCCTTCCTGTGGAACGGGTGCCTCGGGTACTGGAACATCCAAAAGGCACATGTTCAGCACCTGGTCGTGAAAAGCTCTAACAGGGCGGGGCTGGTCCTCGCTGTCCTGATCCCCCTGTGCGTCGTCCGACACATCCAGATCAAGCTGCGCAACATCTGGCACTGCTGGAGATTTGTCCACTGCAGACAATGGATGCAAGGGAGGGAGGGCTGGTGGGGGCCCAGCCGGTAGAGGAGGCGCTGGCGGAACCACGGGTGCCACAACCGGGACCAACGGCGCAGGAGGGCATATCTCCCTAAACAAGCCTAGAAAATACTGCTTCATGGGGTCGGAGCGCATTAGCTTTTGAAATTTACCGAAAAAAAGCGGCCTCCGCCGGCGATTTAGGGGCGACTGGAGGAGGCCTCTCATGAGCGGAGTAACTCCATGGATGTAAGGGAGAGGGTTGCCAAGAGGGAACTTCTCGGCTGTCATCAACATAGATCAAGGGCGCAGATGCTGCAGGGAGCGAGACGTTGTGCGGTAGGGGCATCCGAGCGTTCCAGTCAAAAACTGGATGAAAGGGATGCGCACAAGGAAAACTACGCTCACCTGAAATGCCACTCCCCACACCCAGCACCAATGGCGTAGATGTAAGGGAGGTATCCAAAATGGCCGCCGTAGTCTTGGCGGGAGTAGCCGCGATTTTGTCAGCACCTGAGGAGAACTGCGACACGTGTGAAAGTGAGACAGGGGCCTCCACAGATGGGTCAGGGTCTTCATTTTAGCCTTGACACAAGGAACCTTGGCCGAGCCGGTACTGCATGGCCTAGAATGTTTTTGAGACATGCTATCAGCCAGAATAGCCTTCAACGGAAGGACCTCGGCAACGCCGGTAACAGAGGAATTCTGGTCAGAGACCTCACTCCGTGCCCTCTCAACAGAACTGACGTCACCGCTTGTGCGGGAACGATGAGGAGTACACCTCACTGACAAGCCCTTAACAGGCCTCTCAGAACTGTCGGTCACCTTAGCCTTCAAACGAGGGACCTCAGGCTCGAGCCCGGTAAAAGCCCCTTCACGAAGGGCCTTGAACTTTAGTTCGGTACAGAAAACCTCAGAGCGTACCCCGGTGACTTTACGGGAAGCTCCAGTCAAGGAGACCTCGAAGCAAGCTCCGGTACCCGCCGCCTCAGTAGAACTGGGCCCACAAACAGCCACCGCAGGAGGGGCCTCCGATTGTAATCCGGTGTCAATAGGCCCCTTGCTGAGACCCTCAGAGAAAACTCTGCTACACTTTTTAGTCCTAGAAGGCACCTCCGGGCGTACCCCAGAGACTTTACGGGAAGCTCCAGTCAAGGAGACCTCGAAGCAAGCTCTGGTATCCGCCGCCTCAGTAGAACTGGGCCCACAAACAGCCACCGCAGGAGGGGCCTCCGATTGTAATCCGGTGTCAATAGGCCCCTTGCTGAGACCCTCAGAGAAAACTCTGCTACACTTTTTAGTCCTAGAAGGCACCTCAGGGCAAGCCCCGGTAACAGAGCTTTTGATGCTCCTGCCGGACCCAAACACTTAAACAAAGAGGATGGGGATCCGAAGAACAAATAGGAAAATCTAACTGAACCGGCATAGACGGACTGGCACACGACCACTAAGCCGGAGCAGGAGAGGACGACACTGAAAGCAAAAAAATCTTCTAAAGATGCAAGTGCGTCCAATCCTGATCGAGCGGAGAAAAGGACAGATGGGCGATGCGCTGGGCGGAGCTACCACTGTATGCGGTACCCCGGGTAAAAAGAGAGGAAGGACACATTTTTGAAAAATGTGATGCTTTTTACAAAGTGCTCCGGTCCGTCCCACAGGCCTGAGGAATGTCCCATAAGTATGGAGGAAAGGGGGCGGGACGTAGGAGTAAGGTAAATTGATGGCAAGCCAAGTTAATTTATATGCAGAGTGTCCTTGCTAATGTTGTGCTACTGTGCTTAAGTCTGCAGTAATTAGAAGTATAGGTTTGTGTGGGGGGAAAAAAAAACTGAAATTACCTTAAGTGAAACACTGGGCAGGCATACCCACACCGATTTCTGTCTAATAGCATACTCCTCCCACCCAATCACCTTCCACCACCCTATACAAAGAAATGAGACATGTTTAATTGAAGTACAAAACATAGCAAAATGGTAAATAAATGTCTGCAACATTTATTTACCATTTAGCAATTTTTTACACTTCAATTGAACATCTCATTTATTCTACTTTAATTAAACACTGAGGGTGTTCTAATAGCTTTATAGACCTGCAGCTCGGGCCTTTACGGGCGTTCTGGTCCCTCATACCTCATTAACTCGGTCTTCAGGGCCCATAATGTGCAGTGCAACCCTCGCTGCAGGTCTATAAATCTATATGATATCTCCACCAGAAAATTCAAGGTGTAATGTTTTAAAGGAAGTTTATACTAATCAAACAGTTTTTGAAGTGGTGAAATTTGTACCAGATGTCATTGGTTCCGACACATGCGAGTTGATAAATAAAATACTTGATTAACGAAAAAGAAATTATTTCATTATGATTAGGCTGAAAATTACACAAAATGTGCTTTATGTGATTCATATAAAGACTTTGATCAAAATTATCGCAAAGGGGAGATTCTACCATGTTGGATTGCATGTTTTTCCTTCGGGTAATTCACGTTCTTTACTTCGTTTCCATCTCAATTTGATTCAAACAAGCTCTGTAGATCGAGAACGGGTACACAATGTTCTGAGAAAACCAGTTTTTTTGCAGTATAGGGGTACATGAAACTATAAAGCCTCCGTTAATAGATTGCAGTGGCACCTGTGATTTGTGCAATAGGCATTTTCAGTCCTTATCCGATTACAGATGACGCTATTAGTAGAGAAACATCATGGAATAGATTTTTAATCTCAGATCAAAAATCCTTGAATTTATCCGTATGTAAAGCACTTTTAGAGAGAATGGAAGAATGGTTTGAATGGATTGAGACTATGTAAGACTGAGGTTGAGAGGTCAACGACAGAGTCATGGAAATTGCACATTCCCCACAGATGTTTTTCTTTCTAAATTTCTACCCCGGATGAGGAAGACATTAGTCCGGACCACACCTTTCTCAAGAAGCACTTTTAGAGATACAGAGTTTAATATCAAAGGTTAAAAATTTAAAATTAAATGTGGAGCAAGGATTACTACTACATCTTCAATTATATGAATATGAAGTGATATAGGGTCATTTTATACTATAAATGATTGTGAATTTGTATTGACAAATGAGAATGTATTAGATACACACCTTTGTAAAAATGTATTTGTTGTGTACTTTCTGACGAAAAGTTTATACAAACCAAAACATCTATAAAAAGAAAATAACAAAAAAAGATGATACCCGCTGCAGGAGGCAAAGGAAGAGGGGGAGTGGCAGGCAGCCCTAGATATGTTGCTGTGACCCTGGAGACTTTGATCTCCTCCATGTGGTCATCAGCCCTGCTGCCCAAGAGATTGAACCTTCAAAAGGTATGTTTAAGAGTCTGGCATGTACATGCATGGCGAATCCTGAAGTCTGCATCTGTAAGCCCAGAATTGAATTTTTTGGGTTCTGGCTCTCCAACTTTCTGGGTCCGCGAAACCTTTCCCCAGGTTTTGCAACATTCCCTTTGTGGCCAGAAAAACGTCTACAGACATTCCCGTGTCACTGCAACCTTTTTTCCTGATGTGCTGCCCCAAGTAGCCCATATGGCCAAAAGGGTAGGGATGCTTTTGAAGCACCCCATTTTGGTTCTGGGATGAATATTCTGAAGTGTGTTGTGGAATGTGATGGTGGCAATGGTGAGTTAGTTTTATGCTACACCAGGATTACCACATCCATAGCCCATTGCACAGATATTTCAGACATTGGGATAATGCATTTTTTAAGCCCTGCTTCTGGTCATTTTGTTTTGGGCCATATCTTTGGATATGTGGACCGAAAGGCACAAAAGCTGTTTTTTCTGATGAAGGCTCATTGTGAACCCACAAGGGCGCCATTGGTTGCGGTTTAAACTGGTGTAGATGGGTGCACAGTCCTCTAGAATTCCCAAACTACATCCAGTGGGGGAAAGACTGTTGGCCTTTAGAGCCACTCTGATTGTCGGGCTGCCAAAAACTGTGTGCTCACCTTTGATGTGATTAATGGGTCAGCTTAGGCCAGAAGTGAGTATTATCAGTGCAAGATCCTGTGCATTCTTCAATGCTCCACCTCAATTCCTGTAGGACCGCTACTGAAGATGGGCTGCTGCTGAATACCCTGAGGAGGCCTTACTGGATGGAACCTGGCGCCTTGCCCTCTGCTCCTTTCCGGCAGGAAGAATCAGAGGCTGGGCATTTACTTCATACCGTTGTCCGACCTAGCTGGACTGACTGTTCCTTTGTGGGACATCTTCCTGGTGTGCAGTGCTGCCCCCCCCCCCCCCCCCGGCAAATCCTTCCGGCCCAGGTGCATCAAGGTGGGGAGCCTTTCTGGCCTAGAACGAGAGTGGCTTGCATTTGCCCCATCTCAGCTCAGTTTGCGGGATATCCTATGTGACCTTCTGCCATTGCTCCCATTGTGGAGCCCTTCTTTGTTGCAGGGCTATCCCCCTTGTTGCTCCTTTGAGCTGACCTGGACCCTTGGTTGGATTCTTCTGTGAACCTGTCAATGTCTTCAGGGATGCTTATTCTTCTGTCTCGTCGGCTGTGATCCCAGGTGCTCAGTTTGTTAGCTGCTTGAACCTGCTCGTTCATGAGTTGAGTCCCCTTTAGACTACTCACCAAACTTGGGAAGCCAGATGTTAGGAAAGATTTCATTTCTGTATGTAATTTTCCCTCCATTTGTCAACCCTCAAACTTTTTGCTGTTGTTTAAACGCCATTGACTGACTTTGCCAGAGAAGCACAGCTTTCAGATGCACTCCTCTGGGCTTTCGCTCACTTTTTATGGGGAAACTGACATGCTCTTAAGACAGTCAGTACTGGGAGACTTTGTTTACCTTACTCCTTTCCTCATGTTGCAACTTTTGTGCAACATGTAACAAGTGTGCAATGTATCTTACCATACAGCACACTTGGGTCTATAGTCATTTCCAAAGGTCCTAGATACTCTCGGTGGACTTTTTATGAACTGTGCAGATGTGCCATGGACAGGACTGGTGGCGTTTGGCACGGTTAGGTGGCCTGGCTCCAAAATGGCCATGCCACGAGGTTCTTTGTCCTGTTCTTTGGCCATCTTGCTCCTTCACCTTCCCCAGGTCGAGTCGACCCGGGCCAGTCCTTATTTGATCATGCACTTTCCTGCAAATCTCAATGCTTTTGCGGGCTTCTGCATGCCTTGTGTGTGTGCCTCCAGGATGTGGGCTGGATGTCTGGTCCCAATACACATGCTGGCTGCCAGAGAGTCTGGAGTGTCCTGAATGCCTGAGACCACTATGGTCTGTGATTGGTCCCCGTATGGAGTGTGCGTTGTTAGGCAGAAACCTGTGCAGTTCCCTTGGGGAACACTGCAAAAGATTTAAGACTACAGGTATAGCAGTAAACCCACTTGGTAGCAGTCCGCACCACCCAGATTTACCTGGTAGCTGTGGCTGAGCAGTCAGACTTCCCTCAAGAAGAGTTAGGCAGTATGCAAAGTATACACAATATGTCCCCAGACACAATAGCACAAGCAAACACTGACCAGAGCTTGGTTTCAAAAGTATATAGTTATTTATTTATAAAACACACATAAGTTGAAAACACTCTAGCAAAGTATAGTACAAACTCTTCAAACACAGTTATGATGAAAGCAGTTTCAACCCTTACTCCTATCTAGACAACTCTAAGTTAACACCACATAATTAAAACAGAGGTGAGCGCTTAACGTTAGATGACACTCTAGTAGGTTAAGGAAAGGGGTAAAAAGAAACAGAAATGGGTTAAACACACCACTCTAAGATCCAGAACACTTGCAATAGGCTCAAAGAAGCACAAAGTCACAGGTGAGCAAAAGTCACTAGGCAGGGCCCACTCTTAGAGTAGCCGGAGCGAAAATGTGCCCAAGATCACACTGTTATTAGGGATTCAAAGTCTTGCAAAGAGTTAGGAAGAGTGTAGAGTGGCTTAGAAAGTTTAGCCAGGGTGTCCCAGGCACTCCCAGGTTCGAAAGCCGGGGGCTAAATCTACCCCGTACAGTCGGTAGCAAGGGAAGCCAGGCGGAACACGGTACCTTAAGCGGAAAGGATCCTCCAGCGGTGGCAGTTGTTCCAGGCAGTGGCAGCAGGGCTCGACGTCGGTCAGGGGAGAAGAAGTTCTCGCTGAAGAGCAGAAGAAGAGGGTCGTTGCACTGCCCGGGAAGAAACCAGCCGCGGAGTCCTCCGGTTGAAGGGTTGTACCGACTTTCGTGGTTGGGGTAAAAGTGGTGGGGTTCCGGTTGCCGGGGTGCTTGGCACTGGCAAGGCGGCCACGAGATACCTCGAGAAGCGAAAAGAAGGCGAAAACTGGTTGTCCCCACCAGTCAAGGGAAGGAGCCACTCTGTTAAGAGTTCTCCTCGGTCGTCGGGAAAAGTGGTGAGACGGTTCAGCAGGGCTCCACCGGGTGGTGTCGTCGAAGCAGGTCGGCTCAGCTCTTCCCTCGTCGGATTCTTGGTCCTGTGGCGACTTCTGAAGTTCCAGTCCCCAAAGCCCTGCTTTTATGCAGCAAACCCCCATTCACCCAGCCTAGCTGTCACTCAAACATGCTAAGTGGTGAGCCGGGCGGCTCACCACTTGGGCCAATCAGGACGGAGTGCGACTTGAGTTACCAAGGTAACTCAGTCCAGGGTGCCTAAATCCCCCTCCACCCCTCCTAAGTACCCCAGACAGAGTGGCACCACTTTGGAGGGCTTCTGTGGAGAAGCCCGCCAAAAGTGGAACAAAGGGCTCCACTTTGGGTCAGAGTTACAGAGGCGAACACCAACGCCATTTTAGAATCAAGTTTTGGCAAAAAGTCCCAACCGGAGTTATAAAAATAAATATATAAACCGGCGGTATGTTTAAGGCTACCGTAAATAAATAATTAAATGTGTTAGCCTAAAACAATGGGAAATCCCATAGGAAAATATTCGCGGTCGAATATAAAACGTAGTTTCCACTGCCACCAGCCAAAACTCGATCAGGGGGGACGGAGACGTGCCCCCTCGACTAACAGACCCTGGGGCAATCGAATTGCCCCAGCCAGTACGTCCACAATATGATGGTTTGTACTGGTTCTGTTCAGGATTCAAGACTAGCAAAGTCTTTGGTGACTTTACATGCCCTGGGAGACAGTAGTCAGTCCCAGGGTATGGAGTCTATGTTGGGGAGTCCCTAGGACACCCCTGGGTCACGGCACAGAGGGTGCTGTGTAACCCACATCACAAAAATACATGAGGCCCTATGGAGTAAAAGACCCCATAGCCCATTCAACACAAGGTTTGTCCAAGATAACACAGTTCAACATGTCCAAGAGTGAGGGAAAAAGAGTCTCACTCTTGGCAGGAGAAAAAAATAAACCCCAGAAATCCAGCAAAGCTGCTGGGGGACTCACTAGGTAGGGAAATTCAGCCTAAACAGAGAATTCTCCCTAACATGCGTTTGTGAGCAAATCTCCCATTGGGTCCTCTCTGTTTTGGCGCAAAGGGAACTTTGGATAAGAGGAGGCTGGAAACACTACTACCATGTCGATATCCTGAGTTCTCACTGAACAAAGGATAGGACCAAGGTATCCTGTAACTATGAAGCTGAGTCGAGGAACCGTTGGTGACATGCTGGAAGGTTTGACACCCTGAGCCCGCTGTCGTCCCATGGCACCCCTCTGCATCTGGTCGTCCAAGAAGATCTGCGAAGACGCTTCAACCCATTGGAATAGTGGGACCAACTATTCTCGGCATCTTCACCAAAGCGTGCAAGTAATCTTTCTCGGAAGTGTCCCTGGGCCAACCAGTGGGCTGACCAGTTTACGCAGGACCTTTGCTCTGTCTCCGCCGTCGTTTTGCGGAGGCCCTCGAAACTTTGTATACTGCTAGCTCTCTGTCCACGGCACCCTCACACCAAATTCCGTACACATGGCATTCCCAGGTCTGAAGTGAGACTAGTGCACCCGGACCGGAGTAAACGCGGTTACAGTGTTGCCCTGCTGCGGCAACTGCCTTTGCAAGTCTGCTGCATTTGTGACCCTCTTGCCCCTGAAGCCTGCTGCAGTGAAACTGGGGCGATTCATCCACCCGGAGCGGAGAAATCGCCACTGTCCCATTTGGGAATCCTCGCTGGATCTCAGGAACTAAAAAGTGCCGAGACGTCCTTTTTGCCGCATTCCAACCTGCAACCGAATTGGAGTAACCTGCCGAAGTTTGGGTCTCCTGTCATCAGGGACCCGTGAGTAATCAATACCCCAACCGGTGGCTCCTAGCACAAGAGCCCATTTTTACACACGTGTGGCCCCTGGGGGCCCCTCTCCTGTCCACTGCAATTGTGAAATAGCAACTCCATCCCAAACTCTCGAACTGCCTCTGCCTTCAAGTGGAGGTCCTTCTTGAATAGTGGGAACATATTCTTCATCGCCTTATCCACCTTCCCGAGCTGCTAGAGACCCCTGAAGAGAACCCGTTTTGCCCATTGGAACAACCACGTGCGCTGGCACTACATGTACTATTGAGCACAAGGCTCCTCTTCTTAGGGCTTGGACTGCCTCTTCGTTAGGTGAATAACAGATGTTGAACTAGGCCTAAAGACTAACTGCACTGCCTGTTTCCTTCCCATCTAGGTTGTTCACATATTTCGTGCAGTCACCCTTTTAGACCCTCCTGGTCTTTTATATATATTGTATTGAGTGTGATGTATTGGTTTACTTAGTGTTACTGTGATTCTTTGCTATGGTCTATGTTACAATGGCCTTGTAATAAATGGGTCTATATTTTTTAATATAACACCTGTCTGGAGTAATTTTTAAGTGTCCTTGCTCAGTGTGCTCATTGAGGTCGTTCAATCACCCTCGGTCCTTTAGTCACCCTCAGCCCTCCTGACTTAGTCTTGACAGCCTGCCATAGCTACCCTGATTGGTCTGGCTTGTCCAGAGGTTACCCTGTTACAAGAAATAAGGCTGGCCTTCTGAACCTCTGCCCCTCCATGTCAGAGTTCAGAAATCCTTCTTAACAAATTGGTGTACAGCGGTGGGATAGGACTGAAGGTATCCAGTGTTGCATACTAGTGAAGGCATTTCAAGTTATTTCTACCAGGCCACACAGTGAATAGTTGTAGTATAAATGAAAAAAGGCCATAGTCCTATCAAACAGTATGGAAACAAGTACCTTGTTAACTTTAAATGCTTCTAAATCTGAAACATTGAGAAGGATGTGTGCTGAGAGAAGTATCTTCTCAAGGCACAAAAATGGAAACGATCCAAAGAATCATGGACTGGCAAGAAGCTCAGCTTAGTGCCATAGCTCCTGTGGACAGTACAGAAGGAGGTGGGGCTACTCCCACTGGCAGAACGGACAGTTCTGTCGCTGAACTTGTTCATGGGACCCATGAGGATTTGGAGGATGTAATGTCCAGTGTTTCCTCTGCCAGTACTGAAGGTGAGGCCATGCTTGAATTCAAGAAGCAAGAACTGCTGTTTAGGCAGAAGGAGCTTGAATTTAACATGACCAAACTGAAAATAGAGCAGGCAGAAAAACAGAAAGACGGGGATCACCAGTTGGAACTGGCCAAGCTTCAGGTTGCCAATGGGTCCAAGGGTCCTGGACATGGGTCTGGGTCCTCCTCTCAACCAAGGTTTCCTAAGGATCTGCTCAGTGTGTATGAGAAAAAGAATGACATTATGGACTGGCTGAATGCATTTGAGTATGCCCGTGAAGTTCAACAAGTTGACAATGCTGATAAAATTGCCTGGTTACTTAGCAGACTGCCCCATCCTGGCTGCAGTGCCATTATGGAAATGTCAAAAGCTGAGAGAGACCAGATTTTGCAATGTTGAAGCAAACCCTCATCTTAAAGTTTGGAAAGACTCCTTCTCAATCCTTAAAAAGAATTAGAGAGTACAAAAAGAAAGGTGGTGGTACTTGGGTATCTTATGTAACTGAATCCTTAAAAATCTGATTGGCTGGGTTGAAGGTCTCTACTTTTGAAGGTATGATATGTCTTGTTATGCTGGAACACATTTTTGCATCTTCTTCCCATGAGCTTAAGCAGCACTTGGCAGATTCAAAGGAGAGAGATCCTAAGAAACGTGCCGTAGCAGCAGACCTTTGGGTGTCACAGAGTGTCCCAAAAGGACAAGACTCGTCCTGGTAAGCAGGAGGGGAAAAAGTCCAAAGATAAGGAGGGCGGAAAAACTGATAAAACTTCCTCCCATAAGGGCCACAAAAGAAAAAATAAGGGTAAGACACAATAGAACTCACAGGGTAGTGGAGGTCAGCCTTCAAGACAGAACTCGGGTTATAGTAAGCCTCCCTATGTAAACAGACCCAGTGGATCTTGTTTTGCTTGTGGACCAACTGACCATGTGAAGGGGGATCCCAGATGTAAGGTCAAAACCTTGGGGGTCCACTCTGCTAATCTGACATTCTCCTCCTATGAGGAAGAAGAGATTACAGTGGCATCCTTCTCCTCACACTCCTTCCCCAGTGGGATAGAAGCTGAGGTAGTTTTAGTTTCCCTGGGTTCCTGGGAGCCTAAAGTCTCAGAGGCCTATGCTGGGATTCAAGATAATACCAAGCACTACTTTAAAGACAGTGTGCTGATCAAAGGAGTAGATACTCCTGCTCTTAGGGATAGTGGGTGCAGTCGAACTGTAGTGGGTTCTACCTTGGTAGACCCAGAGGCAGTTGCCAGGGCTCCTCTGGCCCCCACTAAATTGGCTGATGGCCCACCTCTCATGTTCCCAGTAATACCTGTTACTCTTACTCTAAATAGTACAGCAGTCAGAATTCTAGTGAGTTTACAGAGGAATGTCCCAGGAAAGGTCTTGCTGGGAAATGATCTCAGTGCTTTAGGGTTTGTGGGAGATACAGCTGAAAGACCCTGCACAAGGTCTCAAACAAGGGCCGCACTGGCCAAGATCAATGCCCTGCCCCAGCCAAAGGGGAAACACAAGGCTAAAGGAGTAAGAAAATCCAAAAGAGGGAAAGAAAACATTCCCCCCTAACTCACCTACCACTGAGGTGGAGGTAGTTGGTCAATCACCAGGACCTGACGAAGAGGTGGTAATAGCCGAAATAATTGACCCACATGACCATCCTAAACTAAATGATTTGTTAGTAGAAGGTGGTCCTGATAGGGAAGAATTTAGTAAGGGCCAACGTAAGTGCCCATCTCTGGAAGGCCTAAGGAGACAGGCCTGCTCCCAGCTTGAGGGTGAACCTCCAGGGAAGCACAGAATTTATTGGGAAGGTGGGCTCCTGTATAGTGAGCCTACAGAGTCTACAGAAGGAGACCATAGGAGGTTGGTGGTTCCCCTTGTTGTAAGACCCTTCCTCCTGCAGCTTGCGCATCAAGTGCCCCTTGCTGATAACCTTGGAATCAAGAGAACCAAGCAAAGGTTAGCCATGAGCATCTACTGGCCCAAGATGGGGGTGCAAGTAGAAAGTCATTGCAGGAGCTGTGCCTCCTGCCAGTTATCTGGTAAGAGTGGCTCAACAATCCAAGCTCCACTGGTACCACTCCCAGTTGTGGGGGTACCATTTGAGAGGGTAGGGATCGACATTATTGGACCCCTGATCCCCAAACATCCTCAGGCAATAGGTTTATCCTGGTGCTGGTCGACCATGCCACCAGGTATCCTGAGGCCATCCCATTGAAAACTGTAACTGCCAAGTCAGTTGATAAAGCTTTGCATGGCACCTTTACTAGGGTTGGCTTCCCTAAAGAAGTTGTGTCTGACAGAAGCAGCAACTTTATGTCCAAGTATATGCAGGCCATGTGGAAGGAATGTGGGGTCACCTATATGTTTTCCTCTGCATATCACCCACAGACCAATGGCATAGTTGAACGTTTTAACAGGACCTTAAAGAGCATGATTGGGGCTCTGGAAGAACCCCAAAGAAGAAAATGGGATCTTCTGTTACCATGCTTACTGTTTGCCTACAGAGAGGTACCACAAGAGGGTGTTGGCATCAGCCCCTTTGAACTTCTGTTTGGTCACCCTGTACCAGGCAGGGCAAGCTCTGGTGAAACACTGGTATGACCAGAAGGCTTCTCTCATCAATTTCCCCCCTGGTCAGCAAGTCCTGATCATGAATCTTATGAGGCCTAGAGCTTTACAGGACAAGTGGTCAGGCCCTTACAGAGTGGTGGAGTCACTGGGTGAGGTCAACTCTTTAGTGGACCTTGGAAGGGCTGGTCAGGCTCCAAAAGTGTTCCATGTAAATAGGCTGAAGGCTTTAATCCCAAGAGTTGAAATCGGAGCACTGCTGTTGGCTTCAGATGTTGAAGAAGAGGAGTCTGAACCTCTTCCTGACCTGTTCTAAAGCAGTCCTTCAGACAGCTTTATTGAGGGTGTCCAAGCGGCCCCTTACCTGACTTCTGATCAACAGGCTGAGGTGAAAACTTTGCTTAGGCAGTTCTCCCCCTTGTTTTCACAGTCCCCTGGTTTGGCACCTTGGTGCAAACATAACATTGACACAGGAGACAGTGTACCTACCAAAAGTAGGGGATATAGAATGTCAGACAAAGTAAGGTCTTACATAAAGACAGAGGTCAACAAAATGTTGAATCTTGGGGTGATTGAACCCTCCAGTAGTCCTTGGCCCAGCCAAGTGGTTTTGGTTCCAAAGGCAGGTACTTCTGAATTGAGGTTCTGTGTTGACTACAGGGCTCTGAATGCTGTCACCAAGACAGATGCATACCCCTTGCCAAGACCAGATGAGCTGGTGGATACTTTGGGTGCCTCCAAGTACCTCAGCACGTTTAACCTCACTGCAGGCTATTGGCAAATAGCCCTTGCAGAGCATGCCAAGGAGAAGACAGCTTCTTTAATCAAAACTGGTAAAGACCCGAAGGGTCTTTACCAGTTTAAGGTAATGGCTTTTGAGTTGAAGAATGCCCCTGCCACTTTCCAGAGGCTTGTGAACCATGTGTTGAATGGGTTGGACGAATTCTGTCTTGCATATCTGGATGATATAGCAGTCTACAGTG
Source organism: Ambystoma mexicanum (assembly GCF_040938575.1). Lineage (NCBI taxonomy): Eukaryota > Metazoa > Chordata > Amphibia > Caudata > Ambystomatidae > Ambystoma > Ambystoma mexicanum. The sequence continues at coordinate 330,138,155 of NC_090929.1, forward strand.
CCACCTGGGAAGACCATGTGAAACACCTTGGGATTGTGTTACAGGCTCTTCAGAAGGCCCACTTGACCAGAAAGGCCAGTATGAGCCAGATTGGACAAGGATCAGTGGTCTACCTTGGACATGAAGTAGGTGGAGGGAGGATAAGGCCTCTACCCAGTAAAGTACAAGCAGTACAAGACTGGCCTACCCCGACTACACAGACCCAAGTGAGAGCCTTTTTGGGACTCACTGGGTACTACAGAAATGTCATGGCAGACTATGGTACCATAGCTGCCCCTCCGACTGCTCTCACTACTCCAAAGAAACCCAAGAAGGTAACTTGGTCTGAAGAGTGTGAGAAGGCCTCCAATGGCTTAAAAAGACTCCTTGTGCCAGGCTCCTGTCCTGTCATGATGCCTACTCCCGGGAAGCTAGTTCAGGCCCAGCGTCCCCGAAAGCAGACATGTCCCCAGGGAGGGACCCAGCAACCCCTTATAGGGGCTCTTTGGACATTGTCCTGGCACATTTGGCGCCAGGCTCATAGAAGGCATCAGTCCTGGCACCATAGGCGCCAGGCTCATTATGGGAGTGCTTGGATGGACTTACCTGATGCAGACCATGCTGCCGGATCCAGACCTCCTTGAGGTCTGAAAGGGACTATTTTACCTATGGGACTATTTTACCACTCGGGCGTGGCTGAAGAAGAATACTTACCTGGTACTACTTTGGGGGCTATTTAAACCACGCCCAGACAGCAGCTCACGCTTCGCGTTCTTCTGCATCTAGCAGCTGGACGCTCACCGTGTCTGCTCCTGCATCCTGGCTCCAGCCACACTCGCCTGCAACCTGGAACACCTGAAAAGGAAGGAAAGGAGAGAAAGGTGAATAATTGAACTTTACCTACCTCCATCCGGAGTCCGGAACCATCACTCCGACGATCCTGAGAAAAGACATTTTTAGAAGCGCATCGCATCGCTCGCTGCAGCGCCGCGTTCCACTCACCTTTACGAGGCGCTCTTCAGCGAACATTGGCACCATCCGCCGCCTTTCAGCTCCTAAGGAGAAAAAGAGACAAAACAAAGGTGAGCGAAGGAACAGATTGTGGAAGACCTGATTCTTCCATCTTAAGACTTACCCGATTATTGTTGGGACAATCTTTCCTCACCTCGGTTCGGCGCCGCTTCTTTGGCACTTCCGTACCCCGGCCCCTAAGGGGAAAAAGACACACGCATTAGTGCGTGAAAGCAAGATCACTAAGGGAACCATCCATCAAAAAGACTCAACAGAGTTTACCTTCGGCGAATCCATTCCTCTACGTGGATTCTTCATCCTGCATCTGAAATAGAGAAAAGGACAACGGACAATTAAGGCTTGAACTTTTGCAACTGAATACTTATGGCCTCATATCGGAAAAGTCAAGCGGAGTTGAATATTCACCAAACCCGAGATCCAGTGAAGTAACTGGAAATCAACGCGCCCCTGCATCGGAAGCAGGATGGAGAGCTTGTCCTTTCAACTCTAAGGTGAGACTCTACGGGGAATCGCGGAGGGGGTTCGAGGAGTGTGAGAGGGGGAAGGGGGGAATCCGACACATTATCCAGCAGACAGTTAATCCCCTTTTCCATCTACAGAAGGATTCTTCTACGGGCCAGACAGGCAAGGTTTGGGGGTCCGGTCCAGTCAGTCTTCCGAGTCCTGCGCATCACCTTAGAAGAGGTCATAACAGTCCAGAACAGGTCGGCGCCTCCGTGGGAATCAGGTGAGCGTTACATGTCCTGAGGGCCCCTGGTTATCAAAGACCTTTTATTGTGCTGACAGATGCCTCTGACACTCGGATAGGAGCTGTACTACCACAAGTAGATGAGAAGGGTAAAGAACACCCTATTGGCTTAATTAGTCACCACCTTAAGGACAGAGAGCTCAGATGGTCCACAGTAGAGAAAGAATGTTTCTCTGTTGTGTGGGCCCTAAGGAAGCCGAGGCTCTACCTCTATGGGACCCACTGCCCTGTACAAACTGGCCATAAGCCCTTCAAGTGGCTAATGAGCATGAAGGGAGAGAATCCAAAGTTGCTTAGGTGGTCCATAAGTCTGCAAGGCTTTGACTTCACTATTGAGCATAGGCCAGGTGTCCACCATAGCAATGCTGATGGGTTGTCCAGAATGTTTAACCGACCTGAACAAGAAACTCATCCAGGGTTGGATTAGTTCCCCCTGTCCTTAGTCTGGGAGGGGCGTGTGTTAGGAAAGATTTATATTTCTGAATTATTGTCTGACCTTTTGGTCTTTCTAGTTTGCTCTAATCCCTTTCTTAAGGCCTATATAGGCATAGTATTCATCTCTTAGGTTAGACTCCCATATCGCGTGTTCTGGACTGAATTGATCAGTGCCTCCTCCCTTTACAGTTGTGTTTTAATATATCTTACTGCATTTTAGTGTATGTTTCAAAGTAGTTATTTGGCTGTTTTAGTCCTGATGGAATACTAAATAAATTGACACAGTAGACGTTACCTACCCAGTTATAGTCCTTCCGTGACTAGCATCTGTTTAGTCGCATGCTTTTCATAGGCAACCATCTTGTAGTTGGCGCAGATTACTACATGTCGTTTACTTTCAAAGTGAAAGGTTGTGGACAGCGTCATTCCTGTCACTATTCCTACCCTATGTGTACAGGTACCTATGATGCCCGAGTCAGCACACTCCGATTGATTTTCTGATATGGTGTGAGTAGCTTAAGCAAAGGAAGCAGTGACTGTATGTACTAGAATTCCTGTGTGGGGAGGAAGGGTGAGCGTGTAGTACCAAACATATACAAGCCACAGAAAGACTATTTATGGGTAAGTAAACTTCTGAGGCTTGTGAATCTATTTACACTCTCATGCTGTGCCTACATTAGCAAGCAGTACCTGCAGATCAAGGCAGTTGAGCAGAAAGAAAATAGGCAGATAAATGTTTTAGTATAGCCTAGCCCGCCTGAGAATCTGCCAGTGCGTGTGTGTTTACACAATGCAGTGTGAAAGTGTGCAGTGAGTGCCAAGTGGCAGCTTTAAAAATAGGATCTAGGTGTGAATGGTAGGGGGTTGCAGGCTAGATTATAGAATTCTTGAATATAGAGCACTTTCCAGCATACGAAGGTAGATTTAGTGACTGGACACCCCTTCTGGAATGCTGCAAAATACACAAAGAACTGACTAGTCTTACATAGTATTTTTGTCTTGTGTGGTAAGTCAGACATAAAAGATTGACAAGAAGGCATGGTTCAACAACTTTTATGAAAGAAAAGAAGACCCAACTACTATCTCTATAGCCATGATGATGGGTTATCCGTAACCTCAAAGAAAACAAACTGGTCCTCGTTAGGATGTCTCACAGAAACTCTGTCCTCCGTCCAGACCTATTCCATCCTATGCCCGATACCTACCACTAACAAACTAAACTAAATAATCTTAGCCGAAGTAATTCCGTTCCCACTCTACTTGGCTCGTGGTGGTTTGGTTTCTGAACCACGACCCATTGTGTTTTTGGTTCGCTCACTCTCTCACTCAGGCTTCGGCTTGCTGTTTCCAATCAAAGTTGGATGCTTTTAGTATTTCCCTCCTTTTAGAGAAGATTGCTCGAGACCACCATGCAAGAGTTTTTAACAGTTCCGAAAGGTTTGTCTCCACACTGGAGTAGCTGGTTCCTTAAACCTGCTTCTTGTTTGCAAGAACAATATGGATGTATCCTGCTTATTCTGATATTTTAATCTCTTGTTCACCCCTACTAGGTCTTTTAACCTTCTGTGGCTTTTTACATCTTCTAGCCCAGTGTGGACTATCTGACGCTTCAGGTTGTCTAGGCAAGATATCGTGTTCACCTACTTTTGCGGTATTCAAGGTTGAGCCCCTCGTGGGATACCCAACTTCTTACATCGTCTGGCTTTCACCCCCCTCGTGGGGTATTTTCTGAGTCAGCCCTTTGTGTGCTACTAGACTCCTCTGGTCGTTTGGTTCTTGTGACGTGTTCTCTCCCTCTTGGGTTATCTCTGGGTTAGCTCTTCATAGGCTGTCTGGCCCTTCAGGCCGTTGGATTCACTGGCTGCATTCACTCTGGTTGCATTCACCCCTCGTAGGATAATCACAGACTCAGCCCAATGGGCTGTCTGGGTGCCTCATCATCCTCCACCCGTGTCTTCAAACTTGCCGAGTACCTGCTCTCCTACTGCGGTGCTCAGTGGGGTAGGAGGCTTCTCCATTTTTTTGCGGAACTTTGTCTCTGACGTCTTAGCTATCGGGTCTTCTTCGGTTCCTCCTGCCTGCAGCGAATCACCTGTCGTTTCGGCAGCTCTGCACTCCACAGGCTCTAAGCCTACCTGAACCCAGCAGCTCCCCAGAGGGGCTCTGGGTGTCCTCAGTTCACCACATTCTCTGCATGCTCCTGCCTCCAGGCTCCTCATGAACGCCCCCTCCTCGGTGCTCCAGTGCAGGCTTCTGTTTTACCTTCAGGCTGGCTCTATCCGCTCTGCATCGGCTGTAGGCCTTTTCAACTCCTTCCTGGAATGAGAGGTCAGACAATTGTTCTGAAGGTGATGCAGTCTCTTAAACCTACCAGCTGTTCAGGTGATCCTTGTCCTTCCAAGGTGGTAAAGACCTGTGCACGAATACGTGCTTGAGCAATCACAGAATTTGTGAACACTTCCTTTCAGGCTGCTTCTGTTCCTGAATGTATTAAGCAAGCATGGATCACTCCCTTACTAAAAAAAAAGCAACATTTGATCCTGATATTGCTACCATATCGACCCATCAATAATGCGCCCTGCCTTTTGAAAATATTAGATCGGTTAGCATACTTACAGACTTTACAGCCTGTCATAGCACTGCATCTGCTTTCTTAGATCTCAAAGCAAGCACATTCAAAAATATGGATAGTGGCCTTGTATCCCTTCTTGTTTTATAAGATCGGTCTGCTGCCTTTGATCTTGTTGATTTTACTATTCTTTTTTTTACCAGAGTTCAGTCTACAGCGATGTTCTCAAAAGAGGCGCCCGATTGTATTTTATCTTAGTTATCTGATAGATTAGCCCGAGCGTTTGTAAAATGTTGATGGCCTTCTCGGATGAACACCTGTGCTGGGTGCCACTGGGTTCACGCCTGTCACTCACTTTGTTCAATATTTTTAGGAAACTATTATTTGAGTTGTTGGGTGTTTTGAAACACAATTTACTTGATGTATAAGCACCTTATAAAAGCACAATAAATAAATCAAATTGGATGACAGGATATCCTGTATGCAAACTATGCTTACGACACAAATACTGTTATAACTTTCAGGTGACTATGGATCAATGACACTTTTGAATTTATACAAAGCTGGATGGCACATAATGGGCTAGCATTAAATGAGGGAAAAACTGAACTCCTTCTGGTTGGGCCACAACAATGGCTTGCTAAACTACCTGTATTGTACCAGAGTTTTACTATTACTGGCTGCACCATTGATGTTCTTTCAGGTTAAAAGACTGGGTGTTTACTTGGACTCTACGCTCTCGATGAAAGATCATGTCAATGCAGTGATCTCTTCATCTGCATATTATCTAAAGCTGTTATGCCGGATCCGGCGTTAGCATCTCGGAGGAAAATTGCTGCGTTTGTTCGGCCGAACTACAGAACCCTTAACTACCCCCTACCTCACTCAAGACAGCGACTGAACAAGTCGGCAACACCAGCTGACAAGGCTACCTACAGACCAAGCCCAAACTTGTAGCGGACAACTCTATACACGCAGTACTACACCACAAGACAAGCAGACCAAAGCAAAAATCAAATCGGCATTAACAAAACAACTCACAAGCTTACAATGCTGCGCAAACGACCTATACTGAGGGAAAGAAAAAGAAAAGAAAGAACACACACACACCGGAAAAACAACAAAGACCCACAACTGCAGAACACACTCTCACAGACAGGAACGAGAATCGAGCCAACGTTGAGAGAAGAGACAAATCCCTCTCCTTAATTCCATACCTCGCAAACAACCTGTCACCAGAACAAACCAACCCAACGCTAGAACCAGCAACAGCAAACAACCAAACACAACCACGCAGAAGAAGGATGGACAACAATAGTAAAAACAGAAACAGAAACGACGCAATAACTTACATCACCAAAACAAGAGGAACTTCCACTCGACACCCACAACTCCTGGAAGAAGAACCCGATGAAAACAAAAACCCAAGACAAAACCTAGAAGAACTTTTCAATGACACAGATGCACCTGTACCAACACCTCAACTAGAGATCGACCAGAAAGGAAACCTCAACACCGATCTGAAGACGACCCCAACAAGAAAGCCCAAACCAAACTACACCTCCAAACTCCACTGCAATCTAATAAACGTAAAAAAAAACATCAATCCATGTCAAAACACTCAGATCTTTGACCTACTCAATGACAACGGCATTGACATCCTATTCATCACAGAAACATGGCTGGACGACAACTACAAAATCACACTCCAAAGCTGCCTCCCAACCAACCTACTTCAAATGCCTTCAAATAAACAGAAAAAATAAAAAAGGAGGAGGCATCGCTATAGCATTCAAAGGACACATGAAAATAAAAACAGGCAAACCTCTCAACATCATCAACTGTGGAACCATGGTCATACACCTAACAGCAAGCCCAAAAACCAACATCACATTCATCCTGGTGTACAGATCACCAACATACGATGGAACCTTTCATAGAAGCCATCACCAACATAGCCATCAAGCACGAACATCTAATCATCCGGGTGGACTTCAACATCTGGTTTGAAGAAAGTCACGCCAACTCCCAAAACTAACTAACTGGACAACTTATAACCACGAAACTACGACAGCTGGTCAAAGGGGCAACACACTTGGCAGGACACACCCTTGACGCAATCTTTGCCAAGGAAAAACTCATTACCACGCACCGCCGATACAAATACTGTGGAGCGACCATCTCATCCTCCCATTCGTGATCAGACTACCAACTCAAGTCTGCATCCAGCCCCCCCAAACACACGACCACCACAAAAAGAAACTGGAAAAGCGTCAAAGCAAGCAACCTATTCGAACAACTGGAGACGACCAAACCATCAACTATAGAACTAGAGCTGGCTGACCTACACGGGAAAGATCGCCCCGGAAAACCATTCACCCCATCAAAGAAAAAGAGCAATGGCAAAATGGTTCACCCCACTACTAAGCACCATGAAAAAGAACAAGAAGATGGAACTAGAATGGAGGAAAGAAAACCCAGACAGAATAATACTGTTCCAGAAACAAATCCGTGCATACAAGAAGGAAATACAAAAGGCGAAGAGAAGGCATTATGATGACAGAATCACCAATGCCACCAACACACAAAAAGAAAAGTTCAACATCATTAAAGAAATGAGAAACCCACCACGCTGCGACAACACCCCAAACCCTCTGAGAAACTTTGCAATGACCTGGCAGACCACTTCAAGAACAAAATCAACGACATCCAACAAATCATACAAAACAGACCAACCAACCACAACATTCTACCAACCGGACCCAACACAGAGCCACAGCACAAACTCCAAAACTTTCCTGAGATATCAGCAGAGGCATTTGTCTTGTTGGTAAAACACAGCCAGAAAGCAGGATCATCCATGGATCCCTGTCCCCCTGACATCTACAAATCAATCCTTGCACAAGGAACGCTGTCAGAATATTACGGAAACATCCTAAATTTCTCACTAGCAACAGGAACTGTACCAAGAGCCTTCAAATCAACATACATCAAACCGCTTTTAAAAAACACAAGTGGCCTCCAACTACAGGCCGATCTCAATCATTCCCTACCCAGCAAAACTCATTGAAACCTACATATACAAACTAACCCAAGAACACAGAGAAATATACCACCTGCTAGACGAAGTACAAGCTGGTTTCAGACCCGCAAGAGGAACGTAAACAGCACTACTATCCATCTGGGATGACCTAAAAACTAACGCGGACTCCAACATAACCTCAGACCTGATTCTGCTCGAGCTCTCCGCAGCGTTCGACACAGTTAGACATGACAACCTAACCAAAAGACTAGAAGACATAGACAAAACGGACATGGCACTACTCTGGACTAAATCATTCTTAGCAGAGAGAACAGAAACCGTATGGATAAAACCCTTTAAATCCACCCCACGAGTTAAAGACTGGAGTACCACAAGGATCCTCACCATCACCACTGTACTTCAGCATCTACCAGACTCCAGTAATCAGAATCTTCAAAAAATCCAACATTACGTGCTACAACTAGGCAGATGACACTCCAATCATCTACAAAATCGAGTGTCTAAAAGAAGTCTTTAACTGGATGAATGCCAACAACCTGAAAATCAACCAAGGGAAGACAGAAATCATGATTATATCCAAAAACCAAGAGAACAACACCTACATTCCATGGCCAACGGAAATAGGAACCACACCAACACCATCTAAGGTAGTAAAAAATCTGGGAGTCCTGATGGACAACACCCTAACCTTAGAACCACAAATAAATGCATGCAATCATCAAGAAAGGCTTCTTCCTCCTCCACACAGCAAGAAGAATCCTACCTTTCCTCTCCTTCACCCACAGAACACTCACAATCGTTGCCCTCATCATGTCAAGAATCGACTATGCAAACAGCCTCTACCTCGGAATACCAGAATACCTCCTGAAGAAACTACAACGGATCCAAAATACAGCAGCCAGACTGATCCTCAAACTATCCAGAAGAGACCACATCACTCCAGCCCTAAAAACACTGCACTGGCTCCCAGTCAAACATCGCATCACCTTCAAAACAATTTGCATAACACACAGGGCAATCAGCAGACAAGGAGCAGAATTCCTACAAAAGAAAATAACTATCAACAAGCCAACGAGACGCCTCAGATCAAGCAACAAAATATGCGTGGAACAAAAACCATAACTTAAGAAAAAACTTGGAGGCGCCTCCTTCTGCCACTTAGCCGCAAAAACCTGGAACAACATCCCGAAAGAAATAACACCAAAGATCACCTACACTTCAGAAAATTACTAAAAACCTGGTTCTTCAACTCCACAGATTCAAACTGAAAAAACCGAATCAATCGAAAGTGGGAATCGTAAAGAAAAGTATGACTAAATTTAAGAGGACACTGACCAACACCCAGAACCGACCAGAGAAACTCTTACCACAATAAGAGAGACAACGCCAAGTCAAATAGAACACAAGCAACACTCACAAGACAGAAATAAGCATCCCTAGCCAAATCCAGCCAACAACCTCACCTGCCCCATTATTGCTACCAGGTACCATACATGTATAGAGTTGTGTGATTGCTAGCACTTACCACACTTGAACTAAGTTGTGACCATTGGCATGGACACTGACCATATGAGCTGTGAATGAATGCAGGTACCGCCCCTGGACGTAATGCAAACACTGGCATGTGCCACGTTGCGAAAGGGCTGTGAATGATAGCCTGCAAAAACAACTGAATAAGATATTGAATGCCACCACACGCCACATATAGATGGAATAGCCTTGACTGGTCAATGCCGCGCAGTGACTAAATTGGGAATGCTCCCTGGGCCAGATTTTAATGGACGCACATATGCCTGCCTGCCCACATACAAACAGATGTTCCGTAGGTGGCCGAGGCCGAACTTGGGTAAGGTTATGAATGGGAGTGGAGGCCATGTGCGAAAGAGACTGAGTATCGGACGGCCCAGATCAGGACAGAGAGGCAGAAATGCTCCAAACCCCACCTGGAGAAAATAGGGACATTTCAGCACCTCACGTCGGGACAGCAATGCCAATTAACCAATCCACTAACAATTTCACCCCTCTGCATACAACCCTCAAACTCTAACCAAACACAACCACAAGCCTACAGCACAACAAACTGCACAAACTTCACTACACCGCAACAACAAAGCAAAACACACAGACTCCCTCAACAGTACACGACGACTCCAGACCGTAAAACACCCCAGGCCTAGCCAACGGACACACCGGGCTGAGGCCGCCAACAGCACATCACTGCTCTCTTGCACTTTTCCAGTTTATTCCCATTAACTCACACCCCCTTTTTTTCCCCTTTTTCACAGCCGCCAGGGGACCACTCTGGTGGTTATAGAGCACGGTACAAATATCCTTTAACATTAACAATAATCAGAGGTAAAATAGATTATTGTGACAGCTTTCTCGGCAGCACTTCACAGAGTAATATTGCCAAGCTTCAAGTGCTTCAGAATAACGATGTTAGTATAGTGGGCTTCCTTAAGCGCAGAACACATGCTACTGTGGCTCGCAGAGCACTGCATTGGCTACCAGTGAAATAGGGCCTACAATTTAGGATACTTACTATTGCCCACAAATGTCTGTGGGAACAATCCAGTTTACCTTAAACAAAGGCTGCACGTTAAACAACACATGCATTCTTTAAGATCTAACCAGAGTCATCTACTTACAGTTACTTATGTTATGACTTACTAAGCACAAAGTCGCAAAATAAAGCAGACTGTGAACAGAAACTGGGAGATTATGAAACTGGATGATAATTTAAAGAAGTTATTTGCAAATCCGCCAATCTTTGCGTATAAGAAAAATATGTCATTGAGGAACATCCTAGTATGAGCAGAGTTTACAAAACGGGGTCTGACCAGAACAAAGTACACAGGAACACAGCCATGTCATAAGTGCGAACATTGTAGTAACATTCTCAGGGGAAATTGCATCACACACCAGCACTCTGGCAAAGAATTCTTCGTGCAGCATTCAAGCAATTGTGACTCCTCCAATGTGGTCTATGGCATGAAATGCCCTTGTGGTTTTTACTACGCAAGGATAACATCACGTAAAGCCAAGACACGTTGGCCGGAGCACAAATCTAACATTAGGAAGAGGAACCAAAAGTCACCAGCAGCAGTACATTTTACTGAGGAGAAACATAACACAGCACAACTTCAGTTTGTTATCCTGGAGCGGATAACTATAGCCAAAAGAGGGGTTGATATGCAGAAGAATCTGTTACAAAGGGAAATAGTCTGGATTGAGACATTGGAGTTCCTAGCCACTCGAGGGCTGAATACTGAGTGGGATTTGACACATTTCCTGTAGATAATGGTCCATCAATTACTTGTAATTAGGGTGGCGAGTAGGATAAACACATAGCACAAATGCTTTTTTATAGAGCATTCCCTAACCCAGAATGTGAACTGACTTAACACCCAACAGAGTGGTGATCCATAGATTGACCAGAAGGGCGCTGATCTTGAGTGAGTAGGAATGGTATTACCCAAATTGTTCGAATTACCTAACTGACCGACAGTCAAGGGTCCGAATTTACCTTTGCACAATTGACTATATATATATATATATATATATATATATATATATATATATATATATATATATATATATATATATATATATATATATATATATAGTGTTAGTAGTGATTTAACATTGTACATGATGGGGGGGGGTGTTCTGGTCCTGAAATAGATATGAAGGCACTGATGCATGAAAGAGATTGAAGTTAACCGAGGAGAAACAGCCATTTAGTCCCGGGAGGTATACGAGAGAAGTGGTGGAGTCGAGGCAGGCGAAAGTGTCAATAATGTTATTGCAGATGAAGATACAATAAGGTCAGATTGGTAGACATGGAAGTTTTTGTTAGAATTTATTATGTTAAAGTTGTTTAAGAAGGTTGATGAGGAAATAAGAAATATTCTCTGTACTGTGACCACACGTTATTATAACCATGCAAAGGTGGCCACCATCTTTTCTCATGCAACGGTCCAGCCTTGTGCAGACAGTTGCCATGACTACAGCAGATACATAATATGGATGCATTGGCAAGAATACAGAGTCTGGGTGTATTTACTGTGTATTCCAAAATAATGTTGTTTGTTCAAATATAAACACCTGTATGTTTGAGGAAAAAAAATTTGCATAAAATGATATGCAAAAGAAGCAAGTTATATTCTGGTCATTGCTGAAATTGACCTTAAATATACTGATATATTAACGAATAAATATTTGAGTTACTTTTGCATTTATCTTCCTAACACATTATACAAATAATCTATAGGGGTTATACCATTTACAACAACTTTCTTTTTGGGAACATCTACTCACAGTGCGACGGATTAAAGATAGAGAAGGCTGGAAAACGTGCTTTCAATTTTATTGCCCCGGCCCTCTGGAATGAATTGCCCTTTCACTTGCGCCTGGATACATTTCTTGTATCGTTTAAGAAAGTCTTGATAACATTTTATTTTACATGATTGTACTGAGTTCTTCTGCTGTAACGGTCTTGCTGCTTTTTAGCATGTCTGTTTTTACCTGTATGTTTTAAACTTGAGTGTTTTATTCTTTCCTTACTTTCGATTGTTCTGTTTTTGTATCAAAGTGGGCTTTCTTCATTTTAATTGTCGAGTCCTTTTTTAGGATGTTTTTATCCTTATTAGCACCCTGGGAGGGCGGCGCAGCCAATCAGGTTCCGTGGGATCACGGGCTAAAACCTCTGATCTGAGCTTGCGTTCCTCATAACCTGCCGGCTACCTCCACCGCCCTGCAGTGCCATCTTGCCCCCACCCTCTCCATTTCTTTTTCATTTTTTAACTATTCCCCAACCCTCCTCCCATGCCCACTCCCCCGATAGTTGCAGCAGCGGTGCCCGCCGCCCGCGCAGCTTCACTGCCTCCTGCTTTTACGGCGGCCATGGTAATGGAAGGGGGGCTGCGCATGGAGACCTGCCTTCTACAACCATGGCGGCCATCTAGGCAAAGGATTTTCATTAATTGAATGGGACACAAGCTCTTCAAGCTGCCTTCTGCTGTTGGGTGGCGATTCCACCGACAGCTTTCCTCCGCTCGCCTTCTCTCTGGCCGATTGCACAGGCCCGCTCCTGCCCGGAAGCTCATGCGGCTGACTGCCGGTGTCCTGCATACTCTCCTTCTACGGATCTGTCAAATGAGTTTGAAACTCCTGTGTCGCTTGAGCTGTGCACTCCCAGCCTATCCCGGCTGGGCTCGACTTCCTGGTTGACAGCCTCTTTGCTTTTCATCTTTGTTTGTTTGGTCCGCATCCGTGGAACACCAACGCTCCTTCTGGGTCAGTAGTGTAATCTTCATGCCTGCTCTGGGCTTACTTGTGCCAATACTGCCAAAGTCCTTTATCGGTTTCAATACTTTTGTCAGTACTACCATAGGCTGCAGTATTGTAATACAACATGTGGGTGTGGAAAGGAGTGCCCTGTGATGGAGGTATGGGCTGTGTGATGTGGAAAATAATGGAATCTGTTGTGTGGTCTACAATTTACATCCTCATCCCCAAGAAGGTAGTCCTCACCTGAAAGGTTCTCCCGCATGTTACAACCCATACAGGGAATATTGTTTAGCGGCCACACCACCCTAGTCTCACAGGAAAGGGCTCCCTCCTGGGCAGAAAGGATGTCATTCAAAGATCAGTCGCACTCCATAAACAATGTTGTACAGCTATTGTAAATATTTGTTATAACAAATGCATGGTTCTTACTGATAGCTCACATGTAGGAGCACATCTCTATTGGGGAATGGACTCCTCCACACAGATGTTTCCCATGAAGTCATGATCTAGGATGCCAATGACAGAGTAATAATAGGGTTGGATAGCTAGGTTAAACTTGAAGAGTGATTAATGGACAACCCTACAAACTTAAAATATGCCCAGTGATGGGGTTAAGAACCTTATTAGTTACATTAGCATTAGCATTCACAGCAAGGTTATGTTCATGTTACCTTCATCACTGCTCTCCCTGATAGCCTTCTCACTGATACCTAACCCAAAGAGATCAGTGTCATTTTTCAATTTGAAGGATGGGACGACTGTGGTGGGCTTCAGAACTACAGGATGCTTTGTAGTAGCCAGATCTTCTTCAGAGACATCAGAGAGATCATCGCGGACTGGGAAGTCATCCTGCAGTGTGAGAGACAGAAATTCAAAGATATACATACACATCATATAAACATTGAGGCAACAGACAGTTGCCACACTGTTTTGCAACAACCAACCTTATTTTAACAAACACTCAGAAGGGAATTCCATTAAAAAAGAATGCATTAAGGTGCTTCATGTTGTTCAAACATGCTGCCTATTGGCAGCTTCATAGCAGTATGTGGCCTTACAGGTGAACAGAAGCACAGTAACTATATTAGAAGACAGTGCTATCATTTCTATTTATTTGTGAGAGAATTGGCCAATGCAAAATAAAAGGAAGAGGAGCAGCCAACGCAATAATATAAAATTCACACCAATTAACCGGGAATAACAGCCCGAGTTATAGGGAGGGCCTATAAAAAGGGCACCGGGACATTACCCCCCGTTCCAGCCCTTGGAACATGGTGTTAACACTATTAGCACCCTGGTGTTTAAAAAAGAACAAAAAAAAAAGTAGTTTCATTCAAAGAACGGGACGTGCACGGCCTCCCGTTCATTGAATGACAATACTGTGGAAAGATGGCCGCTATGGTTATGGAAGGTTGGACACCATACGGAATACCTCTTCCATTTCCATGACGGCTGCAAACGGAGAAGGAGGTAAGCTGATGTGGCGGAAGGCACCGTCGCCACAATCAGTTAAGTGGGGCTCGGGGGGTGATACATTAAAAAAAAAAATGTAATTAAAAAAAAGGAAAGGGTGGGGAGAAGACGGTGGCCTGCAACGGGGGAGGCAGTCTGTGGGTTCCATGGAATGGGGGCTGAGATCAGAGATTTCAGACCGCGATCTCTGGAAACCCAATCGGTTCTGCCCCCCACCCTGGGTGCTAACCATAATTATAAAAATGGAGTGCTTGCCAGGAAATGAGGGTACCTTGTGAGCTGGCCTTCCTGATGTCTGGATCATGAAAGGTTGGACAGGCTTGAGGTGGGGACATATTTATTTGCTGAGAGGCTTGCAAGCGGCTTTCTAAATTAATTTACACTTATGTATTGATTTAATACTAAACCCACAGATCGCAAATCTATGTTGGATGGTGAAGGGGATTATGCAAGCAAGGTTCGCAGGCTTGTCCTAAATGTACTGCTTTTGTTCTGTGCATCAGAGATACTTTAATGTTGTCGCATCAGTTACTGCTAAATGCTTACATACAATTGAATTCAATGTCTCTAGAGATCTGCTTCTCTCTAGGCTTGACTACTGCAATCGCCTTTTACTTAATCTTCCTTCTTTTCTACGACCCCTCCATTTAATCCAGAATATGGCTGCAAGACTTATCCTTGGCCTCAAGCCCAGGGATTGCATCTCTCCATCCCTAAAAGCTCTCCACTGGCTCCCAGTTCCTGCGAGTATCAAATTCAAATCCCTCTGCATCATCCATAAGGCTGTCTGGGGTCTACAACTGGCTCTCACTTAATACTCTCTCTCCAGATCTTTACGTTTATCCGGCATCAACTCTGTCGAGCGCTTTGCTAAACAGCGAGCTGGTGGCCGATCTCTTTCCTCAGCATACTCCCTCCTATGGAATAGCACCCCCTTCCTCTTCGCCTTGTGCTGGATCTCCTCAAATTTTGGAAGCTCCTCAAATACCTTCCTTTTCACCTCCTCCTCCCTCCTCTGCCAAGAACCCACAGTTGCCGAGATTGGTGACCAGGGCCCTTTATGTGTCCTCCTGGGTCCTGGCCTCCCACACCCAATCACCTTCAGCCTCCGCCCTCTAAGCACTTGCCTTGGCACCCACTGGCCTATGCCACCACAGGCCTGCATGTATTTACTGGCAGCTGACCACTCTCACCTAGTCACTTAAAAGCTGCTTACTCCTGTAAGAAAGGCATAGTATCTAACAGTGAAGACAGACAAGTAATCACAGTTCAAGGGTGTTTTTATTGAACTTCAATGGGTTGGTTGAAAACTTATCTAAACCTAAATCTAAAGATGTGAGGGAGTCCGTCAAAATGAAAGGGCTACTAATAAATCTACTGCCAATCCTTACTTCTAAATACAAAACGGTGTGGGACAATAGTGTATGCAAAAAGGAAAAGTGTTCAAGAAACAAAATATGTCAGGCTGGTTGAGCAGTTGGCTTCCCTTCCCCACGTTTTCAGCAGGGGTCAAGGCGGCACACTTGAGCTTCGCACACACTCTGGCTTCTCTGCCAACAAGGGCACAGTTTCAAAGCAAAGGTATCAGGGCCTTTTGCCAAAGCTTCTTTTCGAATAACAGTCTCTTACTGCAGAGGGCCTGTCGCAATAATTAAGCACTAAAGCTCCTTTCTTCTCTGCGTTGTCACTTGAACAAGTTTTCATTTTCAATATTTATCGCAGGTCTTTCTCCTTCAGGTTTGGACTCCTTTTACCACAATGTTCACAACTGATCTCTCTTGTTTGGCCTCGGGCCAGGGAGCTCCCTCGTTCGGCCTCGGGCCAGGGAGCTCCCTCGTTCGGCCTCGGTCCAGGGATCTCCCTCGTTCAAGCTTGGACCAGGGATCTCCCTCGTTCAGGCTCGGACCATGGATCTCCCTCGTTCAGGCTCAGATCCCTTTTATCACAATATTCCCATTTGCTATCCCTCGTTCGAGCTCGGACCATGCAATCTGACTTTCTACATTTTCCTCTTGATATCACAAATCGAAGACTTTCGAATGTGCAATTTGTTTGACTTAACCGTTGCAGGACCACCTTGATTCACTTCATACAATATTATTACTTTCTTTTCTGCCACCTCTTGGCTGGACACCTTTACAGATACCTTTGATTGAGCACCCATCCGTCGCCAGACCACTCCGTCACTGGTATTGTAACTTTTCTTCTCAAAGTTCAAACCTTCATCAGCTGTTTAGCTCTACTCGCGTCTTTCATCACGTACGTTTTACAATGTTAATTCCAGTGCTCGTTATACAATGTTGCCGCTTGCAACCTTGACTAAAACACAGACCAATCTTGCATCGGCCTCACCAACTCACTGGCTGTGTTGATCTCTTGTCACTAGTTTGTTCTTGGAGCAAAGACAATACCACATCAGCGGCTGCTGACCAAATATGCCAGAGGTACTGCAGAGGTTACAAACACTTGTAGACTTGTAGAGTGGCAATCCTCTTTCAGATGGTTAATGTCCTCCAATCACAGGACCAAGTCTATGCCTCACTTTCCTGCACCTTCTGTGCCTCATGCATCCTAGTGGTGCTGGAGGCAAGGCTGTTTCAGGGCCACATGTCAGGTCTCCTACAGGTCTCGAGCCAGGTGGCCCAGGATCTTGCTTGATGGGCCATTTGGGACAACTTGCTGAGAGGCGCGTTGTTTCGTCACTGTTGGCCCCACGTGACGGTGGTCACGGATGCATCTCCGACTGGCTGGGGCACTCACCAGTAAGACCTGATGGTGAATGGACCGTTGTCTCCCGTGGAGTCTCAGGAACACATCATTGTGCTGGAGTTGAGGGTGATCAGGCTGGCCCCGTTTGCTTTCCTCCCCTGTGGGAAACGCAAAACTGTACTGATCCTGACGGACGACATCATAGCCATGAACTACCTCAACAAACGAGGTGGCGTGTGGTCAGGGATCCTTACCTCTGTGCATAGAAGCAATGAGAATGTGCTTCTGGACTCTGGAGAATGGCATGTCCCTGACGGCAGCTCATCTGACTGGACAGGAGAATGACACAGTGGATGCATTGAGCAGGCAGACTTTGAACTTCCACGAGTAGGAGCTCTGTCAGGATGTTCTGGAGGAGGTCTTTTTTGTGGAACTCTTCAAGTAAACCTCTTTGCTTCCTTAGCCAACAGGAAGTGCAAGTTGTTCTGCTCCAGGGAATTTCCTCATCAGCGAGCTTTGGGAGATGCACTGACGGTCGAATGGACTTTCAAACTCATTCATGCATTCCTGCCGATCCCTGCCATCCTGCTGGTTCTTAGGAGATTGCGTCTGTTCAGAACCATGATGATCCTGATCGTGCCAGGCAGGGCTCAGAGAACGTGTGTCTGGAGTTGCTGGACATGTCCATCGCCTTCCATGGTGCCTTCCGAAGAGGGTGGATTTTCTCTCCCAGTCAGAGGGGCGGGTCCTCCATCCGAACTTTAGCAGCCTGAACCTTCATGCTTAGCTACTGAGAAGCTGAGATAGAAGGAATGGGACATGGGACTTGTCCAACTACGTCATCAATGTTCTCCTTTCAGCTTGGAGACTCTACAAAATTCATTTATGCCTGCAGTTGGCATAAATGTTACGTCTGGTGCAGGGAGATGGACCTTGATCCTTTATCTTGTCCTCTGTCCCCTGTTTTAGATTGTCTGATTTAATTGGCCTAAACGGGCCTGCCAATTGGCGTTGTGAAGTGTTACCCCTCCACTATTTCTGTGATCAAGAGGTCCACAGAACAGGCTTGTTTTTCACAATCCCCACTGTTATGCAGTTCTTGCAGGGTTTGCGCAACCAGTTTCCTCCCTTCCAGTTTGTGGTTCCATGTGGGATTTGAATTTAGTTTTAACATAACGTATGTGCACTCCATTTGAGCCCCTTCATTTCTGTTCTAGTAGATTGCTCAACCTTAAGGTGATTTTCCTGATTGCCAGACTGGTGAATGAGCTCCAGGCATTGTCTGTTTTACCTCCCTGTTTTTCTTTCAAAGAGAAGGTAACATTGAGATTGAGACCCTTTCTGCCAAAGGTGTTCTCGTATTTCCATCTCTCTCACCAGATACATCTTTGTGTTTTTTCCTCTGCCTCACTCTTCCAAGCCAGAGGAACGATTCCATCGTCTGGACCCTGAATGGGCCCTTAAGTTCTACGCCTCTCGTACTAGAGAGGCTTGAAAAGATGACCAGCTTTTTCGTTGCTTACACTGGTGCTCATGCTGGCCAGGGCTGTGACCAAATAGACACTGTCGAGGTGGATCATTCTCTGCATTTCAGAATTCCATCATCTGACTTAGAGCACTATCAGAGGAGTGGCTGCCACCTTTGCACTGCAGAGGGGACTCTCTGTCCTGGACATTTGCCAGGCAGCAACATGGGCATCTCTGCACACGTTATTGCTTGGATTGCCTTCTGGGCCAGGATGGCCATTTTGGTAGGGCAGTCCTCCAGAGTTTTCTGGTTTAGTCGGTGTCCTTGCTTCCTCCCTCTGCTAAATTTACACACTCCTTTGGGAGTCTATCATAGATGAGGAATCCGTGGCAGGAAAGAATAAATTAGAAGAGAAAAGTACTTGCCTCTTGGTAATATTCTTTCTGCTATATATACCTGCACAGGGAACATAGAGGCACCGGATGGAGCTGACACAGAGCCGCACTGAATCCCCTGATGCCGGAAATGTTTCTGGAGAACAGCTGCGCTGGGATAGGGATATCATATTTGAGGAATCAGTGGCAGGAACATCCATTGAAAGAACATTATAGAGAGGCAAGTCATTTCTGTTTTTCAAGCAAGGGGCGTGATCACACTGTGCTAAAGGAATGTGGAAAAAGGTCTTCATAAAGAGTATTTGATAAATAAAGGGTAAATGACTT
The DNA here is from genome assembly GCF_040938575.1 of Ambystoma mexicanum. Lineage (NCBI taxonomy): Eukaryota > Metazoa > Chordata > Amphibia > Caudata > Ambystomatidae > Ambystoma > Ambystoma mexicanum. Next base: position 330,157,625 of record NC_090929.1, read on the forward strand.
CGAAAGCAGCAGGAACCTCTTAAATACATTTAGTGGAAATTGTCATCATAAGTGGTGGTTTGAGTATGGGAAAATACCTTGAATCTCTCTAGAGAGAGTTTGTTGGTCCCTGCAACATGCAGGCATTCCTTTCACAAATAGGGTGAGTCTTGTAATGAATTTCTTTTTTCTTTTTGGCTGCTGGTCATTCGATTCCCTTATCGTGACCAGTGTCCATTGCAGATTGGTCATTCTTCTCTATTTGAACCTTTTGTTAGAAACAGCAAAGCAGCAACAATTAAGCAGGCGATTTGGGGTCGGAGGCCAGGGCACGGCCATCGCCTTTGGATCCAGACCCTGGGGGTGGACCAGTGTTGGAAGATCACCTGGGTGAGGGGTCTTTGGGGAGTGGGACACCGGATGGCGAGACGCGGTATCCCTCCCCCTGTAACATCTTTACCTCATCTTACCAGGTAGGATACGTAAGAACAACTCTCCCCTTGCCCCCCTTTCCCTTCACAAACACTTCCACATGGACAGCCCGCTCTGGTAGAAAAGGGACTCGCACCCGAGCAGTATACCCGACATGTCCCGCTACTATGGTCAGGCGAAGTCAGGCAATTACTGACAATCACTCACACCTGACTTCCATTAAACTTCCCCACATGGATAAAAGGCAGAGCACAAAAGCGAGCGAGGCAAAACGCACAAAGAAGTAGCAGTTTCGAGGAAGGCAGCTGAACAAGAGAGAAAGACATGCAAACCAAGAAGGGTTCGCAAGGCAGGAAGTACCCTTGACCTTTCCGACAGGAAACTGTTACTTTCAAAAACCTTGTAGATCAGAAAATGTAAGGCCAGGAAACCAGGCTAAAGAATCTTGCATTGTGGACATGGTATGAGGCGGCCAGCAGGGGAGGTGAAGAGGAAACAGGGTCCTTGATGGCATGGAGGCAAATGATAGCCCGGATGTCGGGACTTCCCGAGGCTGAATCCAGTGAAGATGACATACCCGGAAATATTAATGATGATAAACCCTAAGCAAAGTTCCTTAAGGCATCGTATTATGGGCTCAAGTTAAGGGGGAGCTGGGGGGAGGACTGTAAAGCGCAAAATGTGAATGTAACACAAGACATGTTACAACGGAAATTTCCTGAATATTGGTTATGTTTCATGTGTGGTTTAAAATAATATAAAAATTTAAAATAAAAAAAAATATTGGACAATGACAAACCACAGTTCGGTTACGTGCAAATAGGAAAAAGACAAGTCACTTCGACCTGTACAGGTAGGCAAGGCACTCTTCTTTTCCCTGCATCAAGAAAAGGGCAGCATCTTTGCCTATCCAGTCTGCCTTTCTGCCACCAAGATAACCTGCCTCTGCTTTCAGACTGACTTCCTTCCCACCTCAACAGTCTTAGAATTACAGGTTACTGGCTTTAGTCTTCTTACAAGCACCTGGCTGTCTTCCCCAGCTTTGTACACACCTAGGTTCCAGTAAGTTACCAGGAAGTTGAATTGGCACACTTCCAACTTCAGGTAATAAATGTCTCACTTGTATCAGAGGACAATTGACCTTTAACAACTTTGCCTGTTAGATGGTTTGCTTTCAAAAGGGTTTTCTTCACCATGGAAAGGGTTTTCCTTTTGGTTTGGGATAATGCTTGTCCTTCTTAATATAACAACTTATACTTTTAAAGAATGTTCATTCTGTAGTAACGTCTTTAAAGGAAAACCACTTTTAGGTATATGGAAAAGTGTAAATACGGGTACGATCCTTGTAGAAATGCGCTTAAATAAGTCTTAATGGCAAGCTGCGTACTCCTGTCCCAAAGACCACCCTTAAGGGCCTCAGATGAGTGAATTATAAAGTATAAAGGGTGTGCTGTATCTGCGCTAAGCCTCTACAAATTGGGAAATGTCTATCTGTTATTCTGAACCAGTGGTGAAGAGAAAATTAGTTATTCATTAAACATTAGAAATGATGTTTCTTTATTAGTATTCAGATGTGGTGGTCAGCCGACACGTGTTTCGACCCTTGGGTCCTTCTCAAGGCTGACATATCAATCAAAATTATGAATATTCCAATGGTTCAAAGGAATATAAGTACACAGAATATAGTGATCATAAACAGTCACAAATAAAATGTTGTAAAAGAAATAAAAACAGAATCATTGACAAAATAGTGTTTTTGATAAAAAAAGGATACAGTAATTGCATTGATAATTACATACCCATAATGAGGTTGTCCATTGGGGCTATAACAGGAGCGGAAAAACAAGACAGTTGAATTTGTTTTTAGAAAATCAACATTGTGAGTACTCGTGCTAATTATGAAACTCCTAAAATGGAGTAAGTATCCTTGCGTGAGTATTCACCATAAAACATGCTCAGCCTGTAAATTCCATAAGATAGGGTGAAAATATGTGTTCTTTTCGAAAGCTTTATCGTGCTCTTATATTTATCATAAGTTTGTGGTAGTAACCAGTGACATAAAAACTTATATTAAGATATGCCGAGCGCAGATCATAGTCTATTGAAGTATTGTTATGAAGTCACAAAACACAGTGAGGAAGCGAGTTACAAAAGAAGTTTGAACTCACCCTAGTATTCTTCCTACAAAAGTTGGTTGACCTGCATTAAGGTATAGGCAAGATATTATAAATACTTTGTACTTGCAGCATTAAATGTATTAATAAAGATGTTAAGTTTGACATACAATGTCATATTGCAATGCGTAGACATGCTTCACAAAGATTTTTTCATTGTATCCTTCTATTCTGTAGTCAATTGTCTCCATACAGTACGTAATCTAATCTGTGCAAATACAGGGAGTCAAAATAGAGGGTGTCAAAATCAATCAACCCTTCTGTTGAAGTCTAAATTACAACCTTGAAGCGGAATGAATGTTAGTAATTAAAAGCTTACGGTGTCAGTAGGAAACAAATAATGCTATGTGCAAAGTATAAACCCTGTAGGGACAAACAATATTAAGTGTGCCAAGCCTTTCTGTGGTAAACTAACGTTGCTGTAAAGTAACTTTGTGATAACTACAGAGTTTAAGATCAGAACTCGCAAAATCCCGATACTAGTGACTCTGGCAGTTATGCTTGCGAAAAATCATAGTTGTAGGGAAGATGTACAGATGGTTGAGAACCTTATCAGGTAAATAATGTGAGGGACCTATTCATTATTAGGCAGTGCTGGTGCAATATATAAATTAGAAAAAAATGTGCGACGTTGTATTGCTATAACAATTAACATGAATTGAAAACATGAGGTGCATGCAAACAATCAAAGCACTCTCAGAATAGCAGCCAAGGATAATCATAAGTCCAAAATGGGCAGATGCAACAATTGGCCATTATTAATAATGAGATTAGTTGTTAGGGATAGATAAATGTTAGAGTAATAGATACAAGCCAGTACTCACAATGTTCATTTTCTAAAAACAAATTCAGCTTTGTCTTGTTTTTCCGCTCCTCTTATACCCCCCATGGACAACCTCATTATGGGTATGTAATTTAACAATGCAATTACTGTGTCCTTTTTTTTAAAATCAAAAACAACATTAGTTTTGTCTATTATTCGGTTTGTATTTACTGTTGCATTGGAGATTAATGTTACTTTATTTCTTTTACAACATTTATTTTATTTGTGACTGTTTATGATGACTATAATCTTTGTACTTCTATTCCTGTGAACCATTGGAATAGTTCAACGGGACGCACGCAACTTCCTGTTGAACGAAGGAAAATACTTTTCCAAGATAAGGGAAGCAGGACTCTGTGTGTAGCCCCTCTTCGCTTTACATGGCAGCCTGCAGGAGCGGAGAGGAAGGAGCGGCGGCGGGGAGTGCCGCCAGCACAAAAATAAGCTAAGTGGCAGGTGGGCAGGACAAAGAAGAAAAAAAAAACAGGACATAGGGTGGGGGAGCCGGCCGTCAGGTGGGATGGAACGTGGGCTTCCACCGGAAGTTCAAGCTCGTGTTTCTAGCCACCGAATTGGCTGGCTCCCCCTGCCAGGGTACTAATGGGAAATCAAGGGTTTTTTCCATATGCGAGCACTATAGCTTTCATTAGAAGTGCGCGCAATACATTTCCACTGTCAAATGTCAGCTTCCACAACAACAAACAAGGTTGGTTTGTTTCTTCTCTTATGCAAGCCACTTTAGAGCTGGTTATAGTTACCAGCAAGAGTTTAGAAATGAACTTGTATGCCTAGCCTCTCACACCGGATTCAGGAACATTGCGGCTGCGTGCTGCTTCCACCTCCTGACTTCTACTTCTTTTTCCATGGCTCTGGGCACACTTGGGGTCCCACACCTCTCTACAACTTGGTGTCTCCTACACTCCTCTGTCCCTCGGCTTACTTCTTGCTACAGGCCTGAGGCTTCAGCACAGCTCTGAAATTGCAGCCACTAGGCGCACCCGGGAAGACCTTCATTTTCAGCTCATCTCTCTCAGTGCAGCCACAGCAATGCAGGGTTTTCGGAACACAGTACCCTCTGTAAGGAAGGCATGGTATCAACAGTAGGACAGACAAAAATGGCCTCACTTCAAGGGTGTTTACTGAACTTCATAAAGGGCTTAAAAAATGCGTATCTAATGGTAAATCCATAGATGAGAGCAAGCTACGACCATCAAATAATAATAATGCAGTCCTAGTAGTGTCTTGGCAAAATAAAAGGGCCTATACTAATAAACCTATTGCCATCCTTTACCTCTAAATACAAATAGTGTGGGAGACAATGTTATGAAAAAGAAATACGTGTTCAGAAAATGATACGTCAGGATGTTTAGGCCATTGGCCTCTTTTCCCCACGGTTTCAGCACGGGACAAGGCGGTACACTCGAGCTTAGCAGAGTTTCTGGCTTCTTTAGCATGAGGATACAGTTCAACCATTAGCATCAGGGCCTTCCGGCCCAAATCCCTTTGCCTTCATTCAGAGGGCCTGATGCGACAAACAAAGGATACGTTATTTTCCTCTTCCAGATTTTCACTAGTACTCAATTTCTTAGGCGATTCACTATCACCTCGGATCCCCCTCAGCCGGGCTCAGATCCTCTCAACTCAATGTTTGCAAATTATTTATGCATCCAATTTCTTGTATGATATTCTCTCTCGGGTGAATCACGGTTCACCCCGGATGCCCCTCAGTCAGGCTCAGATCCCTTTTAACACAACGTTCAATTAGTATCCCTTCGCCGGGCTCAGACTAATTCCAGTTTCCAATACAACCTTAAACAAACTCGCTTTAACCAAAAGCTTTTAGCTGATCAGCTTGCACCAACTTCATATACTTTTTCATCAACTATCGAAAGACATTTGAATGTGCACAGGGTTTTGCTGGATACGTTGCAGGACCACTTTAATTTCACAATTCTTCATCACTCTTCACATTTGCCACCTTTCAGCTGGATACCTAACAGACTTTCGAAGGAGCACCCATGTGGTGCCGGACCACACCGTCTACGATATCGTATCTTGGCTTTGAAATGTAATCACTCATCTACTGTTTAATTGTGTTCCTGTCGCTTAACAGATACGCTTTGTACACTCTTCTCTTCAGTTTTCACTATACAATGTAGGCCACTTGCAACCTTGGCTTCAACACAGAGCGGTCTGGTATCAGTCTCCCAAACTCAATGGCTGTGCTGGCTTCACTGGTGCTGCTTTGTTGTAAGTGCCAAGGACAGTACCAGGGCAGCAAACAATTCTCCCCACCTTGACTATTGACCCGGGAAAGCCCGTAGTACCTCTGACACACAATGCAGGATTCTTCTGTCCTTGATTCCTGGTCTTAAGTTTCCTATTCTCAAAGGTTTATGAAAGTAACGGTCTTTCATTGAAAAGTTCATGGATCTTCCCTCCTTGCAATCCTCTTCGGTTTTGCCGTCTTTCACCTTGTATTAAACTGCCATCTTGGAACTGCTGCTTCTTCGTGTGCTTTGCCTTGATCAGAGTGTGCTTTCCTGCTCTGCCTTTTATCTGTTTGGGGAAGTGTGATGGCAGTCAGGTGTGTGTAATGGTCAGCAGTAATTGCTTGACCCTGCCTGGCCATTTTATTGGGACATGTCAGGTATACGCCTCAGGAGTTAGTCCGTTTTCTCTCACAGTGAGCTGTCTGTGAGAACGTATTTGTGTTGGGAAAGGGGGTGGGGGTTGGTTCCTAAGTATCCTACCTGGTAGGATGGGGTAAAGGTTTTACAGGGAAGGGGACACTGCGTCTCGCCATCCGGTGGCACACTGCCACTCCCCGAAGACCCCTCATCCAGGCCAGGAGATACTTGCGCACTGGTCCACCCCCAGGAACTGGATCTAAAATCGATAGCCATGTCCTGGCTACCTGGCTGACTGATCCACGGGGACTAGCGGTTGAGACACCTTCAGATTTCACACACTTCTCAGAACTTGCAGGTACAATCTGCTCTCTCCTTGTCCCGGCGTCCCTCCAGTGAACACACTTTTCTCCTACTAATGCCACCAAGCTCCTTCGGTCTGCTCCTTCTTGCTGCAGCCTTTTATGCTTCTTAGGTGGGGCAATTAATTTCAGGCGCAGGCTATTATTGTTAATTGCCTGACCCTGGCAAAGGCTGTTAGGCCCGATTGCCTGGCCTCTACTTCTACATGCCTCTTCAGCCCTCTTCGTCTCAGTCCCCATGGGATCCTGGGACATGAAGTTCAATTTGTCAAAGTTATGTTTTTCCACTTCTTTAATTTGGCAAAGTTTAAAAGGGGTTCCTCTCAGTCTTCCTGGTCTGAGTTCCCCCCGCCCCCTTGTGATCATCCCGCAGTACACCACTCCCAGGGTCAGGATGAGAGAGTGCCTACCTTCACCATGCCACACGCAGAGGGTCCCAGAACAGGTTTCTGGGGAGAATCTCATCAAATTCTTCACAAAAGGCTATGGTCAGAAAGCAATGTTTAGTTTGTGATAGAGACCGGACACAGTTAAACTCTGAAGATGGGGAGGGTGCTGCTATTTCTGTGCTTTAATAGGCTATGGATTTAATGAATGCCACCAGTGTCAAGGAGTATCCTTCGATTGTCTTCGCTAAGGCGGAAGGCGGGGGATCTTTCAGCTGGTTCTTGTTCAAGATTGTGGCTCTTTGATGTGTTATTGCACAACCCGCAATAGAGCAGACTAGTTCTACTTAAAGTTGGAGAAGGGAAATGGGGCGAGGTGGTTTCACCCCATTTTGCCATTTGAAGGTGACTGCACATGGGAGGTTGGGGCGCTGTAACGTAATGTAAAGTGGTGTTATAGAGCCCCCTTCTGCCATTTTTTTTGGCCTCTCTGCAAGAAAAGTCTGAAGGGGGTTGTTACTCGGATAGCAGAAGAGGCAGATGTGGAGTTGATGTGAATAGGTCGGAAGTACGAGAGTCTCTTGTGCCACTCTCGTTCTATGGGTGTGGCAGTGATACTTGGCAATACATTTATCTGAAGGAAAGAACCCATGATTGGATGAAGTAGTCTGCTTTAGACCAATGTGTGAGGGAGGTGTGACAGAGCTTAAGAGGTGATATTCATCATAGCTTGTGTTGATGTGGTAACCGATAGGCCTAAGGTAGCCATATGTATGGGATTTGTGCATGCAGTGTGAGATGGTAGGAGATTATAGAAGGTAGTTGGGGAGAAGAGACAATTGACAAACAAGGGGTACATGTAACGCCTAGTAGCAAGGTAGTTGTACCTCCCAGTGAGATTAGGGCAGTCCAATCAATGTTCATGGTTTTATTTGATTCCTTTTTGGTTTTAAGGCATGCAACCTGAATGAGTCAGTTTTCCAATGGTGAGATATACTAGAAGCAAAGGTAAATCTACTATGGGGTTTCAGATTTTTGCTTACCGGTAACAGAGTGTGTATCTGAGAGCGTGAAAGAACAAGAGAGAGATTAGTATCATTGGTAAACACAGAAAGATGGATTGGGTCTTCAGGGAAGATGCCAGTGCAGTAAGATTGCTCCTTGCAACTCCCTTGAAGACATCCTAAAAGTGCACTCACATTGGTGTCTGTAACAGAGGACAGTGATCTTAAGCTACTCCCTACAAGTTGTTTCCCCAAAAGCATCGAGTTGAGATTATCTGTCAAAGAACAGTCTAAAGTTTGCATTTACAACGCAAGCAAAACGTTTGAACTGGGAACCTCCTTGGTGGAGAAGACCACTTTCACTGCTTCCTGACGGAAATCCCACTTGTGTGATATCCACACAGGCCAGCTTATTTGGTCTGCGAGGATGTTCATCTCTGCCAGATGAGTTACAGTGTTTTTCACATTGTTCTCCGTGTTTCACAGTGGCACAATGGCATGGGTTTCTTGCCGTATCAAATGGAACCCAAGCTCCTTCTCTTGTAGGTAGTTCATTGAGGGGGGCCGTTCATCAGGATCTGGGCACATTTCCCCATACAGATGAGAGGTAAGGCAAAAGGGCAAATCGGATTGTCAGTAAATTGAGAAAGTTAATAGGACAGCGCCTCCATACCCATCCCAAAGACTGATCGACGAGAGCTCTTGGAGATTAGCACTACCAGTCAGTTACAGAACAGCCATAACAGGATAACCTGGGGCCAGGGATAACGGAAGGATACCGATTTTATCCTCTATTGTCTTGGAGCAGCAGGATGGTGCACAATGCCATGAGTTTTATGACATTCAAACAAGAAAAATAAGGTAATAATGTCAAGTACTGGTATATACATATGCTATATTGCATTTATATCCAACAAGGACGGTTTCCCATTAAGAATAAATACAAAAAACTCAACCATGTTCACTATAGAATGAAATGAACACTGCTTTCTTTGAAAAACATTTGGAATTAAGCATCTTACTCTGTAGATGCTAAAACAGAGCATTCCTAATTTCTTGGCACTTAGTATAAACAATGTGATTATTAGAAAAGATGATTTATAATTGTGTTCTTTTGGCACCTGAATTTGTTTTCAAGAATCCGAATCAACGCTAAACGATGATATATTGGGAGACGTTAACACCATCAGTTCCCATTTGGATATATGAAAAATTCCAAAACAATGTTGAAAGATAGCCCCCAGAAAGACAGTGATATTTTCTGTTCCACACTAGGACGTCAAAAGGTTTAATAAAACAACGCAGCATGACTGGTATCCAAATTGAGACAATATTTTGATCTGGGTTATATGGACCCATATTATATCCATTTGAACTAAAACATTACACGAGTTGTTTGTCCTTTGAAAACATTCTGCTTTAGAACTTGCATGTACATATTTAACAAGCAGATTTACCGTTTAAAGATGGTGCCATCCAACCATACATTATATTGGCCCTTTTTTTACAGCAGGTAAAATAGAGTGCAATGTAATCACTGTCTGCAAGAAGACGTTCACAGCAGTTGGCAATGTAATATCTGCATGGGTGAAGACATTAACCCACGCTTTTTTCCAGATGTTTATGAGCGCCTCTCTAATGGAGTTAAGTTGGTATTGTGGGATACAGATGCCTGGTTTAATGTCAAGCTTTGAAAGTAAAATAAGTCATCAGATGGTATCAACCATATTGAACGTAGTTCAGTTTTTTGATTTGTTATTGATGAGGTACATTCTGTGGGGGGCATAAATGCAATATAGCATATGTATATATCAGTACAGTTTACATTATCTTTTGTTTCAATGGCATAAAACATAGCACTTGTGATTATTTTGCAGACCTCTTAGAGCGATCTGGATGGATCGAAACATGTAGTGGCAAGCTAATCATAGCAGGTTGCCTTACAAATAAGTTTATTTCACCGGAAATTCACATGAACTGAATCATGAAATAAAGAACATTTTGACATATTGATCTAAGATGTTAAGTTGTTTACTTTAGGAACAAAATTAGGGGGTCAGACTCTGGACATCTTGTTTTCACATTGCATCTTAGGCCTTTGAATCAGAGAAGATATTTCCCAACTAGTTTGTAGGACCGGGACCCAGCAAAATATGTCTGACATCTGGAGTGTCGGGAGGCCAATTGCTCACTTGTCTAGCAGATGCCCATGAGCTTTCTTGCGAAGTGAGGCAATTAATCTTCCAGAAATCATACAGGGACAGTAGATACAGCAGCTGAAATCAAGGCAAGATTCTGCAGAGGTTTTCTGGAGTTAGCAGAGTCATGATGCAGTATTCATAGATAAGTATTCAGAGACAACAGAGGGCTTAATTGAAGAAAGCCGTCAGGACGCATGTACCCATAAATAGCGCAAATGGCACCACCATGTCATCCAAAGAAGTGAGTTCACCTGCGCTTCAACAACAGAGAATAGGAGACTAGGAGTTTAGATTACAAATTACTTGAGCTGGGAGGATAGCTCGGGGGCAAAGCATTTCTATTGGAAGCAAGACAATGCAGAGCATCAAAGGTTTGAATTCCGGGCCGCGCTTAGAGACTGCCCTCTGGTATTAAGCAGGTTATAAAAGATTAATTGATTAGGAATAGTAAGTATAGTAAGTAAGCGAGGGGTGCTGTTATTCTGCGGTTCCCCCTCGCTGCATTCTCGTTTCCGGTTACGCCGCCACTGGCAGTTGCCATGGCGACTGAGGGACACAGCAGGACGAATGTTTCCTTGCTTACGTGACCGACGCTCGGTCACATGATCACACACAATCAGGAAGTCCCTCATAAAAGCCACTCCCTCTCGCCTCTCGTTGTTTCTTATTTGTGTTTGTGAGTGGCGTTATTTGGACTTCCGTTTCCTGATTGCCAGTACCTGGCGTTTCCGACCATTGCCTCTGTTTTTTGGATTGCTTTTTGATTAACCCGTGGATTACTGGCTGAACTGGTGTTTTTTGGACCTTTGGCTTTTCCCTTTTGGACTGCGGCTGGATCCTCCTCCTGCTTTGGCGTATTGGTTATGTTTTCTGGACTCTAAGGAACTTTGGACTGGTTTCTGTTCTTATTGGATTTGCTCCTGGATTCACCTAAAGAAATCTCGACTGGAACTTTGTCATTAGTTGAACCTCACCTCCTCACCTTCCCTGCTCTCCCTGGGCACCTCGCTAAATAGGTCTCATTGCAGGTTTACCTCCAATCGATCCCAGTAGTACTTGTACTTGTGCTAACCATCCCTCTGTTTCCTTTTTAGCTGTCTGAGGTTCTGGTGCTGCGGTTCCAGTCCACCTGTGGCCCCAATAACCGGTCAGGGAGAGATCTTACTTCTCCGACTGGTGCTTGGGGACAGAGGTATTTAGTCCACCCGGAGGATCACGTCACGACAGGAACATCTTGACTTGTTGGAGGATGTCAGGTAAAGCATTAGCTGACTCGTTAGGTCTTTTTTTTCTTTACAAATCTATTCAGGAGAAAGACTAATTAGATGATTGTGTTAATGTTTTCTATTAACATTGCTCTTGGTGAAGGTTGTTGGTGTCGGTCTTGGAGAGGAGACAACATTGTTGGCTATAGATCTGGATTTAGCACAGAGCCACGAGGTGTGGGAGTGGCGAATATCAGCAATGCCTTCACTGTCCAGTGACAGAGCAGTAAGCTGAGTCTATGGCAATGAGGGTGCTGGCATGTGTCCCAACAGTACAGGGGCCTGTTTGAAGATCTTAAGCATGGCTGACTTGAAGGCTTCTCACTGAGCTGGAGTGGATGACATAGTGGGATACTGACTTACAGACCACCAGAGTAGTGTAGTCCTTCCTCCCATACAATAAGATCTTTACTTGGAACTCTGGGTACCCTTTAACAATCTGTAAGGGGGGGGAGAGAAAGCGAGAGAAGGGGGGAGAGACAGAGAGGGGAGGAGCGATAGAGAGGGGGAGGAGAGAGCATGAGAAAGTGCGCGCACGAGAGAGCGTGCAAGAGCGTCTTCTTGTTTTAATGCGTTTTGTTGGATTCATGTCTAGGAAGGATATGTTTAGATCTGGTTTCCATTATATCATTCTCTTTGCTGTTAAACTCTTTAAGATTTGTTACATGGGTCGGCAGAGTGTTCAATTATTGCCGCTAGGGGGCATATTCCTAGTGTTGCATTGTACATTATACTTTTGTTTTGTTTTCCTTCAATAAATGTGAAACCTGAAAATAAAGAGTTTAAAAAAACATGGAAATATGCTCCAGGAATAATGTATTTGGAAAGTGTTAGGTCACCAGAGGTCACGCGGCTGTTCTGCTCTGCATCATTGGTGTTCATGACTACAGATGTTACATCTTGGGTAGTACATATATGGGGCCGGTTCTGCCCCATGACCTTGAGTCTACCCAGTTTTCATCAAACAGCTGGAGAGGAACCATAGTACTGCAAAAGGTTATGAGCTGTCCACACTGAGGGGTAGGTATTAAGGGGATGAGCAATCTGTGTGAGGCAGGGCTAACCCACCAGAAAGAGCATTACAGAAGGTAAGAATTGTGTTATAAGGAATTCCTTCCTCAAACAGATTTCACATCTTAGTACACCCTCAACAAAGCAGAGGTAGCCTAAGGCCTCTGATGAAATTAACCCTGAGAACCTGCAGGCACTGCTTTGTTGGCCAGATCGCATCATTCAGAAATGCAGAGGACAATCCAGACGTATCAGGCACCACTTTTTCTGGGCCCAGTCTGCAGGGATAAGAATGAGGGTGAACAAGAACCTTCTGAGACTCCTGAGAATCAGCAGAATGATACTAATCAGAAGGAAAACAGAGAGGAGACTGCAATTCCCATCTGCAAATACTGCATCCCCTCCAGAAGCTCCAGTGGAGGAAATTACTTTAACAACTTGCGCCTCAAATTGAGGGAAAGAGGTCCATGGGCAGTCATCCCACCAGTCAAAGGTGTGAGAAACCGGAGGGTAGTCTCCTAAAACCCCTGGATTCTTTTCTCAGGTGACAGAGGGAAAGGCCATCGCTCTTGGATCCAGATCCTGGGGGTGGAGAAGCGAGGGAGGATCACCTGGGTAGAGGGTCCTTGGGGATTGCAAGTGGGGTGCACATAGGCGAGACATGGTATCCCCCTTTCCCTATTGACGTCCAATCTATCCCTCCCCGATCTTTATGGTCTATTGTTAACCAGCTCCCCACATTTTCCCTCATGTGACACTTGACGGTACTGAGACGAGGAAAAGGCAACTAAGAGTGATGAACACTATGCCATTTCAGCACTTTAGTACTGAGATGAGGAAGATGCCTGTAAAGTGTTGGGAAGGTCAGACATGACCCCTTAATCACAGTCAAGCAAGCTCAATTGAGAAAGCACACCTGTGACCTGTTAAAGGGTTGCAGGTGTATACAATGAGAGGTAGAAAACACCACAGAGAGCAACAGGGAGACCAGTGTGGGGGAGACTAGCAGTAGACCTTGTTTGAGAGGAGGCAAGCCGTTAGAAGGAACTGCTGTGAGTCAGTCTGCTGTTTGGAGAACGCTGAGACGCTGGGACTGCAGAGAGAACTGGTCTCATGAAGCGAGAGACCTTGGGCTCCTTGGGACAGACTGAAGGCGGAGAAGGGAGTTGTGTGGAGAGGCTAACCCTTTCCCTTTAAACAAAGGTGCTCATTCTACTGTGTTGGTGAGCAGACACAGGAGTGTCTGAGGGGCAGACGTTAGACCCCTAACATCAGAAGCAGAGGTTTGTGGGGGAGGCGCTGTTGCGCATGACTGAAATGGCTGCCTCAGGCGAGTGCTCTGGATCGATTGACATCAGTCTGCTTATAAATCCGTATTTCGGAGCAACCCACGGGCTGCTGAGCCGAGGACAAGGTGTGGCGTGGTGCACACACATTGAAAATCCTGGGAGCAGAGGTGCTGGACCCTTCAAGATACACTGTGCTGCGGGTCGAGCGGGGCCGGGCGGGAAGGCACGCCGTGTGAGGCAACCAGAGATCTGCTGCCTTGAGCCGCCGATGCTATAGCCCATTAGACCATAGAGAGGAGGGGGTGCGAGATGGCGTTGTGCGGCATCCATGTTGAAGAGGACTGCGACTCAGCGAGAGTGGCTCCCCTGTCGTGCCTCGCACTTGGGTTGCGGCGAAGGAGTACACTGGAGGCAGCGATTCTGGGGGCGAACCCGGCAAACAGGGACTGCCCCAGGCGGGACCTGCGAGGTGCGCCTGAACAACTGTGACGCCGGAGGGCCTGATGGGTCGAGCGGGAGCTGCTTACCTCGGACGTGACAGGTGCCCGCTGTGCGACGCAGGACCTCCGACCTGATTTCCCCCTGCCGGGGTGAGGAGATGATGCAAGCGGCGGGCAGAGGGGATCCCCGGCCTGGCCCGGCCCGGAGTCGCAGAGTGTGATCCACCTTCCTTGTGGCCAGCGAGTGCCGAGCACCACTCTGCCTTCTGCGAGTGTGCTGTGGCGGAGAAAGCGGCGAAACCAGGCCAACTAGAACACACGCCCAACCGTGAGTTTTGCACAACTGAAAGGTGTGGGGGCTGCATGGTGAAACTGCTGTGGCACCTCTGGGGCACTATTGATTTAACCACTGGCCAGCAGGCGTGCATTGAACTTGGCTAGACCACGCGCTGGGGAACATATTCCACTCCCCCTGATGTTATTAACACTGCTATAGCTCTGAAGTGACATGAAAACCCGAAGGCGCACTACGCTGGGGGTATACAAAAGCAAACAAGGCGGCGACACGTTGGAGATAGCCGGTGGCTGTTAAACTAAAGTGTATACTGGCTGAAACCATTAAGTTATTGGCCACATACTCGGGAGAACTGGGTCTGCCGTCCCCTCTTCGCAGTGGCGCATGCTGGCCCCAATAGCTACATGGACTTGGTATCTGAACATCCGCATACAATACAACCACAAATCAGGCACTGGGGAGTGGCGTGTTGGCCACATGCAATAATCAAGTGCGACACAGTGTGCTGAGATATAAACTGGCTGGAACTCGCTAAAATCACTCCGTTTATACGTGGAAGGGCACAGTTCATCATCCATCCTACAGGGAGACTGAAAACTGAGCCTGCTAACATGGGGAGGTGCAAGCCCTCGCAGGAGATACTGGGTGCGGAGTGTTAGAGTCAGGACGCTCCCCTGTGTGGCCTTGGCTGGGCACATTAGCCGGGCAACACCTGTGTGGCCCACGAGGACCTGACACCCACTAAACTGCTTTGCCGACCCACAGGCGCTTCAGCCCCAGACAGACTGTGGTTGTGCACCTGCTGCTGTGGCCAATATGGGAAACACGCGTAAACAAGAAAAAATGGCACAGGGAGCAGGGGCCAGAAAAAAAGGACCGATGGACTCATTCACCAGCAGCCAGGTGGCGGACAACGAGCAAGAGCCACCAACAACATCTGTATCTAACCCCGAAGCAGACAGCGGCGACAGGGTTGAACGCCTGACCACCATTGTGCAAAACGGCTTTCTATCCATTAATGTCAAGCTAGATGACATTGTCACTACAATTGGGGCGCTGAAAACAAGAGTGGACAAGGAGAGCCTCAGACTCACTAAGGCGGAAAACAGAATCGGTACAAACGAAGATACCATCACGCGACATGACCGAGATATAGCCCAGCGCAGAGAGGGTATGAATAAGCTGCAAAATAAGTGCGAGGACCTTGAATCCTGATCTCGAAGAAACAACGTACGGATTGTAGGGGTATCGGAGAAATATGGGAAGGGGGCAATGGAATAGCAGGTGGAAACACTCTTCAAGAACCTTTTTGGGGCAAACTCCTTCTCGAATCAATTTTTGGTTGAACGGGCTCACCGTACGCTTGCTCCTGTGTCGAAACCCGGGGCCCCACCGTGCACGATCATTGCGCGACTTCTCAACTATAGAGACAAAGATACAATCCTGAGAATGGAAAAGGGAACTCGGGACACTACAATATGAGGAGAGCCGCATACACATCTACCCGGATTTGGCTGCAGGAGTGCAGGCAAGCCAAAGATCATATGAGCCGGTCAAGAGACTGCTGAGAGCAAGACAGGTTCCATACGCGTTAATTTTTCCTGCCAAGATGCAAATTCAATATGGGGGAAGGGCACACTTTTTTGAAACCCCAGCAGCTGCCCTGGCTTATGTGGAGGCCACTATACCTCTCCCCCTAGGGTCTGTGACCCGGACCAGAATGGAACTGAAGATCTCCGCCTGCGCCAGGAGGTCAGGACCCTGCTGATTGATCTGGAACACACCTATCCTTTGTTGATCAGTAACAGTGCTGGGATCTGATTGGGGGGCGCTAAGTAACTTTGAAAAGTGGGCTCTGAGCCCGCCCTGGGGGCCTTGTGTTGGCAACGTGGCACCCACAGGAAGATTCCTACAAGTTCTAAGTGCTCATCGTCAAGTTGGGGTAGATGATGCGGGTGGGGGGGGGGGTGTTTTGGGGCTGGGAATGTGGTAAAATGTTGTTGTTGTTACCAAGACGAGCTGCGATACTATACGGACTACTCTTTTCAGTCCATGGGGGTCATCATACTCATACACCCCACATTGGGGTTTCAGACCAAAGGACACAGGGCAGACCCAATGGGGAGATATGTCCTGGTATGGGGGGAATTAGCTGGCAAACAAATAACCCTTGTGAACACTTATGGTCCCAATATAGACAAATCAGACTTTTATCTCAGTATATTCGAAGCCCTCAATAACCAAGACACGACCAACATAATATGGGGAGGGGATTTCAATGTGGCACTTGACCCCGCACTGGACAGATCCACTACTGTGAAAAGGGCACCCTTGAGGACGGCAGTAACCCTGGGTCAACTTCTTCCACAACTGTCACTAATTGATGCATGGTGTGTACTGCACCCGGATAGCAGGCGATACACGTACTACTCCACCGTGCATGACAGTGAGTCACGCATAGATTATTGGTTCATATCCTCAGATATCTCGAACACGCTACAGCACTGTGAAATCCTGCCCCGCACGTTGTCCGATAACTCCCCGCTGCTGCTGGGGCTCATGCTGAAAGATATCCAAAGACCAGTGAGAAGATGGAGAATGCCTGGGGGGATACTGGGAGACACAAACGTGGTTGAGGCCATGCATGTTGAAATAACCAATTTCTTTTATGATAATGTGGGGACGGTGAACCAGATTTCCACATTGTGGGAAACCTTTAAAGTCTGGGTCAGAAGGGTCCTGATGTCGAAATCCACGGGCCTTCTGAGGGGTGTACGACTGGAACTGGAAGGGGTGGAAAGGGAATTAAATGAGCTGGAAGAAACCTATAGTCACACCCATGATAGGGACACTCCTGCCGAAATCCACAAACTCCTTAGAAATGTTGACAATCTAGCCATGAGAGAGAGAGATACGATACATTGCGGCCCGACCCGGGCACGCAGATACGGAGAGGGGAATAAGGCGGGGAAAACACTAGCAAATCTGTTAAAACATGAATGGCAACTGACCCCCAATCACTACCATCCAAACAGCTCAAAACGTAATAGTCACAAGTGAACAAGGTATAAACGAAGAATTTGTCAAGTTCTATAGAACACTCTATGCGAATAAAGACCTAAAAACCCCTGATGAGATAAAAGCCTATCCGGCTCCGCTTAACCTCCCGACGCTCCCAGACGAAAATAAACTGGCCCTTGAGCAGCCTGTCACTGCTGAAGAAATTGGCGAAGCAATTAAGGACCTCACATCTGGTAAGGCACCGGGTTCAGATGGACTGGGGGCCACATTCTATAAAGAGTTCCATGAAGAACTAGTCCCTATAATGTTGAAAATGTGGGAGGAAGCCCTAGTAAAACAAATACTGCCCCCGACAATGAGAGAAGCCATAATCACAGTACTGCCCAAGCCCTGTCGTCTGCCCCACGATATGTCATCTTACAGACCTCTTTCGTTAAATTAACGTAGACGCAAAGATCTTTGCAAAGGTGTTGGTGAACCGTATGCTACCTGTAGTATCCACTTTGGTCCATCCGGACCAGAGTGGATTTATCCCTCAGAGGTCCACCGCCTTAAATCTACGTAGGCTGTTTGGGATAATGGCACAGATAGACCCGGGCAGACACGCGGTTGCTGTGTCCCGCGATGCCGAGAAGGCATGTGACTCGGTCTCGTGGGAATACCTCTTCTCAGTGCTGGAGGCATTTGGGGTGGGACCCAACTTCATCAAGTATGTCAGGCTGTTATATGCTTGCCCTGGGGCAAGAGTATGCACCAAGAGAACCATCTCCGAAATGTTTGTACTGGGCAGGGGCACAAGACAGGGGTGCCCGTTCTCACCCATTCTCTTTGCCCTAAGACTAGAGCCCATGGTGGCAGCTGTCAGATTGCGACACAGTGACAGGGGTATCACAATGAAAGGGTCCAGCCAATTAATATCATTGTATTATACATACGGGAACCTGACAAAAACATTGCACCCATAATGGCAGACATACAAGAGTTTGCTGAATACTCCGGCTCCACTGTGAACAATGCGAAATCAGAAATGTTCCCGCTCACCCCCCCTACAGAGTGCCCTGAGGTGATGTGTGGACTTAAATGGTCGGAAAGACATATCAGATATCTAGGGGTCATGGTCTCTAGGAATAAACTATCCGTGTATGTAGACAACCATGAACAAGCACTACAATCAATTAACATGAAGGTGCAGATCTGGAGGCACCCCCCTATCTCAATCCATGGTAGGATAGCAGTCCTCAAAATGATCGTCCTGGTAAGGATTTTTTCTCCAGACTTCGCTCAATGGCAACTACATTCCTTTGGAACGGGAAAACGGCCAGAATAGGGTGGGAAAAGATGACGGAACCATATTGTACCGGTGGCATCGCAGCCCCGGACTTCGAATTGTACTACTTGGTTGCTCAGTCACAATTCGCGAAATTTTGGTATGATGAAACAGATAACTCTCCCCATAAATGGTTAGAGACACACACTGTTGCACCCACTGATATACGATCTGTTATCTTTGACCCTAGGCACAGAGACACATGTGAACACGACCGTGTGAGTTGCACTGTTCGAGCTTGGGGGAAGCTGGAAACACCCTATAACCCGGAGATTCCCCTATGGAACTTTCCTAACATTCCTCCCACTTTTGACACAGATATGCAGGAAGCCTGGGACCCTAATGGCGAAATGAGGGTGGGCGACATATTTATAGATGGGAAGTTTGCAACTCTAATTGATTTCACGAGGGCCATGGGAAGGGGACCTCTTCGGACGCTTCAATACTACCGTATGAGATCTGCATTCCAGTCGCGCTTGCCACTCTTCCTTGATGAACCTTTCCCGCACCCATGCCTACAACTGATTACAATCCAAGGTGGGCTGGGAATCTCCAAACCGTATGCGTTGGTGCAAGCCCACACCCCCACGGCGAATCTGGTTAAAGAAAAATGGGAAACTGACATGCAGACATCTATACCTGATGAGAAATGGGGTAGATATTGTGCACTCACGAAAAAGATATCCCTTAATGCTGGCCTGCGCCAGATACTATTCAAAATCCTGAACAGACTACATTATACACCAGCTAGGACAGCCAAGTTTGCGCCAGATGCCTCGAGTGAATGCCCCAAGTGCGGCTCACAGCAGGCGGGACCCTTTCACATGTACTGGGAGTGCCCCGTGTTGTTGCAGTTCTGGGGGATGGTGGCTGAAATGCTGTGGGAAATTACGCAAATACCCCCATTCCTGACTCCTCAAAAATATTTGTTCGGAGATATCGGTAAGTGCTGCGAAAAAAAGAGAAGGCTTTTTAATGTATCATGTGCTGTTGCAAAGAAATGCATCCTACAGGCCTGGAAAAGCCCCGCACCCCCAAGCATGAACACTTTCTTACGTGAACTGACTTATGTTAACGAAAATTAGGACCAATACGTCTAGACCCAACCAAGTACGAGTCGGCCAAAGGACATCTGAGGCCCCTTCAGGATGTACCTATGTGAATTGTCTTCGGACACAAACCTTTATGTAATTGGTATACCACCTAAGTGCTTATATAATGTACCATTGTGTAATATGTTGGAAATTATGTTGGGTAGGAGCTACTGTATCTGTTGCGATCACTAATAAAAAGATGCTTAAAGAAAAAAGAAACAGAGGTTTGTGTGCTCCGCGTTGCTGTGAATGTTATCGATGGGACCGGTGAGTTTCTGACAGATGAGGAACCTGGTATAACTTTAGCAGAACATTTCCATTGTTGAAGTTTGGGAGGGAATACTTTGTATCGGAGTGGTAGCGTATCTCAGACAGAACATTTTTTCGAAAGTCTCCAGTTGTTGGAGATTTGAGCAAAAAAAATGCATATTGAATACCGACCTGAATGGAAACTTAAAAATTAAACGGCATGAATGCATATTGAACATCGAATTAACTGAAACCCTGAAGCTAAGTATATTAAATGCAGAATGAAATAATACTTTATGGGTCAAGCAAATAAAGAGAACAGCCAAGTTGCCCATGTAAAAACAAAATATGGAAAAGGGCGCAAGTGTAACAGAGAGTCATCAGAAGGTGGTGTGCGAACAAAATACCTTCAAAGTGAACTTTTAAGAGCGAATGCACTGCTGCAAGGCCAGTGTCTGGCTAGAGGTGTGACACGTGATGGCAGAGCCACAGGGCTGACCAAGAAAAGCCGGAGGAGTGAAAATCTGCACATAAAAGCCAAGAGGCCGATAAAGACGAAGTGAGTGAAGGTGACTTGGTGTACAGGAGCCAATACCAAAGAACATGTGTGGGCTAGAGAGCCCGGGGATCCTGGTTGCGTGACCTGTGATGGGTGGACTGTTCGGACTGACAACTGCGCCTAGACCAGTGAGCCCTGAATGCTGAAAACCAAGGACATTGTGGTGGTGAAGTTAAAGTCTTGTGGAAGGAAACCCTGAGACTTGAGGAACTACACTTGTTGTCTTGAGAACGGAGCTGCAAGACCTTTTTGTGCTTGGAACTTGGGGAAGGAAACCCTGAGGATTGCTTGGAACTGTATCACTTTAAACTTGAGAAAGGTAATTGTGAGACTTTTGTAGAACGTTCTTACACTTGCGGAAGGGGAGCTGAAAGAGAGCTGCGGCCTGTAAGAAGCTCAGCACTTTTGAGTTAAACACTATTTATTTTATTATTGACACCCCTACACATTGTTTAGCGTTAGTTGTGAGAGCAAGAATAGGTTTTGGGCACAGACACACTTAAGTTAAACTCTTCGGCTCAGACTTTCCTTAGTTTCATTCAGGTATGGAAATCCCACGTTAGCAGACGGCAAGTGAGGCCTTCTATCATCCTGATATTTGATTGAATGAAGTATTTTATTTTGAACTTTAAGTCTGTTGTCTGTGTCTTGCTTCATGATGCCTTCACGAAGGGAGGAAGGCACCATGCAGAGGTCTTCCCTGTCGAACAGAAGGTAGAGGTTTGTGACGCGGTGGTATTGGCCGAGCCAATGCTTGTTTCTTCAGCAGTCCTCCAGCATCGCTCGGTCATAGTCGTCTTTGTGTCTTTTCAGCTCCAGTGGTCAACTTGGTTTCTGGGTCCGGCTCATTCCCTAAAATCCAGAATTTGGACTGGGGGTGACCCCATCCCTCCAATAAGAGCACTTGCAATATTCAAACTTGGAGGTGGTTGTCCAATAGTGAACAGGCAGGCTACCAGAATCTGCCCAGCAACAACCAAGACCTTAGAGGAATGTGGATTGGGGCAGACGGCCACACTCACCACTTCCTGTCAGCTCTCGCACACACAGGAGAACCTGTGTTCTTTCTGCAGGAAACCCTCCAAGGTTCATGAAGAAAGGGAACCCTCCCCCACCTGGCAAGGTAGAGGAAAAGGCCAACAAAGATCAGGCCATCCTGAACAGGACTTCCAACATGTGGAGTGGTAATTTTGAGTAAATTGTCCTCGTAAGTGCGTTATTGCAGCTAAAAAAAAGTAGTACATGATCGTGCACCCACAGAAAGGGTAAACATATAACAACTGCAACAAGCCTGTTCAGAGGATGCCTAGAAAGTAACAACAATGTTACTTAGGGCAACGGAAAAGGGACACAAAATATCCCCACAGCACTCCATGTAAGATGGCTTGTGCAGAAAAAGAAAAAAAAACATTATAAAATGGATACGACTACTCCTGTTAATCAGTGCACCCAAAACAACATTGCAAAAGGGACCTCAGTGGCCCCTGGCAGCACAACAGCAAGTGGGGGGTGCTACCATTAGAAAACACGCAAGACAAAGCAAATGGAGAGGTCTCCCCTCACTACAAACTTAAAAAGAAGGTTCAGTGTCCTACAAAACAAAGTGAATGCAGGAGGTGAGTGAAAAAGTCCAACTCGCCTTCAAAGTCAATGAAAAAATCCCTGTGAGTCCAGCATTAGCACTTGGAAGCTCAACACACAGGGTAAGAATTACAAAATGAACATCTCCCCAGCACCGCTCCCCTCCCTCCACAGGAAATCCTGTGACACATTGCACTAAAGCTGCAAAAGGTCCATAATTTTGGCCAGCAACAAAGAACACTACAACGATTGAATAAGCCTGGCCAAATCAAGCTGCAAAGAACTCCTCAATATCCTGAAAGAGTTAGAACCTCCAGTGCCTCCCCCGGATACCTGCACCAAAGACACCTCCTGGTGTACCAGTATCCAAAAAGCTCTATTGGGCCAAATAACCATGTTACAAAACAAAATAAAAGCCAAAACCTCACCCTTCCAGCTAACACAATGCAACATGCCCATCCAGCCCCCATCTCGATCACCACCAAACCTTTCAACTTCTCCCCTCTCACCAGTAATGAAGTTGAAACCATAATCCTAAAACTCAAACCCTCAAAAAGTCAGGGAGGCATCTGCCCTGCGCCCATCATTAAAAAAGCAGCCAAGGAACTAGTGCCTTCATCACCTCTCTAATTAACACCTCCTTCAAAACCAGTACCGTCCCTAACAAACTAAAAGACTTTTGAGTCTTCACTCTACCAAAAAAAACAACGCTAGACCCAAGTATCCCAACTAACTACAGACCAATCACTACGGTTCCATTTCTACTGAAAATCTTAGACAGAGCAGCCTACCTGCAGATTCAAGAACATCTTGAAGTTAATAAACTCCTTGGTCTTTGGCAATCGGGCTTCAGACCCAGATAGGGTACTGAAACGGCCCTAATTGACCTCAAGACACAAATTGAAGAACTCAAGGACGAAAGGCAAACTTGCTGCACTCCTACTACTAGATCTATCTGCTGCCTTTGACTTGGTAGACCACTAAGTCCTCGGTAACCACCTTACTTCAGCTGCACACTTTTCAGACAAAGCCACCAAATGGATCCAATCATTCCTAGACAATAGATCCATGAGGGTCTTTGCACCGGCAGCCACGGCTGAACCATCGCCAGTCACCTGCGGAGTTCCACTGGGATCGTGCGTATCTCCAGCCTTATATAATGTGTTTACTAAACCCCTGTTCGATAACCTTGACTATTTGGGTGTCACCTACACTAATTACGCCAATG
This sequence comes from Ambystoma mexicanum, assembly GCF_040938575.1. Taxonomy (NCBI): domain Eukaryota; kingdom Metazoa; phylum Chordata; class Amphibia; order Caudata; family Ambystomatidae; genus Ambystoma; species Ambystoma mexicanum. The sequence goes on from NC_090929.1 coordinate 330,180,975, forward strand.
ACACCCAAATGCTGATCCCCATCACAGGTGATTACGCCACTGACTCTAAAGTAATAAACAACCTTTACATCATCATACAAGCTTGGATGGCCAAATATGGACTTTGTCTTAATGATAAGAGTTACTACTCCTAGGATCTCAAACTAAACTGAACAAACTGGATGCCAAATTTAACTCCTTCAATATCCATTGGTAACACCATCAATGTATCGAAGGACGTAAAAACCCTGGGTATTTACCTAGATGCCGCACTAACTCGAACTAAACAAATCAATGCCACAGCATCTGCCACGGCCTACACATGTAAATTATTCACTACCTGCAGACCTTTCTTAACCTTCTCGAACTGCATATCAGTAGCCAGAACACAAGTCCTATCTAAATTGGACTACTTCAACGCTCTTTCCCTGGGCACCAACCAAAAGAACATAAATAAGCTGCAAATAATGCAAAATATGCAAAATAATACCATTAGAGCAGCACTTAATATCTCCAGATCCCACCATATTACCACCAACAGACGCAACCTTCATTGGCTTTCCATCAACCAAAGAATTGCCTTCAAAATACTGTCTATAACCCACAAGTGCCTCATGCTTCAAGCACCCAGTTACCTCTCTGACAACTTCACACAACATACATCTAACCGCCCCACCAGATCTGCTCAGACACACTGCCTCCTCCCCCCAAGATTCAAACTACAGAAGGCTGGAGCGAACAGTTTTCCTGTACTAGCAGCTAAACACTGGAACACCTTACCTTTATCTCTAAGAGCTGAACCATCTTACTACAACTTCAGGAAAAACGCAAAAACCTGGCTCATCGAGCAGGAGATTTAGATATCCCACATGCCCGCCAACCCACTGTCCTGGACTTCAGGCCTCAAACGACACCCTCTAATTTGTATATAACTATGTCTTTATGTTTACACCTGTGCACATTTGCACACTAACTATGCTTATTATGTATATAATTATGCATTTAATTATGTAGATATTCTCTTTGTGCTTACTTGCTTCCACTATGCCTATTATATGTATATGTTTCCCAATTCTACTGCAATGCTGTAACCTATGACTTATTTTAGATATCCGCCCAGATGCCCCAGGGCTTGGCTTGTGCTTTACAAATAAACAAAATACAAATACTGAAGCTAGGAAGCAAATCATATGCAACAGAGCCTCTGGCACTTATTCCTAGGAGGCCACAAGACCCAGTAGGCAGAAAAAAGCAGAGGCTGGGAAACAGCTATCGGAATGGAAAAGCTATAACATCTAAATGATGTTGACAACATGGTGCTGGAGAGGTATGGCCCTGCTAGACCTGGTCTACAGAACTGCTACCATTAAGAGGAGTGACTGAAGGTGGGATCTGGGAATCTGTGAGTTGAAAGAAAAGGCCTAGCTGTGCATCAGATGACAAGTATAGACTGACACTAACTCCAGAGTGGTGAGCAGCCATCATAGACAACAGCTTGGTGAAAAAATGGGGGCTGAGGATAGACAAATAGGTACGGCCTTGCTCTGGTAATGGATGTTGCCAACCAAACGGGAGGTACTTTCTGTGCCTGGGATGGATTGTCAGATGAATCTAACAGATATAGGGTCAGAGCAAGGGTGACCATCTTGAAGTTATTTGTGCATCGTAACAAGTTATGCAGCCACAGATCGGGGATGGTTCTCAGACTCCCGCCATCCTTCAGCAACAAAATATGACAATAGCATTCCCTCTCCCTTTGAGGTGGGCACAAGTTGGATTGCTTCCTTGGTCAAGATCTCCTTCTACAGGATGGCATCAGGAAATGAAGGCTTTTACAGGGTTTTTGTCCAGGGGCAGCAGAGGAAACTGAGGCGTAGACCTGGAAACAACCTGAAAGGCTCAAGACTTTGGAGCAGATATTCATCCACTCTGAGTAAAACAAGGACAGCATCCCCACAATGCATGAGAAGGGACATAATGGGTGGGCTGGGAAGCCACCAGCAGCCCAGGTAGTACGGTACTCTAGCCCAGTCTGAAAACCTTTAAGAGTCCCTACATACATTACTGTGAAAGCCTCTATGGAAACAAACACTGGCACACAAAAAACTACTTATAATCCCATTGCCAACATGGCTGTCGCCAAGTAATGAAGTGATGCACTCAAACATTTGGCTCTGAATCGGCATACAAAGGCAGTGTATGCAGGCCATGGTAAAAATAAGCAGAATAGATATTAGTTTGCTTTGTTTAGTGCTTCCAACCATGCTTCACAACACTGATGCTTAATACACATTACTACCAGTAAAGCAAAACGCATTTGGCCCTTCCCGGACTTGAACGTGTTATCTACACTTTGAGCACTGACCTAAGCAAAAGCACTTAAAGTGAGCTATCTGTCCTGCAGATGAACATGAGCTGTGCAGATGTGGCCAACCATTGACCAGCCCTCTGTTTACTGTTGAGGAACTTGCTGCAGAAAGTCTTACAGGCCCTTTAGCTATGCTAATGTGTGTGTTTATTCCTTTGTCTCTGTGGACGCCGCCCCTGCCTTGAAAGGGAAGGGGGAGGGGAGATGGTGACCAAATGCTGGGAGGCAGTCATCAAATGACTAGCCCAGAAGACTGATGCTGTTGACCCAGGGGGCGAACGCCCAACCTGTGAATACCCACTGTATAAGAACTGATCAAAACCAAAATAATAAGGCATTTTGGTCAGGGTTGGGGACCATGGGGGTGGAAATGTTGACCCTGGGTGCACATTTGCCACTACTAAGGCTGAGAAAACTCCTTTGCTGCTGCTTGTGGGAAAGTGTTGGACCTCGACCCACGTGGGAAAAGTAGATGAAGGGCCAAAATGAGTGTTCTCTGACGGGAGAAGAGCAGGGACTGAACTGCCAGTTGTGGGACTTGACCATGGCCTTGGAAACTTACTTTTCAGGCAACTTGTCTGAAATCAGTAAGAACAAAGAATGGCTCTACTGAAGGGCATGCTGGGAGGTTTTGTTCTGCACACCAAGTGCAAGTTGACCGAACTAAAGGTCAGAGTGTACTGAACAGGCTACACAATGCACAGCATCAAATCCAAACTGCAGGATCTCTCTACCAGCCTCCAGGACATAATTCTTAAAATCAGTGAACCAATCCTTAATTTCAAGGTGCAGGCTTTCAGCTACCTCCTTCACCATAGTTCACAGAGGGGACAAGTACCCACGTAGAATATAAGAGGCATTAATAGACATGTATGCTAAGCAACTAGAAGGCAAAACTATGTCCAAAGCCATCCAGTTTCTTTCTCTCACTGTCTGGTGGCAAGGTGGGAAAAGTAGCTGCCATTGCTCTTGCCATGAAGGCCGGCGTGAAGAGAAAACTCTGTTCTGATGGGGGCTCAACAGTATTTCTTGCCGAAATCTTTTTCTATGGCAGGTGATTGGGTGGTCAAGGAGGGTCCCCTTTATTGCGAAGAATTTAGGTTGCACACATCATATTGACGATGACAGCAAAACTGGGATAGTGCGCAAATCCATATGAATCGCGTAGAAAGATGCAATGCTAAAACTGTAAATACAACACAAACACATACAGTGGGGTGTTTTTCTTTCAATGATTAGTTATTACACAGGCATTCTAAAAGTAGCAGAAACATTTGTGACGGGAAAGAGAATTGGTTACCTAGTGATAAGGGCGTACGAACAGGGGAAGGCTCACATGGTTCTATGTCATTTCAACACCCGTTTTTACGACTGGTGTTTTTATGCAGAATTTTGGTTGAATTTCATTTCAATTATTTTTGGCGGGCGCCCCCCACCCCCCCCGAAGCTCCCCCAAGCACCCTGTCTTTTTATTCCCGCCCCCAAACCCTTTATATGTCCTTTCAAACTGCCCAAAAAAATGTCAGAACGTTTTTATCAGGAAACAAATCTGAGGAAAAACACCAGTCGTAAAAAAACTGGTGTTGATGAAAGGACATTGTTCCGCTCACACTTCTTGCAAGAGAAGGAACAAGTTACTTACCTGTAACTGTTGTTCTCCAGCATGGGTCTGGCATGGATTCACATGCTCATGAATATTCCCCGTCGTCAGGCTGGGAATCCTCGGTAAAGAAAAAACCAGTATCAGTTTCGTTTCTGATCTGTCTTTCGTAGTAATAACCAATCACTGGTCTCTGCGTCATACTGACCACAGCCAATGACTGCCCTCTACCTAAGCACCGCCTCTGGCAGCCATCTTCAGATTTGGAAGCACGTGAAGTGGCAGTATGACCAGTGAAGAGCCGCAGATGGGTAGGCGGGAGGGTTCGCATGTGAATCCATGCCAGACCCATGCTGGAGAACAACAGTTACAGGTAAGTAACTTGTTCCTTCTCCAGCATGGGGTCTGGCATGGATTCACATGCTCATGAATAAAGAATACATAGCAGTACACACATGCACAACCACGGGAGGTGGCAAAGGCTCAACATTAAGCATCACATCAACTCAACATTAAGCATCTTACCTCCTCACCAGGCTCACCTCAGGCGAACAGGTTGCGCAGCACTGCTTGGCCGACCCTGGACTCCTCCCTGGAATCCCGGTCGACGCAGTAGAATTTCGTGAAGGTGTGCGTCGACCTCCACGTAGCAGCCCTGCATATGTCCAGCAGGGGCACACCAGATAGGAACGCCGTGGTAGCTGCGATCGCTCTGGTGGAATGGGCTCTCGGACGGCCAGGCAGCGGTCGGTTTGCCAACCGGTGACAGTACATGATACAGCCGGAGAGCCATCTGGAGATGGAAGCCTTCGAGAGAGCCTTCCCCTGATTGACAGGTCCAAAGTTCACAAAGAGTTGTGACGTCTTCCGAAAACCTTTCGTGCGGTCCACGTAGAACTTCAGCGCTCTAGCTACATCCAGCGAGTGCAAAGTCCTCTCAGCCGGCGACGAAGGCGACGGGAAGAACACAGGTAACACCAAGGGTTCGTTGAGATGAAAGTCCGACGGTACCTTGGGCATGAAGGAGGGGTGCGTCCTGAGCACTACCCTCGTGTCGTGGAAAGTCAAGTACGGGGCCTTGCAGGAAAGGGCCTGGATCTCTCCCACTCGTCGTGCGGAGGTGATGGCCACGAGAAAAGCTGTTTTCCACGATAGAAACTTCAACGGGGCCGAGTGCAGAGGCTCGAACGGAGGTCCCATGAGTTTGGTCAGTACCACGTTGAGCTCCCACGCCGGGGCCGGAGCCTTCACCGGCGGGAACGATCTGAACAGTCCCTTCATGAACTCTTTCACCAGACGATGAGACCACAAGGACGTCCGGCCCGTGGTTCTGGTGTATCGGGAGATCGCAGCAAGATGAATCTTGATGGACGCGTGTGCCAGACCAGCTTTGGCCAGCGTCAGCAGGTACGGCAGCACTTGGGGAGCCGTAATCCGTAGAGGGTTAATCTTCTGTGCGTGGCACCAGACAGAGAACCTCTTCCATTTGTGTCCGTAGCATTTAAGAGTCGAGGACGCCCTGGCCTTTGCAAGAACCTCTCTGCAATCGGCCGGTATGTCGTATCCTCCAAACTCTAGCGCTGCAGGAGCCAGGCCTGCAAGTTCAGCGACTTCGGGTCGTGGTGGAGGATGGCGCCTCCTTCCCTGGAGAGTAGATCCGCGTCCGCCGGCAGCTTGATTGGCGGGGACGCCGACAAGTCCAGAAGGTCCGGGAACCATATCTGCCTCGGCCACGCAGGTGCGACGAGGATCATCCTGCACCGTGACCTCTTGAGCTGGTTGACGAGCCGGATTAGCAGAGGCAAGGGAGGGAACGCGTAGAGGAACAGGCCCTCCCAGGGGAACGAGAAAGCATCGCCCATGCTCCTCGTCTGGGGAAACCTGCTGGCGAACCTCCGGCACTTGGTGTTCGTCGCCGTCGCGAACAGGTCGATCTGGGGTGTGCCCCACCGTCGGAAGAGGCGATCCACCAGATCCTGCCGTAGTTCCCACTCGTGGCACGAGCGCAGCTCCCTGCTGAGTGAGTCGGCGATGGTGTTTTTTATCCCTGCCAGATGAAACGGCACCAGAAGAATCCCTTGGGCGACGGCCCAATGCCACAGGTCCTGCGCCTCCTTGGACAGCGCTGGGGACCTGGTTCCGCCCTGTTTCCTGATGTAAAACATGGTGGTGGTGTTGTCGGTGAAGATCCTCACCACCTTGCCCTTGAGGGACGGAAGGAAGGACCTGAGGGCTCAAAACACTGCACGGAGCTCCAGGACGTTGATATGCAGGGACTTCTCCGTCGGGAGCCAGAGTCCCCTTGCGTGCAGATTTTCGGTGTGCGCTCCCCACCCTTCTAGGGAGGCATCCGTGGTCACAGTCACCTGGTGGGCTGGGGTCTGGAAGTCCATGCCCGCCGTCAGATGCGCGCGGGTGCCCCACCACCGTATCGCTCGTCGGAAACTCTCGTCGAGCTTGATCCTTTCCTCGAAGCTGCCCGTCGTCTGGATCCAGCGCGCATCCAGGAACTCTTGCAACGGGCGCATCCGGAGCCTGCACATGGGAATGAGGTAGATGCAGGAAGACATCATCCCGAGGAGGGACTTGATGGACCTCACCTTGGCCGCGTCGGCCACCAACATCCGTTGCACCTTGCCCAAGATGGTCCTGGTCCTCTCCTCCGACGGGGAGGCCAGAAGGGACACTGTGTCGAGCCTCGCTCCCAGAAACAGTGCGACTTGCGCGGGCACCAGGTGGGATTTGGCGTAGTTCACGGAGAATCCCAGGTCCGTGAGGAGTTGGACGGTCCTTGCCGTGTGGACCACGGCGAGCTCCCTCGTCTTGGCGCGGATGAGCCAGTCGTCCAGGTAGGGGTAGACGTGAATCCCCTCGCGGCGCAGCTGCGCCGCCACCGGTGCGAGGCACTTGGTGAAAACCCTGGGTGCCGACCGCAGTCCGAAGGGAAGGGCTTTGAACTGGTAATGACGCCCTTGGACCACGAATCTGAGGAATTTTCGGTGCCCCTTTAGGATGGGAATGTGGAAGTAGGCATCCTCCAAATCCAACGACGATAGGAAGTCTCCTTCCTCCAGCTGACCCAGGACGTGCTGGAGGGTGACCATCCGGAACTTCTGCGCCTTGATGAACTTGTTCAGGCGTCGCAGGTCCAGGATGGGGCGCCATCCTCCCGTCTTCTTCTTCACGAGGAAGTAACGCGAGTAGACTCCGGAGCCCCGAAGCCTCTTTGGGACGAGTTCGATGGCGCCCTTTCTGAGCATCGCCTTTACCTCCAGGAGAAGTTGAGGGACGTGAAGTTCTTTCCTGGCCACGGGGGGGACGCGCGGGCACCTTCTTTGAAACTCGAGCGCGTGGCCCCGGGCCAGGGCGTCCAGCACCCAACGGTCGGTGGAGATGGACTCCCACACGCTGACGAAGCCCGCCAGCCGGCCTCCCACCGGGGTGCTTCGGTGGGGGCCCGACCCCACGGCCGGTTCAATCCTGCTTGGACGCGGCCTTGCCGCCTTGGCCTCCTTGGCGACGACGGCGGGGGCCGCCAGACTTGCCTCGTCCTCTGTAGGCCTCTTGCGACGACGAGCGGGCCGCTTGACGGTAGGAAGCGAAACCGCCGCCGGAACCTTTGGAGGCGCCCTTGCCTCCGCCGCTCCGAAAGGGCGTCCGCCGTTGCTGCAGTACTCCAAGGGCCCGGGCCGTCTCAGTATCCGCCTTGATGGCCTGAAGGGAATCGTCCACTGTCTTCCCAAACAGGTTGTTCCCGTCGAAGGGCATGTCCAGGACCCTGGTCTGGACGTCCTGCCGAAAGTCCGTAGCCTTGAGCCATCCGCGACGTCGAAGGCAAACGCCGTTGCCCATCTGGCGGAACCCAGTGTCGGCGATGTCCGTCGCCACGGTGATGGCGTGGTCCGAGGCCACCTCACCTTCCTGCAGGATCTCAAGGGCCTCCGCCCTCTTGTCGTCCGGCAGAAAATCCAGCAGGGGAGCTATCTTGTACCAGAGTTCCCTGTCGTAGCGGGCCACGATAGCCAAGGCGTTGGCCGCTTTAATCGTCGTCGCCGCCGACGAGATGACTCTGCGTCCCATGGCATCCAATTTCTTTCCCTCGCCGTCCGGCGGGGAAGTCGACGTGGAGGCCGCACCCCCCCCCCGCTTTCTTCCTGGCTGCCGCGGAGACGACGGAGTCCGGGGTAGGCTGCGCCCGGAGGCATAGGGGGGCCGAGTCCGGGACCCGGTACTTTTTCTCGTACCGGTCTCTTTTCGCTGGCGTCGTGGAAGGGTTCTTGAGGAGGGAAAGGCCCTCATCCCAAATGTCGTCCAACAGAGGCACTGCGAGGACCGTCTTCCTCTTGGTCTCGCGCCGTTGGTAAAGGAAGCCTTCCTTTTTCTTCTCCTCAGGGCAGAGTTGGAAAAGCTCGGATGCCCTGGCGATCATTGAGTGGAACGATCCAATCTCGTCGGGCGGAGAAGCCCTGGTGGGAGGCGACGACGGAAAATCCTCGTCGTATGCCTCGTCGTCCGTACCCGTCGCTGCCGTGTCAGTCCCCGTATCATCCCCTCGGGTGGACGGGGAGGAGGGCTGGACGGGGCGCGACGGTTGAAAAGGAGGCGGTGGATGGATCCTTCTTTTCTTGGTAGGGGGAACACCAGAAGGTCCCGGTTCTGGATCCCCCGACAGGAGAGGTTCCTCCGTCGGTAACGGTAGTCTCGTCCTTATCTCGGAGCATAAGGACTGTATAGCCAACAAAATGGCCGCTGAGTTGTCTTGCGGCGCTGGCAGAGGGGAATCCGACGGGCGAGCAGGGGCCCCGTCGGTATCCTCGACGATGTCGTCGTCGTCACCTGCGTCGGGGCCCATTCCGACGGGCTGGTCTTGTTCCACGCCTAGGCCGTGGCTTAAGACCTCGATCAGTTCCTCTTCTGAGGTTGAGGCCGAATCTACGACGACGCCCTGCCCCCCCTTCTTCCCCACGGAGGGTTTCACGGGGGTCCTATCGATGGGCACGAAAGAAGACTCCCTCTGAGGAGGCAGGGAGATTCTGGGCCCCGAGGCCGCCACCACTGGTGCAGCCTCCACAGGCTGGGCCAGGGCCGCCGCGACCGTTTCGATAGAGGGCTTGGTCGAATGGATCAAGGCCTTCACCACCTTAGGTGCGCTCACCGCCTTATCCTTGAGGGAGGGGGCACTGCCACGCTCCTCCTCTGCCTTAGAGCTCGACCGGGGTCTCTCCAGGAGCTTCGCCGGGTGCTCGGCCTTCCTCTTACCCGACCCAGAGCGTTGGCTCGTGGTTGATGGTGCCGGGGAGGGTGCGCCCTGCCTGGCGCCCGTAGAGCCCGACCGTTCGGCGCTCCCGGTGCCAGCGGACTCGCGGTGCTTGGCCTTATGTTGGGCCCCCGTCGCCGGGGCGCCCTCAAAGGTCTTAGAAGACCGCTCAGATTTCTTCTTCTTCTCGCCAGACGGGCTCTTACCCTCCAGCCAGCTGGCGAGACGTTGATGGCGGTCCTTCATGGTCCGTTCCGACATGTTGCCGCAAAACGCACAGTCCTTCTCCACGTGCGTCTTGTCCCCATGAAGGCAGTAAAGGCAGAAAGAGTGTTCGTCCTCCTTGAAGACGTTCTGCAGCTGGCATCCAGGGCAGGCCCTGAACAGCTTTCCGGGCGTCGAGCTTCCCTTCTCCTGGGCCATCTCCGAGACCGGGCCTGAGAAGCTTCTGGAGTCCTCCGAAGTGTAGCTCGACGAAATCTTCACCCTTGAGGGGCACAGATGAATCCGACACGGGTCCCCGTTGATCGGATGTAGGATCGGTGGAGCTTGAGGCTCTTTTGACCGAAAGAATCGAAGTTTTTGTGAAAAAGCGCGAAAAAATAGCACTAACGCTCGAGAGCAATAGCACGAGGATCCCAACACATGAACGTGCGGTAAAAATCTGAAGATGGCTGCCAGAGGCGGTGCTTAGGTAGAGGGCAGTCATTGGCTGTGGTCAGTATGACGCAGAGACCAGTGATTGGTTATTACTACGAAAGACAGATCAGAAACGAAACTGATACTGGTTTTTTCTTTACCGAGGATTCCCAGCCTGACGACGGGGAATATTCATGAGCATGTGAATCCATGCCAGACCCCATGCTGGAGAACAGACGTTATCTGGCCCTTTGTATTAGAGGAAATTAGTAATTTGTTTGGTGGTGTTAAACAGGTCCCGAGGCCAGGGTCTGATAGTATTTTTCCAGGTCATCAGAGATTGTATGTGGCCACATAAATTAGATTAAGGAGCAAGAAATCTGTGGAATGTAGATGGGTATCTATAGTTCAAGAAATATAATGGTTAAGCAGACCTTCCTCTATTTGCTAAAATACGTCAGCGAGACCATGTGCAATCATACGTGAAGTTAAATGCCTTAGGCCAGTTATTGCTAGCAATGAATTACGTTTTCAATACTAATGTTTAAACCATGCACCAGCATCAGAACCTACAATAACTAATCCCAAGAAGAGGTGTAATTTGAATATGATCCGAAGATAAGACTGAAGATAAGTCGGACCAATGAAAATGGATGAATTGGAAAAAGATGGGATTTCTTTGCAGAGGGTTTGTCCAATCATAGTTGGGGAGAGGGTGTTAATAAAAGTGTGTAGGAGCGTTTTTTTATTGTTGCAAAAGTATATAGATTGCCAACTGATGTTATATTGTTGAGACTTGGGTTAGTTTGGTCCTGCAACACCATCTAACCGCTCCCTAAAGCTTTGTACAATAAACATGCTTTATGTACAACCGTGTACTAGCTTAAGCGGTGGGCCTGTTTTGGGTTAAGGTGATTAAAGGTCCACCCCCTCATTTGGCGAGCCAAGGTAGGAGCCCAGGCGTTCTGAGACGTTGGGGGTGTTCTGTCCACACCCGTCAGCTGCAGCACCTCACGTCGGGGACCAGTCTTCCGTGTACAGTAAAAATGTTCTGTGGATGCCATATTGGTTAAAGGTCAGTCTGCTCCCCGGAGACGTGGTGCCACGGCCTAGCAGTGCGGAACGATTTGACGAAGCACGACATCAGAGAACCTCGGGTTCACAAGAGTATATGGTTACGGGTGTAAAGCAAGATGGAAATAGGGGTAAAAAAGGGGTTGTTTCTTTGATTCAAGGTTTATTTCTTTTTTAGGGGGTTCCTGTTAGAACTAAGCACTTTGGGCACAGCGCAAAGAGTCCCTTTGTGTGTTTTTAACCTTATTTTTTAGCAATAGTGTCAGTCTCTTCCTGTTCCCTCAACATAGATGGGTGGCTCATCACCAGCAACTAGGGATAGACATTGCTTTGAGGGTACAGTTAATACGGTTGGAGGGTCATCTAGTTTGCATGGGTTAGGAAAGATTTCCAATTATGGCAAATTTTCCCACCAGTTGTGAACCCCCCAACTTTTTGCTGTTGTCTGACCATCCTAGCCTGACTTTTGCCAGTGGAGTTCAGCCTTCTGCTGTACTCCGATGGGCTTTTGCTAATTTTGTTATGGGGAAACTGACATGCCCTTAAAGACCATCAGTACTGGGAGATTCTGTTTACCTTAGTCATTCACTTTGTTGCTATTCTTTAGTAACATTTTATCAATGCACAAAGTACCTTACAGTAAAGTGTGCTGGGGTCTCATTTATTTTTTTTAAGACCCTAGACACCCTCAAAGGATTTTTGGTGAATGTATAAGTGTGCCTTGGACAGAGCTGGTGGCAGCTGTTACTTTTTACATATTTTTTACTCTTTTCTATGGTCCAAACTGCGCTTACCACGTTTGGCCCAGGACAGTGGCCAGTGCCTAAAATGGGCATATGACAAGGTCCTTTGGCCATCTTGTCCCTTTGCCTTCCCCAGGTCGAGCAGACCTGGGAAATCCCTTATTTGGTCATGCAGACCCCTGTGCAAACCGAAGCTTTCACAGGTAGGTGTGTAGGTAGGTGTGTGTGTGTAGGTAGGTGTGTGTGTGTGTGTAGGTAGGTGTGTGTGTGTGTGTGTGTGTGTGTGTGTATAGGTGTGTGTGTGTGTAGGTAGGTGTGTGTGTGTGTAGGTAGGTGTGTGTGTGTGTAGGTAGGTGTGTGTGTGTGTGTATAGGTGTGTGTGTGTATAGGTGTGTGTGTGTATAGGTGTGTATAGGTGTGTGTGTGTATAGGTGTGTATAGGTGTGTGTGTGTATAGGTGTGTATAGGTGTGTGTGTGTGTGTATAGGTGTGTGTGTATAGGTGTGTGTGTGTATAGGTGTGTGTGTGTATAGGTGTGTGTGTGTGTGTGTGTATAGGTGTGTGTATAGGTGTGTGTATAGGTGTGTGTATAGGTGTGTGTATAGGTGTGTGTATAGGTGTGTGTATAGGTGTGTAGGTGTGTGTGTATAGGTGTGTAGGTGTGTGTGTATAGGTGTGTGTGTAGGTGTGTGTATAGGTGTGTGTATAGGTGTGTGTATAGGTGTGTGTGTGTGTGTGTGTGTGTATAGGTGTGTGTGTGTGTGTGTGTATAGGTGTGTGTGTGTGTGTGTGTATAGGTGTGTGTGTGTGTGTGTGTATAGGTGTGTGTGTGTGTGTGTATAGGTGTGTGTGTGTGTGTGTATAGGTGTGTGTATGTATGTGTATGTGTATGTGTATGTGTATGTGTATGTGTGTATGTGTATGTGTATGTGTATGTGTATGTGTATGTGTATGTGTGTGTGTGTGTATGTGTGTATGTGTGTGTGTGTGTGTGTGTGTGTGTGTGTGTGTGTGTGTGTGTGTGTGTGTGTGTGTGTGTGTGTGTGTGTGTGTGTGTGTGTGTGTGTGTGTGTGTGTGTGTGTGTGTGTGTGTGTGTGTGTGTGTGTGTGTGTGTGTGTGTGTGTGTGTGTGTGTGTGTGTGTGTGTGTGTGCGCGCGCGCGCTGGAGTTGTCTAGCTGGGATGACTGTGGTCCGTGATTGGTTCACGTCTGGGCGGCTGTCTGTGAGCAGATCTCCTGGTTTCTCTTCGTTTTGGCGCGAAGGAGATTTTGGATAAGAGAAGGCGTCTTACACCCATTCCAGGTCGATCTTCTGAGTTCACACCAAACTTAGTAAAGGAGCCAAGTATCCTGAAACGAAGAAGCAGCTCTGTGCAACCGCTGGAAGGTTTGGCACTATGACCCCGCTGTTGTCCCATCGGACCCCCTGTTTCTGATCGGATCTAGAAGGCCTGCAAGCGCGCTTCGACCCATTGCAATAGTGGGACCAACTATTCCCGGCACCTCCTGTTTAACCTGTAAGCAAGCCTTTTCGGGAGTGTTCCTAGACCGCCTAGTGAACTGACTAGCTCGTACAGGACCTTTGTCATGGAACTGCTGCCGCCTTGCGTTTCGGCTGGAGCCTTTGGACACTGTAAGCTCTGGGTATAAGGCACTTAAGGCACTCTCCTGCTGAGTTCCGTACACCTAGCATTCCTAGGTCTGGAATTAGGAGAGTGTACGCCTGAACCTGAGCATACGCAGTCACTGTGTCACCCAGCTGTGGTGACAAACTTTGTGGGTGCCTTGCTGCTGGGACTCCCCCGTGCCCTCAGACTCACTGCATTGGAACTGGCCTTATCCCTTCACCAGGAGCGGAGAAATCGCCACCGTCACTCCACAGAATGGATTCCGGAACACAGCCCCTGAAAGCAGCAAAGCCGCACAGTAAGTACTTGCAACCCTTACCAGTGGCCCTGCCGCATCTGTAGACTTTTACGCACGAGTGTCCCCAGAGGGCCACTCTTCTTTATCGAGGTAGCCTGCGCTACTGAGCTATTCCTAACTCTTGGCTTCTGTTCTGCCCTCTTAGGGAGACCCTCCTTGAATAGTGGGATCTTATTCTTCACAGCCTCACCCACGTTCCTGAGTCGTTACAGCCCCTTGAAGAGACCCCGTTTTGAACTTAACCGCGCAACGGCGTTCACCAGCATAGAATGTACTTTTGAGCTCAAGGCTCCACTCATCATAGGGACTGGACTGCCTCTTAGCTAGGGTTTGAATTGTGAAGGACCGCGCATTTGGAAAGTGTATTTTTAAGTGTATTTGCCTGCTGTCTCGCTGTGGCTCGCTGTCCTGCTATCTGGCTGCATTCTGCTGCAACATGCCGCCGTTTTGGGCTGGACTTGTGTTCGAATACATGGATTCAAGGGGCTGATTGGACTGGTACGCGTACACGCTCACAGACTGCTCATAGACCGTCATTTCTGCCATTAGCGATTAGTTAGCCATTAGCTAACACCAGCTAACTATTACAACTGCTAAATGGCCGTATAGTCTTGAGTAATTGTTGCCTCCTATCTGTTTTTATCGTAGTACTTATCCCGCCTCTAAAACCGTAAAACAACAAAAGAAAGGTGCACGCGCATTTGCGTGCGCGCATTTGGAAAGTGCATTTGTAAGTGGATTTGCCAGCTGTCTCGCTGTCTAGCTGGAAAGCAAGGAGCGTGCAGCAAATTCTTTTTATACAAACAATTAAGACACAACATGTGTAAAATGAAAAGAAAGGTCTTTATTGAGGGCTCCAACATTAGACATTTTATATATATACGTATATATATTAAAAAAAAGAAAGGAGCGGTTGAGCAAGCACTGACCAAGAGCATCAAGTACAAGGGTAAGAGGTATCTGATATTGTTGCTTCACTGCTTTACTGTGTATGAAGTAATAGGAAAGCACATTTTTGATCTAAGTTTAGAACTGCCCCTTTGAAGTGCATATTGTTAAGCAGTTTAATGTTTTTGATAATTAAGTATATTCTTGAGCTGACCAAAGACTGTTGGCACCATATCATTATTTTTATAATGAAAGAGGCCATTTGCTGGCGTATATAAGTGAATAGTAGGTTCCTAACCGCGCTAAAATGGAAAAGGGTCCATAAACGTTGAAATCTGGCATGCCGTTTGTGAATATTGCATTATTCGAAGAAGGAACCACTTTGAATCCAAAAGACACTGTTGTAACACTGCATACACCAACGCTCCAACAGCTAAAGATAAAGGTGATAACCCGCCGAGGTGATAAGAAAATGGGGAATAAAAACAGGAATCGCTTGACTTCGAAGGGGTCTGGCATCCGCTTATATTATAATCAGAGTGTGGATCTGGGGGATGAAACCCGTCAAACATAGCAGTTGAAAAATAGTCTTGCAAGTCAAGACAAACTCCTGGAGTTGAATACCCGACTTAACATTGAAGTAGCTGCAATCAAGGCCAATGTGACAGTGATGTTAAGTTCGGGAGATGGTGCTATAATATTAGACACCACCATGGAGCATGAAAGTAAACGTGAGAATGATAGAGTATTGACACACAAGATCCTTGAAAAAATCGTTCAGAGTCCTCCCAAACTCTGTTCTGTGGAGGCACAACAGAGATTAAGAGAAGCCTACCAAAATTTGCATATCACGGGACAAGTGGATAAGGAAGCGCTCAATTTCACGAATCTGAGCTCTGCCTCTGTCAATGAAGAGGAAGTTGTATTTGTCCACTCTAAAACAGGTGACCTAATGCAGGTAGATAACCTGTCCCCAATCCAAAAGCAAAATCCCTGCGATTCCATCATGCCGAGATTTTAGGAAGAGAATGTAACGGAAATACCAGTAAGTCGAAAGACTAAAACCTCCTTAGACCAGTCTGAGTGTTCAGAAGAAGAAGCTTTTGTAAATTCTTTCTTTTGTTCCCCCAACTCCCAGGCAGACGAAAATGTTTTGTGAAGAATCTCGATCATTGAGGTCTGCCGCAAATTATGCAAAGGGGGCAGTAGACCAGGCAGATACGAGCACGACTTTATTGGCCATGAATACAGCATTGTTATCTCTAGCCAAGTTGTACGAAGCTATGGATCAAAAGCTAAATTATCAGACTATACTTCTAACTAAATTAACAAATCAAAGTAATGGTGGCCAGGCAATGGGTGAAATAAGAGAGTGTCAAGCGCAGTATGAGATATTTAGACACTGGGTGTCAAAAGACTCGGAAACTCAGACTGAATTTCTACATGAACAAACATATAAGACATCACTGCAGTTAAAACAGTTTAACTTCAGTGGGGTAACTCTCCTTAAAGAACCTGTGGAACCTTCAAAATTACAGCTACAGAATGGTGTAAATTATGATAGTGGTGGGCAGCACAAAAACAATATGAATAAAGTGATAATTGTTGAGGATATTGGTGCCTAGTGTATCCCTAAAAATTGATTGATGAATGGCATAACAACCACATCAAAGAGAGGCAACCACTGAAAAATAAGACAAAAAGGGAAATGGCCGCTGAGAAGGCCTGCAAAGTAAGGGCAAAAACTAGACGAATCTTGAAGATAACAATTGCTGCAAGAATACCTATTGAAAAGCAAAAGGTGGGTAATGAAAGTAAAGGTCATTCCAGCCAAAAGTAACAAAAATAAAGTTACCCCTAGTTTGTTCTACAAACCATTAAATGATTTAGTGGCTGAAGAAGCGGCCATGAGAGTGAAAGAAAGGCCTCAATCCCAGATACCTCTGGTTGCTGAATTTGCAGAGCCAAGGCTGAGTGGGTTAACAGGCTCAAATGAGAGATGAAATAAACAAAACGATACATGGCCTATAGGCTAAAGGAGAATACTCAAATTGACATGTACAAGGAGGCCAAAATAAATTTGACACACTGTTCCTCAGTGGGTGGCCCCAAACCCAGCTTGACAACTTCAAGTAGGAAGTCAATGAATACTGACAATATGGGGGAATCGCTACAATGGAAAAAAAGAACAAGTTACTTTCTTACCTGGTAACGTTCTTTCGATGGGATGGTCCGACAACGTATTCCATATCTATGACATGTAATTACCACAGCTGTGCTGCTTCGGAAACTTTTTTCCTGGCGTCTGCGTCCTGCGTCGATGAAGTCGATGCGCCATCGTCGAGGACCTCCTCCGACGTCCGACGTCATCCGATGTGATAAGTAGGACGCACGACGCCCGTAGCCTCAGTTGTAGTTTTTTCCCCCAGAACGTGTGACATTAGTCAACTGCCAGTCAGACACAAAGCCTTGCGGCACGTAAGCTGCAATCGCAAAAGAAATTCTGCAGCGGGGAAGGCAGGGAGGGAGCGATATGCAATACGTCGTCGGACCATCCCATCGAAAGAACGTTACCAGATAAGAAATTAACTTGTTCTTCGAGGGGATTGGGTCCTCCGACGTATTCCATATCTATGACAGACTCCCAAAGCAGCACCAGAGCAAGGAGGAGGGAAAGAATTTAGAATCAAAATTTAGAATAGCCAATCAAATAGCAGAGCAAAGGACCGCCTTGCCAAAGGCCAGATCCTGCCCTCGGATGGAATCGAGGGAATAGTGACGTACAAATGTATGTACTGAAGCCCAGGTGGCTGCATCACAGATGTTGCGAATAGGAACACCCCTCTGCAGGGCAGTAGATGCAGCCACACCCCTGGTAGAATGGGCCCGCAAGCCAGCCGGTGGGTCCCTACCCGCCAAGCGGTAACACTCCGAGATGGCTAAAATAATCCGGCGAGACAAAGTCTGTTTCGTCACAGCTTGCCCCAAACGCTTTCCAGCGTAACCAATAAAGAGTTGATCGTCCACTCTGACCCGGGACATGCGTGAAACATAAAAGCTTAAAGCTCTCCTAGGATCAAGCCTATGGAGCCTCTCCTCTTCCTTACCAGGATGCGGAGGAGGATAGAATGCCGGAAGAACAACCTTCTGGGCCAAATGAAATTCCGTCACTACCTTCGGAAGAAAAGAAGGACGAACTCTAAGGACAACCCTGTCCTTGTGAAATACAGTGAAGGGTGGCTTAACTGAAAGTGCCTGTAACTCACTCACTCTGCGAGCGGAAGTAACCACAACTAAAAACACAGATTTCAGAGTTAACAGCCTCAAAGGGCAAGAATGTAAAGGCTCAAATGGAGCACCCATAAGAAACTTAAGAACAAGGTTTAAATCCCAACCGGGCACCAGGAAAGGTGACGGAGGTAACACATTAGTGAGCCCTTTCAGAAACTGTGAAATGAAAGGGATTTTAAAGTAAGAACACTCTTCAGACGAGCGCTTAAAGATGGACAGCGCCGCCAGGTAACCTTTAATGGTACCCACTTGCAAGCCCCTGTGGGCCAAAGAAAATAAAAAGGACAGAACCATGGGGATGTCACATGCAAAAGGATCCACATTCTGAACCCTGCACCAGTCGCAAAACTTACGCCAACGGCAACGGTACAGAGACTTTGTTGCTGGCCTTCGGGCCGAAAGCAACACCTCCATCACGTCTTCAGGGAGGTCCCAATCCTTATACCTCAACCTTTCAGAAGCCAAGCGTGAAGGTTGAGGGATCGGACCTCTGGATGGAGAACCTGACCCCCCTCCCGTGAGAGCAGATCGTCTCGGTAGGGAAGACGACGTGGAGGGCAGATGGACAAATCGAGAAGGTCCGGGTACCACGTCCTCCGAGCCCACGCCGGAGCAATGAGGATGATCCGGGAACCGAACTTCTGTAACCTCTGCAGCACTTGCGGGATGACGGGGACTGGAGGAAAAGCGTACAGCATCTCCTAAGGCTCCTTTTGGAGGAAATTCCCATGAGCAAAACCTTTCGCACTTTCGGTTGACACTGGAGGCGAAGAGATCCACTTGAGGGGTCCCCCAAAGGGCGAAGATCTCCAGGAGAATCTCCTGAGCCAACTTCCACTCGTGAGAGATCGCGCTCTGCCTGCTCAGAGCGTCCGCCGTTACGTTTTCGTCTCCGGCCAGATGAACTGCCGAGATCGAAACTTCCTGCTGGATGGCCCAGAACTCGAGCTGCATCGCCTCCCTGCACAGAGGAAGTGACCCTGCCCCCCCCTTTTTGTTGAGGTAGTGCATGGCCACTGTGTTGTCCGTCAGGATCAGGACATTCTTTCCTCGCACAGTCGGTAGAAAAGCCTTCAGGGCTAGCCTGACGGCCCTCAGCTCCAACAGATTGATATGGAGTCTGGACTCCGATGGAGACCAACGACCGCTGACTGTCAGCCCGTTGGCATGAGCTCCCCATCCCTTGAGGGATGCATCCGTCACGATCGTCACCTCTGGCCAGGGAAGCCAAAATGGAGCCCCCTTCATCACGTTGCCTTCGACGGCCCACCACAGGTGGTCCCGGGCCACCGAGGGCGGCACCTGAACCGAGTCCGACATCCTGCCGGAGGACTGCGACCATTGCGTCTTGAGTGCCCACTGCAAAGATCTCATCCGCAGGCGAGCCTCTGGCACCAGAAGAATGCTCAAGAACTCGAACGCTGGGAGCGTCTGGGCATGCTGAAACCTGTGCACCATCTGCTGAATGTGAAGAGCCCTCACCTGGGGAGGAAAACACTGCCCCAGGGAAGTGTCGAGCACTGCTCCGATGTACTGGAGCTGCTGTGTTGGCGTCAAATGGGACTTCTTTAAATTGAGGGAGAAGCCCAGCCTGTGAAGGGAGTGGCAGGTGACGGACAGATGATCCAGGACTTGCTCCGGAGAGCTCCCCCTGATCAACCAATCGTCCAGGTAGGGGTAGACGTGAATCCCCCCTTGCCTGAGATGTGCTGCCACCACCACCATGAGCTTGGTGAAAACCCTCGGGGGGGAGGTAAATCCGAACGGCAGGACCCGAAACTGAAAGTGCGAGTCGCCAACCGCGAACCTCAGGTACTTCTTTTGCTTGGGATGGATCGGCACATGGAAGTAAGCATCCTTGAGGTCGAGAGACACCAACCAGTCCTGAAGCTGAAGGGCCTGGAGGACTTGAGAGAGAGTAACCATCTTGAACTTGTCCTTCCTGAGGAGTTTGTTCAAACCGCGCAAGTCCATGATGGGTCTCAATCCCCCGTCTTTCTTCGAAATCAAAAAATAAGGGGAATACCATCCCTTGTTCCTCTCCGCTACAGGCACCAGTTCTATGGCGCCTTTCTCCAGCAGGGCTTGAATTTCCTGCGCAAGGAGCGGATCCGGACTCTGCAAAGAAAGGTTCCCCGGTGGACTGTCGCGAGGCCTGTGCCGAAAAGGAAGACAGTAGCCGTGGGTTATGATCTCCAGAACCCACACATCTGAAGTAATGGCTTGCCACTCTACAAGATGCTGCGCCAGCCTTCCCCCAACTGGCGAACCATGGGACATGGCCTCATGACTGAGTGGGAGCGGCTGCGGCGTTACCTGAGGGCAAAGAGGCAACTGCCTGAGCGGCCTTGGCACCACGGGTACCCTGTCGTCCACCTCTGGTACCCCTACGTAGGCCCCTTTGACTGCCAGCTCCTCTCGCTTTACTGAAGGACGAGTAATAGCGAAAGGAACCACCCCTCCACTGCTGTCCCCTAGGACGAAAAGGCGGAGGTTGGCGAACTGCAGCGCCCAACGACTTCGCTGCAGCTTTTGAGGTCTGCAACCTCTCAAGGCTCTCGTCAGCCTTGCTGCCAAAAAGGTGTTCACCGTCAAAGGGCATGTTGAGGAGCCGGGACTGCACATCAGGAGCAAACCCCGACTTCCGCAACCACGCAAACCTGTGTATCACGGTGCTCGCCGCCATGGACCTACTGACGCATTCAGCTAAGTCCAAACCCGACTGAACGGACTCACACATGGCATCCTTACCATCCTGGACCATAGCAAGGAAACCATCCCGTTCGTCCCCTTTGGGAATATGTTCAGCTGCTAACGCAACACAGTTCCACAGTGTGCGTGAAACGAGACAAGGCACAAATGGAGTTGGCCGCCTGAAGCGCCATACCACCAGAAGAAAACACTTTCTTCACCCAGCCATCAAAACGTTTGTCGTCCCTATCAGGAAGGATGGTAGGGTACGACGCCTGCTTTGCCGGGGTGGGGTGCCTGGTCAAGTAGCAGGGGTCGCTACTGGCTCGACGGTATTTTCGCGACAAGGATCTGCCCACCGCCGGGAGACTCTCCGGAGCAGTCCAAGCCGCCGCCACCCTTCTCTGTAAAGCCATATGGAACGGCAGTACCGGGTCAGTTGGGGGACCAACATCAAGGATGTCCGTCAGATCATCCTGCACAAACTCCCCTGGGGGAGCAGACCATCCCAAGTACTCAGAAACCCTAGCCATAAGGCGCCGGTACGAGGAATCGGCATGAGAGCCAGGCTCATGCCTACAAAACTCCACCTCCGGAGAGGTGTCCAGTCCACTGGCATCATGCAGTGACTGCCTCAAATCGTCAAACTGACTATGGCCCGAGACAATTTCATCTGGAACCTGACTAGGAACCAGGCCATCAGAATCCTTATCCGCCTCGGAAATATACTCCAGGTGGCGAAAAGAAGGCACCCGAGAGTGCTTGCTTTTAACCAAAGCCTTCCTAGGGGGTTCTCCCGTGCCACGGGGTACCTCCGCCACGAAAGGCGTCGATGGCGTCGAGCGAATCGGCGCCGGCATCGAGAGAACCGGCATCAGCGCCGAGAGGATCGGCGTCGAGGAAATCGGCGTCGACGTCAGATGCAGCGCCTCCAGCATCGGCGGTGTCGACACAGCCCTCGAAGCCGGAGCCCCGAGCGTGTCCCTCGACGACCTGAGCGTCGACGGCTTCGACGACTTCCTCGGAGCAGGAGCCTCGAGAAAGCTTGTCGACGCCTCAGACGTCGATGTCTTCCTCGAAGACCTCACAGGTGCACACAGTCTCGAACGCGTCGAGGACCGGGACCTGGAACGGGTACGTCGAGAACGAGTCTCCTTGTCTGAACGGGACCTCTCCCGTGACTTGTGCCGACCACTCTTGCGAGCGGTGTCTCTCGACCTCTCACGGCCGACCCCACTTGGGGGCGCGGACGGCTTAGTACCCTGCGACTCAAGAATCGCCAGCATTTTCTTCCTGAAGGAAGCCCATTCCTCTGGTGTCGGCGCTTCTGAGAATGCCTCGAAGGGGCTGAGAAGTGGCGAGACCGACTCCTAGAAGGATACCCACGAGACTTCCGACGAAGACGCGGAGAGGCACCCCTCGAATCAACCGTTGAAAAGCCCCGCAGACTTCGACTTCCGGGGCTTGGACACCCGACCTACCGACAACTTCTTCTTACGTTCGTGTAAGGCTTTGGACGTGAGCGACTGGCAGTCGATACAGTCATCCGTGTCGTGGGCCTCCCAGAGGCACCAGAGGCAGCCGTTGTGCGAGTCCGTCACCGACATCTTGGACCCACACTCCACTCACATCTTGAAGCCCGGACGCGGGGTCGAAGACAAAGTAGAAGACATCTTCACACAAAGGATTTTCACAAAACGAACAGGTTCGAAGAATCAAGAAGAACAGAACTCCAAAGAGTCGAGGCGTTTAACCGTGAAACACAAAGCAACACGTTCGCGGAAAAAACAGAACTGAGGCTACGGGCGTCGTGCGTCCTACTTATCACATCGGATGACGTCGTACGTCGGAGGAGGTCCTCGACGACGGCGCATCGACGTCATCGACGCAGACGCCAGGAAAAAAGTTTCCGAAGCAGCACAGCTGTGGTGATTACATGTCATAGATATGGAATACGTCGGAGGACCCAATCCCCTCGAAATATGAATACGATTAAAGAGTACAAATTTAAATCAAGAGCAATTGCACCAAATAACAACCATTGCTACATATTGGAATGTAGAGACCACCCATTCCAGTGATTTGATTTAAATTGAGCAAGCGTTATAAATATCTGCAAGGATATACCCCAATTGAGGAATATAACAAAGTCAGATATCGATAGAGTGGAGTTTTTGACTCTTTCTCGATTCCGAATCTCCGTCCGTTCTACTATTCTGGCAGGTATAATGTGGCATGCAAGGGCTGTTCTCCTCCAAATGGGTTTTAATTTATATCAAGAAGATTCACAAACAGCAGAAGGAGTCATGTTGGACTCTATGAAATGGACCTCGCATATTTATGGCACCAACAATACTGGACAAAATGATGTAGGAAGTCATCAGTTGGCCCATGCATAACAATCCACAGTAAAAGAAAGAATTCAATTTATATGCTGGAACACACGTGGATTTACGCACTTTACGAATGCACAAAGTACAGAGCTTGATGGATTTGATATAGTGGTTTTGCAAGAAACCTGGTTGGTGGAGGCCCCCATTTGGGATGGCTAAGAGATATTTCGAGAATCAGCACTGTGCCTGCCTCGGGGTAGACCTATGGCAGTGCTCATGATAGCAGCCAAGAAATCGAGAGGATTTAAAGTATCTATGTATGATTCTAATTCTCCCTTTATTCAAACCATCAAGCTGAGAAGTGATACACATTTGTTCCTAATTGTTAACATCTACTGGGGAAGGTCGCATTTGTCATAAGATTGTTTCTTTGACCTACTCCAAGAGGTTTTTGCTAGGATTGCCACTGAAAAAGAATTTGATTATGTGCTGGTCATGGGTGACCTCAACCTCCATCTCTTGAACAAAGGTAAAAGGAAAGTAACAGCGGAAGAGCAAAGATGGACTAAAGTTATGAAAGATATGCAGTTATTCATGGTAAATGGTACAGTGGAGGGGCACACCCAAGCTGCCAGTACGTGGAATAATGGTCCATTTGAAGCAACATTAGATTACATATTTGTGAATGCAGCGATGATGAACATAGTCCAATCCATGACTATAAGATCGAATGGCAAAAGTGATTACAGCCAACTCGGTCTAATTTGGGAACTGGGGAAAAGCCAATGTGAAGGAGATCGTGGTAATTACAAAGGCAACATAACCACAAATAACATGAGGAATCGAATTAAATGGTCCAGTACACCATTGAGTGACTTTGATAAACATCTATCTATATGTCCAGGATTGGACTATGTTGCATCTATGCAAAAATATGTGTATGTAAAGAACAGTATACAAGGACATAGCTATAAAGACACCCATGTTTTTGATATTGAGGTTAAAATCAAAAAAGCTGATACGAGAAAGCAGATACGACTGTTAAAATATTCAATAATGGAAGAAAAACAGACACAAATAAAGCATATACGGACAGTCTATAAAAATTGGATAAGAGGGAGGAAGGCGATATGCTATCAGAGGGACAGAGAGGACATGAGAGGTACGCTGATTCACATGTTGTGGAACTGTGAGAGGGTGAGGACATTTTGGAGTGATGTAGTTGATAGGCTCGACCATGTTTGGAATATTGCATTTCCTAGGAATCCATTGGCAATTGTTTT
This sequence comes from Ambystoma mexicanum, assembly GCF_040938575.1. Taxonomy (NCBI): domain Eukaryota; kingdom Metazoa; phylum Chordata; class Amphibia; order Caudata; family Ambystomatidae; genus Ambystoma; species Ambystoma mexicanum. The sequence goes on from NC_090929.1 coordinate 330,205,047, forward strand.
ACTATTACCGAGTAGCACTTACAGAATTAATTGGGTAACATCGTTTTAGATAACTAAGGTTTTGTTGGTAGCTACAAAGCAGATTTTGAAGGTGTGAAAAACGAGGAAGAAGCCAATAGTTGAGGATTGGATTTTTGATGTGCAATTTCTTTCTTATTATGAGAAGACTATGTTTTGTAAGTTGCACAAGGAAGGATGCTATGATGAACAATGGGGGAATTTCTCTGATCTTTATGGGTGAAATGTGCTTGGTGTAGTTTACAATATATGTTGTGTGTTGTGGGTGTTTGTGTTTTGTTTTATGTTGTCGTTTGTGGTCCTGTATGTGTGGTCGTTGATTGTACTTCTTATTGGGATGTTTTATAGTTTGTGGTTCCTTTTTCCTTAATTAATATCTCCTAAATGATGTTCTATGCAAATTTCACTATTGACCTAGTCATTGTTATTCTGTATTTACTTTGTTTTTCTGTAATTGAAAATGAAAATAAATCGAATAAAAAAAAGATTGCATCTAAGTCCTCTGCTGAAATCTGGAATGTTTTGAACAAGGCCACATACAAAGACCAGACTTCTGTTCAGGTTAACTCTATTCCAGCTAAAACCTGGCGCAATTACTTTCTGAAAATATACCAGACTCCAATATGGAATTACCATGTGTCCCTTAAGAGTGAAAACTGGGATCACATGATAAAATTTGATCAAGAAGACATACTATTTTACATCTCAAAACTGAGCTCTTCAAGGGCCCCAGGCGCGGACGGGCTTGACAATAGAATGATCAAGGAAAATGCAGGAGTCTGGGCATCAATACTAATGAAAATATTTGAGGAAGTGATGCGCGCAGGAGAGTCACCTGAATCATGGAAAAAGTCTATACTGATCTCGCTTTTTAAGAAAGGCAATAGACTCGATCCTGCTTCCTATAGACCGATTGCTCTCCTAGACTGTCCTGGAAAGATATTTGCCCGATTGCTTCTCCGTGAGTTTAATGCTTGGCTAGATAGAGATAATTTGAGGGATCCATGGCAGACAGGTTTTCTTAAGGACCTGAGTACAGGCATCAATTTATTGACGATAAATGCGATTATTGCAAAACAATTAAGCAAGAAATTACCCTTGTATGTCGCATTTGTCGACTTTAAAACTGCGCTTGACTCTATCCTGAGAGAACTACTCTTCATGAAACTAATGAGAAGCAATTGTCCCTGGAACATCTTAAAGTGGATCATTGAGTTTCATTAAGATACTTCTATTCAGATAAAGCTAGACAGTGATGGATCGCTGACAGATCCCATTGATGCATCGAGGGGACTTAAACAGGGATGCACGCTTGCGTCAGCAATCTTCAACTTTTTCATTTTGGACATGGGCAAGGAATTTCTTAATGTCATAACTGATTCACCTAAACTCGAGCATCATGAGATCAAATGGCTATTATATGCCGACAACCTCCTTTTGTTATCTAAGACACCAATGGGGTTGCGTAATATGCTCCAAGCATTGGAGAAATTTGCCAAACTCAAATCAAATGACCATAAACATCAAGAAAACAAACTTGCTTCAGTTTGGAAATTGTCATCAAAGAAATAAAAAATATGGGTGGCTATTAGATAATCAACAGCTAGATCCGGTGTGTGAGTACACCTATTTGGGTGTAAACATTAATAATAATCCAAATGACATACCGTATGAGACCACCAGAATGTTAAAATGGAATAGTTTAACATCACAATCTAGAATTATTAGTGGTAAATATTGTAAATTCACCATTGCACCTCTGATAACATATTATAAGCAAAAGGCTCTCCCTATATTGCTGTACGGGGCTGAAACAAGAGTATGCAAACCACGTAATTATTGGGATAAAAAAAAGAAGGGGCCTATTGGAGAAACCTTCTGAAGCTCCCTAAATCTACACATGTGGCCCTCATAAGGCACAAACTAGGGCTCATATCAATACATGCCATTTCTAAATGGAAAATATGCATGCTGTACAGGAAATGTGCTTTGGAAAATCGTCAGAATGGGTTGTTTATGCAGTTAGCAAACTATGTGAGGGAGTCAAGAGACAGCTTTATTGAGCACTGGAGGTCCCAAACGCAGGAGTTCATGCAGGAGGCGGACATAGAGGATGATCTGCTGTTACAAAATCCAGACAAAGCAAAGCAAAAATGGACTGGATTAGGACCAGGGAATTGTGTCATCTTTACAAATGCTTTGAACAAAATCCTTTTGTTTTGAAGTCTTTTGGAACCCCTGAAGCGTATGTCTTAAAGTCACCAAATGTCATGCATTGGGCAGGACTCCTGCGCTTGAGGCTAAATCAGTGGAAAACCAGAGAAGTTGCATCGAAATGGGTTGTTGATAATGAAGGAAATAGTATATGTCGGTTTTGTAATACACATAAGGAATCTTTGGAACATCTTATTACTGTTTGCTCGAAATTGGAGTCCTTAAGAATCAAATATTTAAAAAATCTCTTTAAACATCTAATACACATGGGTCCGAAAGATCTGTGGAAATATGTATTTCATGTATATTTGAGAACAGTAGGTTATGCGACCATGAATTTTTTGAATGAACTAAAATTTGAAAATGACGATAAGCAATAGGGAAAAAGATAACATTGCAATGGTATAATCATGATGCAATCTGCCTCTTATGTTAGGATTAAGGTTCATTTTCATGTATTCTGTTGATCACACTTGACCGATGCTTATTCTCCTCCTTTTAGGCCTTCCTTTTATTTTCTTTCTTTATTTTAGTTTCTATAACCTTTTTTTATTTTATTCAATATACAAATGAATGTGTATGTAGATGTTGTCAACCGATTTGAAGGAATATGAAGTTTTTTGTTTGAATTCTTTGCTCATATATACTTATATATGTTTTATATGTGTGATTAATAATAGAAATGAAGTAAACGTATTTTGTATTGAAAGGTTGAACTGTCTGACCCTTTTCTTTGCAAGTTGTGGATCTGTGCTGTTTAATATCCCATTAGGCCATTGGTTACTGTATATATGTTTCATAGTGTTGTGTTGGTTTTGTTAATACTGCTGAATATTTACTTTGTGTTAGTTAAAAGGCCCTAAATAAATGTATATGTATTTTTAATATATACACCTGACAAGAGTACTTTGTGGTGCTGTTTACTGTGTGTGCACATTGTGGGATTTCAATCACCCTGACCCCTCCTGAGACCTAGTCTCGACTGCCGCCAATGCTACCTTGATTGGTCTAGCTTATTCAGAAGGTTACCCTGTTACAAGAAACTAGGCTGGCCTTCTGACCCTCTGCCCAACAGGTCAGACTTCAGAAATCCATCTTAACAGTATGCTATGACATGACTAAGCAATAACTAATGGATTTTACCTGTACTGTGTTTGTGTGAAAATGTTAGGGATTTTGAACAGGGCATACACCCATCCCCAGTACTTTTGTTTGTTTATTGGCTGGAGCCCTCACCTGAAGGTGGGGTGGTATCTTAGGGTAAGTCCAACCGTAGATACCTTTCTGAAGAAGGACTAGACATTCTTTTGTATTTGCTGTGCGGGCAGAGCCCCTCACCTCGATTTTCTTGGTTAGTCGAAGAAGTGAAGGGAAACTTCCTGTAGTTCGGAAAAGACGGTCTTGTAGCAGAGTAGGCCGTACTAGTAAAAGGAGAGTAAGAGCAGCGGTGCTATAGTGGAAAGCATTGCGCCCCTGCTATGCTCGAGTGGTGGGGATATCTAGAAAATATTGTCCAGCGAGTGTTTTTGATAAGACGTTGTCTTCTGTGTATGAGTGTGTAGTAGAATTATAGAAGTAAAAGTAGATAGTGAAGTGTAAAGTGTAAAAGTAGATAGTGAAGTGTGGTAATTGTGGTCTAAGGCGAGTACGGTGAATGATTGTGAAGTGTGACTAAGGAATAGGTTAAGGCTAAAAAAGGGAGCTCTTGGGAGAATTTTTTTTCGTGCTGCAGGTTCGGCTTAGCTTTGGATCTTTTGTGAAACTTTTTTTTTATAAATTGGATTGGAGTATGGAGACTCCGTTGATTCATTTGTGCCATGTGTTGCCCGGCTTGTCGCTGAGGTTGGAGCAGTCTTTGCAGTGAGCTCTCCACCTAGCGCTTTCAGCTCCACTCCAGTCTGCTTTCAACTGCCTTGAACATTTGTAGGAGGACCTACAAATAATGCTGGGAGCCGCGGAGCGGCCGCGGAGATTGTCGCTGAGGTTGGAGCAGTCTTTGCAGTCTTTGTCAAGCCGGCAGGACTGCTTGACATGTCTCCAACCGCGACGGCGAACAACCCCCTTGCAACTATAGAACATCTACAATTTGAAGGAGAGAGGGACAAACGCTGCCTCAGAAGTTCAAAGTTAACCCTGGAAAAGAACAAACTCTCAGAGGGTCAGCAAGCGGCCAGAAACCGTCTTCAATCGGCTCCACCAAGTCTATGCGCAAAAAGTCATTCACGAAACGGAGAGGCGCCGCTGACAGTACAGCCAAAGACACTGTCATTAATCACGGCGCAGATCAATGGCGGCTTGGAAGCGTCAAACGGCAGAGGGGAAACCCAGCTGCAGTCGATGCATCACGTGGGAGAAGAGGAACCAAATTCCGAGTGCCGACTGGATCGGGCGGTGGGCAGATCCTCCCCGTCGGCGGCCGGAGGGGCGGCGACGGGGAGTGACCCCGCGGCTGGGCCAGCTGAAGCACTCGAACCCCCGAGGACGCAGCACCGCAGGAAAACAGCGCCCTCTCAATGTGCCCAGTAAAGCCACTCACAAATTTGGCGATTTTGGAAGGATAACCAAGTACAATTTGCAACAACCAAGAGGACGCTGATGCCCCACTTACCTGCCCGAGGGTCTCGTTCATCGTGGCGGGAGTGTCCGCTCCACGGCCTCCCATGGCGGGTTCGCAAGCAGCGAGGCTGCCTGTTGGGCACGGCTCCGATGCCTCGGGTCCGCTGGGAGGGGCCCAGGGGGGCGGAGCGGGCCCCCGAGCGCTGAGAAATGGCTGCGTTGCCGCTCCTGACTCAGAAGCAATATACGAGTACGAGCCTGGAGACGGCAGAAAAGAACTTCAAAGCACCAAGACTTTACCACAGGACATGAACCTGAAGGCGGTCATTTCTAATCCTAAACAGCCGCAAAAGAAATAATCCAGCCATGGATGGCGAAGTTTTAGCAAAAGTAATTCACAGAGACACCCAAGAGGCTGTAAAACCACCTCCAAGCGCCTGGATGCCAGGGCGAATAAATTCAGTACATAGGCGTTTGACCAAGTACAAAAAGCCACAAATGTCCTCAATGAAAAACATTTTTCAAAAGACGGCACAATGCATCCCAGCAAATTATGTGTCAAGAAACCTGGGAAAGAGAAACCATGACCATCTTGAAGAGCTCTCGGACGCTGAGATCCTTGAAGCCCTAATGGAACCATCATCAGCACCAAAAAGTAGAAAAACTGGGGTTTCCCTGATTGCAAAACAACCTCGAGTAGACAGTTTGTAATCACCCCTTTGACTGAGCCGTAAACTCAGCTTCCATACATGACGAAAACATAAAAAATCAATCCCATGATAGTCCAGAAGAGATATTAAACATCAAAAACACGAAGTCTAAAGATCAGCCACTGGAAAAAATTGTGGCATCTGAATCAAAAGAGAGGCAAGATTCGCAGAAGGCACCAGACCGCGAGCCTCAGCCATCTTGTAACACAAGTAAGGATACCTTGGTTTTGAAGAACGGCTCAGCGGTCGAAGACCTGTGCACCACTGAAGACCCGACAACCAGTGCCAGATCCATACAAGCAGACAGAAACCGCAACGCGCAGCGACAAAGCAAGGAAAAATCTGTCGAGGAAACCATATTGAAACCACGCAAGAGCATTACAACCATACCTAAATATTACTCACCGACGAGGGCGACTGCTCAGGACGCCTCCCTGATTTCATCACACAGGCATCAGAGTTATGGAGATCAATGGACAGCGATGCCAAAGGACACCCCAACAAAAAAAAAAAGATATGACTATGATAATGTCTGCAATCACCATAGCGTTGAACCCCTTCTGCAAACCATATGAGGCGATCAATGAAAGCTTAAAAGATCAGGCGACATCGATAGCCATGAAGCACTAAACTTATATACCTAGAAGGGTATATAGGAGCTGCAGAACTAAACAAACAGAGCAACGCCAGAGAGAAAACTCCGGCTAAATCTGTGAGTGGCGAACCGATCAGTCCTATTAGAACTATCAGAATCAGTACAAATGCAAGAAACACAAAAAAGGGGCAGATTGTGCAATCAATGCAAACGGAGCAAAATCATCCTAAGGTTGCCCTGAGGGAGAACCAGAATGGAAGCAACTTCAGCATATTCAACTCCCAGAACAACAATGATGAAGGCAAGCTCAATCTACCAGAGGTCTTCTTTTTCAAAGTTAGCTCTCCTAAGAAAGGCGCCACATCAGTAAAGAGGCAGAAGGAAGGTGGAACCAGTTGCAAGGCCGAGTCAGCTAAAGATCCCAAAAGAGCAGTGGAAAAGGGGAAAAAAGCAAATCGGACACGACTCACAAAGAGGTTCTGCTGAAACTATCTAAAAGAACAGAGTCCAGTTTGGCACAGACACCAGAAAACAACATTAAATTGATTACAGCAGCAGAAAAAGAAAGGGAAAGAAAGAAAGGCAGGCCCGAAACCAGTAATGACAATAACGGGACTATTGGAGAGAAAGGACAAAAACTATATCGCAAACTCCCCCAGAACAATGAATGAATTTTTAGTGGATCAATCCGCTATGAACTTCTCGCAGTATTCACACAGCGATTTAGAAGAACAACAAAACGATGTTCAAAGCGAAAAAGCAACAAAAAGCAAAAAGTGCAGAGAGCACTCAAGGGAAAAACAGCAAACTCTACCAAACTCTCCGAAATTCGCGAGGAGTAGAGGAACACAGAATCTAAACAAAGGGCACAATGAACCCCTTAGGAAAAAAGACAAATCAACAGACTTGTCGGCACACTATAATCAAGTAGGAACCAACCAACGTAAGGATGCAGAGGAGTGCGAGAGAGAACACAATCGGAGGAGACACGTATCAAAGAAGCAAATGAGCCCATTTAAAGAAAGCACAAAAGAGCAAACCCAGGAAATTGTAACCCCGAAAATTAGAACAATCATACAAAAACCAGGAAAAGACGGTGCTCAACAGGAGCACAGTAAGAAATATCTTCAGCACCACTTCTACACTAAAATGTTTGAGAGGAGGAGATTACGTGAGGGTGGAACCGTTCCACAGAGGGTCGACTGCAAAGGCATATATCCATATAAAGCTAGCGGCCATGCCTCACTCGATCAGTAAGGCGCTAGAAGAACTCTCACAAGGTGGTTTTCTTCTGTCTATATTAGCCGACACCAGCCACAAGGCAGATAAACGAGATGGCGAACCGAGGAACAAACCAAGCAACACATCAACCAGTTATAGATTGAAAACTGAGGATTTATACACCTCTCAAAGACTACTGCGGCACAAGATAAAGCCTCAAGAATTAAGTGCTAAAGAAACGAGCAATCCACTGGAGCCAAGCATCCAAAGAAATAAAGAGAGGAGTAATAGACATGACTCATCAAAGGGGCATATAACCACTTCTGAAAAACCGGGCAAGAGTCCCAAAAACAGGGAAGAAAGAGTTTTATCGACGTCAACAAACCCCAGACCATGACCCAATCTACCAACACCAGCCACAAAGAAACAGCAGTCGCCTAATCCAGAATCAGCCCTCTCTCCGAAGAAGTAACTATGGACATGGTTGCCAAAAACCTTATCAGCGTATGCAAAGAAATAGCAACCCGAAACCCATGGCAAGGAGATTCGAGTGAAGGGGAGGCAAAAGGAGCACTTGCAGTCACTCACAACCTTGCGTATGGGTTCATGGAACACGCAAGGCTACCTCCATCTATTGGAAAAGGGCGAAATTGGTAAACTTGGGCTACTTTTACATCCTAGCTTTGCAGGAAACGTGGCTGATGGAAAAACCACACCTTGATGGTTTCTCCATCGAATTTTCTCCTGCAAAAAAAAGTGCTTTGGGCCCTCCATAAGCTGGGATTCTTTTTGCGGTTCGATCAGGAAGCGGAGTCAGTATTCAAAACATGCGGTCGTCATCCTTATACCATCTGGCAGTACTGACCAAATGGACCAGGCTGAATCAGAACACCAAGGCAACAACAGAGCTATCAGTTGCAATAATCTCTGTGTACTGGAACCCCAAAAACATCTCAGACGATGACTTTCTAAAGAACATAGAAAAAATACTAGACCATCTATTAATTTTATTAAAAATGGGGCATATCATAATATGCAGAGATTTAAATGCTAGATGCTCCCCACGTGGGGTTAGCCAACAACAACCTAACACTCCAGCCGAAAAAAAGAGGTGCGAGATGGCTAGAGTTAATGACATCAGGTGGCTGTTACAACTTTGACATGGCTTTCTCTAATCCCAACCATCTGCCTTTAGTGCCACCATTGACAATATCTTTGCTTCAGACAATCTCCCAAGTCTTGCTACATCTTTTGAAACCATCAAAACAGCAGCAAGCGACCACAACCTCCTCAAAGCCAGCTGTGAACTACCAAATCGTGAACAACACTATTGAGAATCTCAAATCGAGCCCAGCAGCCAAGGAAACCGACTTAAACTGACAGCAGAAAGAATAAAAACTTTAAACCTCAACTATCGAAAAGAAGGGCAACGCAAAGGTTTCACGAAAGCAGTAATCCCAGATTATCAGCCATTGTTAAGTCCATACAAAAAAAAGATCTAAAAAAAAAAGGCGGCTGGGATGGATCGTAAAATCCACCAATATGATAAGACACTAGTCGCGAAAAGAGCCCTAGTAAGACGGCTAAAAAGAACGGCAAAAAAAACAAACACGAAGACAGCTTTAAAAGAAGCAAGTCAGGCAAGTAAAGAATACAGGGCGTGGTTGAGAAACCATTGAATTTCCATGTATCAAAAAGACGCGGAGGAGATGCTAAAGAAACTAGGAAGCAAAAACCCTGGAGAATTTTGGTCGCTCATTAAAACATCAGGGGCGCACCCCACTCTGTCGCAAGCGAACTGCGTAAGCGAAGGAGGATGGATAGCAACTTTTCAGCCCGTTTTCAAGACCCAGATGGGAGGATGGGAACAGAAGGGCAAGAAAGTAACACGGAATGAGAACCTTTCTGACGAAGAGGACATTAAATTAACTATAAAGAAACTAAAAGCCTCTCCTGCACCAGGGCCCGATGGCGTGACTAACATGGACCTCAAATCGTTTCCAGATTAGTGGGTGCCCTTCATCAGCAAAGTCTTTGCAAATTGTGCCAAAGCAAAATCAGTGCCGGTTTCATGTACTTCAGCCATGGTGGTACCAATTTTTAAAAAGGGAAACAGAGCAGATCCCTCCAACTACAGACCGATAGCGCTCCTAGATTGCATAGGGAAAGTCTTCGGCATGCTATTGCTTAAGAAATTTCAAGCAGTGACAAAGTCTGTTCACTTCACGACCCTTTTCAAGTTGGCTTTCACAAAAACGCTGGGGCTTCAATTAACATCATGATCTCAGCCTCCTGAAAAGCAAATCATTAGAAGGGTCCCTAAACACCTACCTAGCCTTCATAGACATTACTGAGGCTTTCGATAAGGTGGAAATACATTTGCTTTGGGACAAACTTTCTGCAGCAAACTGCCCCACGAACATCATGAACCCGATAAAAGCACTATACTCAAAAACATTGATGCGGGTAAAGTTAAATGGAAAGGGTTCTCTATTGGAAAGCATCGCAATCACAAGGGGAGTAAAAAAGGGATGCCATTTAGCACCGGCACTGTTCACGGCCTTTATTGGAGATTACAAGGAGTCTATGGAAGTGGTCAGGGCTTTTCCACCAAAGGTTGGGGGAACGCAAGTCCCTAGAATCCTTTACGCTGACGACATCACCGCGATAGACCAGACTCCGAAAGGCCTTAAATGCCAAATAGCAAATTTGGCAGAGTACATCAACAAAAACCAGCTCCAAATCAACACAGGAAAAACAAACACAATGTTTATGGGAAAAGAAAGAACAAGTTTGCTACAGGAGCTTCTTGGCATCTGGAAAACATGCTGATAGAAATAGTCCCAAAGTTCAAATACTTAGGGGTCATGCTGGACAACACCAAACAGGAAACCAGCATGCAAAGTTTCATCTGGTCTAAGGCTCACACCATGACCACACAAGCAAGAATTTTGGACAACAAGTTTGGGCGTTTTTCGCTGCTGCCGGTATTGAAATACTACAAATCAAAGGTTATCCCATGCCTGATGTACGGTGTGGAGGCTATGCCCGTGCTTCAAGACAAAATTTGGCCAAAGATTGAAGCTTTCTTTTGGAGGTCTCTGCTCTCGGTCCCAAAATCAACTTCACTGCCGGCAATAAGAAAAGAACTGGGGCTGATTTCACTAAAAGCCGTAGTGGAAAACAGCAGCATGTCCCTATACAGGAAAATCCTCCTGCCAGAATCACCTACTCTGTACAATCTGACGGCAATCGAAATCAAAACAGGGGGTTCAAAGATGTTAACATCATGGGCGACAAAGAAAAAGGAACTAAAATCAATTGCCTATTCACAGTAAGATCTGCTTACAAATCCACTCAAAATAAAGAAGAAATGGGAGGAACTGGACTGGATCACAACCTTAGAGATGACAGAAAAAAACAAACTCCTGAGCCATTTAACTCCTTTACAAAGAAAATACAACGATCCTGGGGAAATTTATAAATAAATTCCGAGCAGATCTCTGAGACAGCTCTTCATTAAAACGACAAACAAAATTCTACTTATCAGTAGCATGAGCCCATCAAACTCTGGCAGACTATGCAAAGGAGGAGGCAGTAGAATCGGTCCGACCTTTACTAACATCATGCCCTGAAAACACTGAGAAAGGCTTACTTGTCAACTGTTTTGGAAGCTTCATCTTTATGCGAAGAGGAGACATGGTGGCCACGGCTAATAAGCGGACATAAAACATTGTGGGCAATTACCACGGCAAAAATTGTGCAACACGCCTTTTTTCCGATAGAGCACGGTAAAGAAAATAGTTTAGCAAATGACATGTGACAAAAAGGACAACGTAAGCACATAATGGGTTAAGGTCTACAAAGACAAAGGACTTTCAGCTTTGTTAAAACCAAATTATTTTTTATTGTATTTACCAAAAACTATTAAAAATAATAAGTATTCAAAGGGAATGGTTGCAGGAGAGTGAGGTAAAAATGATACATTCTTGGCCTACTGACAGATCCTATGATACAGGGATATTGGAGAACCAGCATACTTTTTTAACTTTGTGTGGCTAAGGGCCGAAAAAGGAGGGTGCAGGAATTTCTACTGCACCCCCCCATATGGGTGCTATCCTTTACCGCCCGCAGAGAGGTACACAGACCCTGAGTTTGTACCACCATTTTCCCCAGCAGCTACTCCAGTGGTTGGAAGATGAACACAGGTAACACCTCCATCAGCTACGATTTCCAAGAACTGGGATTCTGAGGAAAGTGGAAGGGTAACTCCTTCAATGGTTAGGGCTGCAGAAAGGTTGAAAATAGAGAACGGGAAGGGGATAACTAACCCAACTGCTAGGTTAGCACATAGATTAAGGGTGGAGGAGCAAGAACGTGTAAGACCGATAGAAGAGCGGAGGAAGGATTGGAAATGAGATAAGTAGAGGTTAGGCCTCTTGCTGCGAGGATAGATTGCGAAGAGTGGTAGATGCGCAAAGAACGGGAAAAGATGAAGAAAGCTCTACAGCTAGCGGAGGAAGAGGTAATGCTGTTACGTGGCAGAGAGATGAAGAGCGGGAGGAAGTGAGAAGACAGGTAAGGGACGTAGAAGGAGGAGACATGGGCTGGTTCTTGTTAGACTGGAAAACGCGGTTATCAGAACTGTTGAGGTGGACATGGAGAACAGGGATGCTGCCAGAGGTACAGGGGTACAGAGGCTGAGCAGGGAGGACAGGAGACGGCACCTTACGGTAGTGCTTGCATGCCTGTAGAAGTGCTAGGCGATGTAGCAGTCGGAGTAAACGATTAAGGAGAGGAATGGGATGTCGGGCAAGGAGAGCAGGGTGTAGGCACCCTACCTCCCGCTCTAGTAGCAGCGCTAGAAAGCAAACCATGGATCTTTAGGACATGCCAGGGTTCTCGCATGGCTGTAGTAAGTGGAAGGGGAGCGATGGAGCAAGCCCCAGGAAAAACATGTATACCTCAGTTTCCGTTGCTCCAGAAGGGTCTGGGGAATGGCGTATTATGTCATGTGGTCACACAAAGACCGGAATAATTTGATGATGATGCTTCCTTCACTCACTGCAGGGCCAGGGAAGTGGATTTATTCATTAGAGAAACACACTGCTGGTGTCATGTTGGCCATAGGGGACGTGAGAGCTTACTCACGTCCCTTATGGGGGAGCAGTCAGATGAACTTTGGAAGAGGTCGGGGTATCCGGGACTTCAGTTGGATGCAAATACCCATGATAGAGCAGCTTTTCACAATCGTAGAGCATAGGTATGGGGGGGTCTTGTGAATTATGTACCCCAATAAGTCTGATATCAATTTGTTAAGACGATGAAATTGGATGATCCTTCCACACACATCCATTTAATTAAGCAGATGTGGAGGGCAGAAACGGGAGAAGCATGCAACAAGAATATGGCAATTCTTTACCACATGCTGAAGAAGGAACTTCCGAAAGAAGTCCAGCACAATTTAGATAAAGTAGTATGGATGGAGGCCAAGAGTTGGCTAGAAATTCAGGCACACATTGTGCATTTCTGCAAGAGAAGACAGGAGTAAGAGAGGGAGAATGAAGAGCAGGCACAAAAAGTAGAGGCTAAGCTCGTTCAAAAGAAATTGGCAAAGATTTGTTTAGAAGGGGCAGTAATTACAAATTCTATGGAGGGAGAGCAGGGGCAACCAGGACAACAAGGGCACAGTGAACCAGGTATGAAGCAGGGTTGGGTTGACAGGTATCCGGTCCGAGGCCAATGTAAGGGTTTCTGAGGGGCAGAGGAGGATTTCCACAGAGAAGTGGGACATTTGGTGGGCTCAGCGGAATGGGTGCCCGGTTTAATGGGCCAACAGGAATTAATTATGGAGGATTTTATGGGATTCAGTGTTGTTCGTGTGGAAGGTTGGAGGACGTGTCACAGGATTGTCGTGAACAGCCACAGTACTTTAACATGGGAGCTCAACAGCTGCAGGTCCTGGCCCTGCCATAGGTCCCAGGTCATGTGCAATTGAATTAGGCACAGTTTGAACATGACCCTGCAACTGAGGCTGCACATACCTTTGAGATCCCACCGACCATGCCAGCACAAGCATCAGTGCAGACATGGTACAATAATCTTTTACCCCAAGGAACAGTTGCACACTACACTGGAGCAAGTATTTTGGGGGAAATCCTTTTCCTCTCCCAGGTGCTAATATGCACACGGAGTAGGACAGCTCACAAGGATCTCTGATGTGTCCAGTCCTGTCCATTACAACTGACCCAGAAGAGGAACCCTGGATAGGTGTGCAGGTAGGTGACCAAACATTTTCATTTATGGCTGAAACAGGAGCTACCAAGTCTTGTATTAAGGAAGGCGAGTTCCGCTGATCAGGAAAAACAATGGACATACAGGGATTCTCTGGAGCTGTCCTGTCAGTTCCTTATACTGACAATCTTCGTATTAAGGTGGTTAATCAACATTTATCAGCCCCTTTGTTGTATTGCATGGATACCCCAGGAAATCTTTTGGGAAGGGACATCCTGACCAAATTGCAGATGTTGATAGCCTTCGTGGAGGAAGGTATTGTATGTTCAAACCTAGGGTTGAATCCAATAAGGGAAGCAGTGCGTTTTCAGACCTATCATAGCGACAGTGTGATTAGCAGGGTTCTCATACATACAACATTGTTTCTCTGTGGGGTGATGGTTTTGTTGAGTTGGATCCCGGGTATCAGAAATCAGGCCTGGCGAGTACTATTTATTTCGGCCTTGTGTGTCACAGGAAATAACGGCAGGCACCATTGTTACAATTCTTCTCTTAGAGGCTGAAGTGATTAAGGAGAACTGGGTGGTTCTCTCAGGCACAGATGAGGAATTCACAGAGTGGCGCACAGTACTGTGCATCGATCCAACCTTAGCGTGTCTGAGGAGCAATTGTTTGAAGACACTGAAAACACAGGAGAGATGGTCTTTGAAATTGGAGTGCCAGATAGCGATAGAGGAAAGGGAAGTATCACAGACCATGCTCATCGTTAAAAATACATCGTCTTTTTGGACGGAGGATTTGGGAAAAGTTCCAGACCATTTGTGGACCAGCAATTCTCATGTTGTGGGGCTGCTAAAAAGTGTTGGAGCAGTGAGGATAAAATTGAAACCTGGTGCATTATTACCCCGGGTTAAGCAGTCATGTCCAAAAAGGCAGACAAAGGGATGCATGAGACCATTATGGCGTTGTTAAAGCAAGGCATAATACAACTCTATGTGCCCATGCAATACGGCTATCTATCCTGTGAAGGAGTCCAGTTGGAGGATGGTCCAAATTTGCACCCCCTCAATAATATCTTGAGGTGGAATTTCGAGTGGTACTGAATCCTTCCGCCATTCTCTGTAACATCCTTATTTGGTTGACCCACTTCAAGGTAGTTGATTTAAAGAATGCATTTTTCTCTGTTGCCTTATACCCCGATTCGCAATTTACATATCGTGGTCAGAGATTCGAACACACAAGGTTGTCCCAGTGGTACTGCGAATTCCAGAGTATTTTTTAAAAGGGTGATTTGGGGAATTTACATGTGTCCATTACCGTAATACAGTACGTGGATGATTTATTAGTCTGCAGCACTTCACAGAAGCAGTGTCGAGGAGACTCAAAGCTCCTCACCCTGCTCGCGAAGAACGGTTATAAAGTGGACAAAGAGAAATTGCAATACTGTCAGACAGAGGTAATTTATTTGGGGCAAGTAATATCGCCCACAGGCAGGAAGGTAATGCCAGAGCCACTGCCGTTCAAAATACGTCTCAAACAGTCACAGTAAAACAAATGCAGCAGTTTTTGGGGCTCTGTACCTATTGTAGATCACAGATGTTTGATTACTCTAGTTATCCAAGTCCCTTATTGCATGGTCTAAAGGAAGTACAGAAGGCGAAAAGTCAGAATAAATGGTCTGAGAGAATGGGGACTTGCTTTCGAGTACTCAAGGCTACGATCAGCAATGCTCTGGTCCTGGTGACCCCAAATTACAAGAAGCCATTCTTTCTATTTTCCCATTGAAATGGGCAGGTAATGACAGCAGTCCTGACCCAGCATACATCACTAGGCCACAAACCTTTAGCGTATTACAGCGGACTCCTATCACCAAGTGATGCAGGCACAGCTCTCTTGCGAACAAGCTATGTCAGCAGCGGCTTTTGCAATTCAAAGTCTTCAACCATTACGATGGGTTGCCCAGTGACATTGTGTGGTCTTTGCGATTCTACAAAAATCTAAATCCCATTGACGAGTGTCAGGTTATGATGTCATCTCATCAAATTCATCCAGTGCAATGTCACCTAGTAAATCCCATTACATTTGTGGCAGAGCGGGTGCAGCCTAAGGATATTGTTCACGATTGCACCACGTATGAAGGAGAAGAGGAAGAGGAAGAGAGGGCAAATGTGAAAGAAGATGCTCTTGGGGAGGAGTGGTGATTTTTGTTGATGCATCCTCAACCAAGAGACAGCAGAGAGGCCTACGGGCGTAGCTGTTGTGGGCGTTGTGGATGGAGAGTACCGGGTCAGATTGAAGAAACGGTTGCGGAGTGTGGCGAGTGTTTCCCGTGTGGAGAGACTTTTGATTTTTTTTTTTTTCTCTTGCCGAGCTGCGTTCAAGGAAGAGGAGGAGCCACCTTATAAAAACGCCTGCAGCACCAAGCGGAGCGTAGCGGAGTGTGGCGAGTGTTTCCCGTGTTCCCCGGTGGTCCGTGGCGGCCTGCGGGGAGGACTTTGGCCGGTGGAAAAAACGCCCGGTAAGAGCAGCTACACACTGCAAAGAACTTGATTATTGTCTATTACTTAGTGATCAGCGACCACAGTATGAGCTGCAGCATGAGTCGCATAATGAGTCTGGGTGCCCCTCCAAATACACGTGCCCATCTGAAACGTGGCAAGCTAGCAGAACGAACTTTGTCGACCACTAAGGTAGCTGAGAAACCCACTACCCTACTACCAGCAGAGGTGGCGGACCGACTCTCTGACGGACTCTCTGAACTGGTGGAGAGAACAGAGATACCATCCACACAGCCCCAGGGCCCACGACACGACCGCCCTAATTCCCACTCTCCTTGTTTTAGTCATCATGCTGATCCACGCACCCTAGAAACAAGAGGTGGCTCCGTGATGAGGGGGAGTGGTGGTTCTACTGAGTATGCAGTATTTGATGACAGGCATAGTGAGAGAGAGAGTGGGTCGGAGAGTGAAAGTGAAAGAGAGTGCGGGTTGGATAATGAAGAAGACGACGATGGACTAGAAAAAACAGACGACGCAGGAAAGGGCGAGCTAGAGTCACAGGAGTTGCAGGTGAACAAGAAACCGGTGGGAGTCCTGAACAGAACAATAACTAAGATAAAGAGGCGGCTTACGCCAAAGGAAACAAATCATATGGAAATTGAATTTAATAAAGACTGCTTCTTAGAGAATAACAGAACGAACGAATTAGTTGCAAATGAAGATGTGGGTTTGATTAATATACCTAAGACGATCGCCTGTGCAGCATTGATTCACCGCGTTACAAAAACAAACGCCTCGAACCCTGAAGATCAAGTTTCACAAAATGTGAATGTAACAACCAAAAGGAGTGCATGGCGAAGGAGGAAACTAAGTGAATCATTATCCAATACAGACAACGAGGAGAAGGCCAAAATAGATGATTCCTCAAAAAGAGTAGAGGCGTCTCTAAAGATGCTGGCATGGACAAAAGTCACCAAAATGTTAAAATTAAATATTAAAACAGGGAAATCAACAACCAACACATGCGAAGAAGACTCACTGGGAAAACACACGAGCCAGGGGGTAGTGTCAAATACACCCCAACTTACAGGGGCTAAGAATGTGTGGTTAGAAGCAGAGGAAGTTGAAGCAAACGAAATAGGATCCTCTGTGGCAAAGTGGAACGGAAAAGGACCACCAGAAAAAAGACAAGAACTGCCTGGCAGAAGAGACTCCCTAGGGATTGCCGATCAAGTCCTAAAAAATCTGGTGGAGATGAACGCCAAACGTGCGAAAACAAGAACTGACCAGAACAGAGAAAATTGCGAAAGAATAGTTCCCCGAACCGCCCGGCAACAGCCTAAGGACAGAAACCTACAGGAAGTGATGAACTTGGAGATCAACACTCCTCACTTTGAATTAAGAAACCAGGAGATTGCGATCTCCCAAAAAAGGAATAGAAGAAGGCTAAGTTCGGACAGAGACATGGAAAGGACGCCCGAATGGACCAAGGGTAGATCAAACCAGAGGGAAGCTATCACACCAAATCACTCGAGCACTTACCTTCAAGGTGCTGGATCTTCAGGATCAGAAGACGAGGATACGTCAACAACAGTGTTAACGGACAATCACCCAAGTGAAAGCCCAGTCGAGCAGAAAGAACTGGAACTTCAACAAGTGCTTAGTTTAAGTGTTGAGACGATTGTAGCAAAAATAAGTCCGATACTGATGTCATCAACAACAATAGCGGTGGCTCCGCTAGTGAAATTATATGAAAATCTAAACGAAAGCCTCAAAGATCAAACAACGCTGATTGCTCTTTTGAATTCGAAAATTGTTAAACTAGAGATGGACCTGATAGAGATGACAACCCAAGTCCGCGCGACGAGAAATGGCAATGACACCACCTTAACAGCCTTAAGGGAGTCCCTAAAAAACACAGCTGAGGACAAGAGACTTCTAGCCGAGGTTGCGAAACAAGCCCTGGTACTCCTACAAAGAGAACATCTTGATAGAAGATCACCCACAGTACATGGAGCCTCTCAAAAATCTCATTTGAATGAGATACACGTGCCCGAGAGACGTCATGTCGCTACCGACACAGTTATTGGAGAGCCTAAAAAAAGTACAAAAGTAGTGAATCAGGAATCGAAGAGAACACAGAACTGCTGTTCCAATGTAGTGGTGGACATCACGTCAGAGATCTGTGATTGTCCAGTCAGAAGTCCAGAGAACAAAGAGATCAGAAAAAAAACCAGAGGGAATACTGATGCGACAGAAGACGTCTCCACAAAAAAAGGAAAGGCTAATGACAAGAAAGTCATTGAGGTCATAGAAGATACGCCCACGGAAGAAAAAGAAAAAGTTGACGGGAGTTTTACAGGGACTGAGAAGAGCACCTTAGAAAATGAAAAGAAGTCTGAAACTGAGTGGTTCGACATATTTGAGAAAGACAAAAGAAAAGAGCGACCAGAGAATAACTCGCAAAACAAGTCTGGTAATCCAAAAGTGAATACGAGCAAGAAAAAAACTATAAATCAACAGAAAAAAAAGTTTCAAAATCCAAAAAGCTCAACGAATTTCTTTCGAAATATAAAAGCCCTAAATATAACTGTGAATAATCCAGAGTCGATGGTTTCAAAAAATAAAAAAAGGAGATCATGGTGTCATCGAAGAAGTGGAAAAGCAGAAGCCAGAACGGCAATCCATAAGCAACAAATCTCCAGCTAAACTAAATATAATCGAGAAAAATCCAACGTCTGAAGAGAGGTGTATAGAGGAAGAAGTTGAGGAAGAAGCTGATGACGAAGAGTTGATAAATTTGTCAACATATAGTGACCAAGATGTAGATGAAAAAGAAGACGAGTCATCAGATGAGAAAACTCAACAAAAGGCGGTAAAAGAGCAAAAGACGGATAAAGAAATTCGAACTGGGAATAAAGAGGCAGGACTGAAAAGATGCTCGCCTCTAAAAGATATGGAACTGCCGAAAATGAAGTTGAATAAAGGAAAAAGAATGATTACTTGGCCGAAATCACCGGGGAAAGAGGAGCCGTCTAAAAAGAATAAAGATCTAAATGAGACATTAGGACAAGTGTTTCTTACACTTGAAGAGAAACGTGCCTTGAGTTCACATCAGAGGAAACTTGAAGAACAAAGAGACATAACACCCATGGACTCTCAAAATGTGGTCCAGTCTGAGATGAAACAAACGATGGGGGCTAAGAAAATAAGTTTAAGAGAACCAAAAACATCAGATACTTCCCTGAAGAATAATATAACAACTAAGAGAATGGATAAGGTTCTTAAAGAAAAGTCATACAGGGTGCTGGTTGAGAAAATAGAAAATTATAAAAATGATGCGCAGCTAAACAGATACACGATTATGCAACTATTCCAAAAGATCCCGGTACTCAGAACAATAAAGAGCCAACGAATAAACCGCGTCGAATTGATACCAGATGCCCTGCAGAAATTCGTGTTGCTCCATATTAACGAGAAAAAGGTAGCTGAGCAAGTCATAATGTGCGAAAGACAACTTTTGGATGCAGGCTATCAGGTTTATGAAGTCGATAACGCACTGGTGGAATCGGAGAGAGAAGATTCAATTGGTAAAATCAATCAGCCCGGTATTGAACCAAAAGATCAACTGAACGAATTATCCAAAAAGCCAAAAAAAAGTAAAGGAGAAGATGCGTCGAGAAGATCAGAGGACGAAGAGGAAACGAGGCAGCAGTGGTTAAGTGAAGAGATACAGCTGAAAAAGATCAAAATAACAATAGAGAACCCACAAGAAGGCAATGCTGCAATAATAGAAGATCCGTCAGATAATAGCGAAGAGGGCCTAGCCTGGAAATGGCTAGCACCAGCCTTGAATGGAGCAAAGAAGAGCTAATGGCTAGAGGAAAGAACCAACTTGGTGATAACCTCTTGGAACACGAGAGGTTTCTCACACTTGGTGAACCAAATTCCAGAAATTATGACAAAGGCAGATCTCATCGTATTACAGGAAACATGGATAACGGAGACACCATGCATTGAAGGGTTCGAAATGGCGTTTAACCCAGCTATTAAAAAAACAAAAGGCCGCCCTATGACAGGTCAACTCACGTTAGTCAACAGGAAATGCGGGCTGCGAATTAAGTCATCAAAAAACATATCACCTTATATACAATGGAGCCACATTGTATCTGAGCTCCAATCATCAGGGCTCCATGAAGCCTTTCATCTTATCAATGTGTATTGGAACCCAACAACAAAATCCCATCAAAAATTTGAAGATGATTTACTAGATGTAATTGATAACATCCTAACAGAAGATCCAAAAGCAAGAATGATAATGTGTGGAGACTTCAATATGAAACTGATTGAAACCTCGCAGTCGACGACGGTACAAAAAAGCAGAGAGAGGATAAAATGTGACCGCTGGCTAGAAGAAACAGCTCAGAGAAACCTCATAATGATGAATGGAGTAACTGGTGGTGATATACCGGCGCAACCGACTTGGGAAAGAGGTACCCAAAGATCAATTATAGACTACATCTTTGTATCGGAGAATCTTCTGGCAGAAATGATCTCATTGAATATACACACAACGGAACAAAGTGACCATCATATTGTAGCAGTTGAATGGAACAAAAATAAATTAGAGAAAAGGGAACAATGGAGACACGAAATATCGGTAGTCCCAGGACGAAATAGATTGCGGATGGGAAAGAAGGACATTGTGTCAGTAACCAATCAGCTCCAGCAATATCAAGAGCTGAGCTCATCCGCTTCAATCGAATACCAACAGTTCCTTGAAGTTTACAAAACGAAAAAGTGGCCTTCCCGGAACAGACCGGGATTCCAAAAACACCAATATGATCCCGAGGTGACTAAAAGAAAAAGAGAACTAAGGAAGGCAATAAGGACAATCCTTTCATCCAAAACCAACGATGGAAAAAGTCAAATAAAAAGGATAAAAAACCAATATAATAACTGGTGTAAAGACCATAGATCGAGATTGGAACAAAGAGATGCTGAGGTGATCCTGAAAGCACTAAACCAAAAGAATTCGAGAGGCTTTTGGGCCATACTAAACGATACAGAGAGCACTGATAAAGCACTATTGTCAAGCGCAGTACAAGAAAATGAGTGGGGAAAGCACTACACTGAGCTATTCAAAAAAAGGAAAAAGGGAAGTCTGACAAAGATGGACACAAGCCAACCCTGGACATTAGAAATAACAAGAGACGACATTAGAACAACTATCCAAAAAAGCAATGCGTCACGCTCAGCAGGCCCTGATGGCCTGTCAAATGCAGACTTAAAAGGAAATGTAGATGAATGGACAGAGTTCTGCTATACCCTGTTCACCGCGATAACAAAAGAAGGCCGAATCCCAACAAATTGGAAACAGGGGATCATAGTGCCGATCTTTAAGAAAGGCATTCGATCCGATCCAGCGAATTACAGGCCAATAGCACTACTCGATGTACTAGGAAAAGTGTTTGCATCGTTATTATTACAACACCTAAGTGAGTGGATTAGGCGACAAGAAATCTTCGACAATCGCCAGTCGGGATTTGTCAAGGGAGTCGGCTGCAGTGTTAACTTGCTTATGTTAAATCTCTTGAAAATCGACGCGATAAGAACTGGCCAAAAGATATATCTGGCATTTATCGACATGGCAAATGCCTTCAATGGAGTCAATAGAGAAAGCCTATGGTCGAAACTAGAAAAAAAAGGGTGCAACACATGTCTGCTCCAGGCGATAAAAGATCTTTACTCTGAAACTTCGATCCAAGTGAGGTTGGACAAAGAAGGAAATTTAACAAGACCAATACCGACCGAGAGGGGTGTCAAACAAGGATGCCCACTAGGAGCTACACTTTTCAATTTTTACATTGCTGATGTAGGATCCGCACTAGCATCGGTGGTGTCGTTTCCACCTTCTATAAATGGAGTTGAGATAAATCACATTCTATACGCAGATGACATGGTAATTTTGGACCGCACTCCCATTGGCTTACAACGAAAATTAACGGCTCTCAGAACATTTACTGAAGACCTGGGGCTAGAGATCAATGCTGCGAAATCCGAAATTCTAGTGTTGGAAAACGTAAGAGGACGGAAATCAAAAAATCAGAAGGTATCATGGTATGTAGGTCCAAAAAAGATACACAAGGTACCCTACACGAGATATCTAGGAACCATCATTAATTCCAACATAAACGACGAGCCAATGCTGAGAAAGCTACTACATAGTTGCAAGCAGCTCACAACGCAAGGTAACATGATACAGAAAAAATACGGGAAATTTACGTACGATCCCGTAAGAAGATTCTATCAAGGAAAAGTGACCCCAATCCTTACGTATGGAGCTGAAAATATGTTCGGGGTTGATCACAAGGTATGGTCACGATGTGAAGGAGTCTTTTGGAAGAAAATACTGCAAGTTCCTCAAGGAACGCCAACGGACCTGTGTGCTGTACGAAGTAGGGGTGTCATCACTCAATGCACGGATTGCCTGGAATAAGTTGGCCCTGTTTAGAAAAACGAATGCAGAAGCAAACTTACCATCTGTCAAAATTTTAAGTCAAAAGAAGAGTATAAGGCAATCGGCATTAGATGAATGGAAGAGCCAGTGTAAAGAGATTCTTGCACAGGTGGGGGCGGATGAACAAACGTTATGGCTGAACCCCGACCTGGTGAAAAAGAAATTATTAGATCTAGACTGGATCCAAGTATGTGAGAAAAGAGCGGCACAAAAGTGTATGAATAATGTACCATCAGAAGCCAAAAAACGTAACATACTTGCAAACTATTTAATGCTATCACCGTGCAAACGACTAAGAAAATTATACCTGAAGTTCAGATTAAACATCTTCAAAACGAAAGAAGTTCTAATTTGGAGAAGGTCAATTGAAACAAGTAACTCCAAGTGCAGGTTGTGTGCCAGAGATGACGAAACCCTAAAGCATCTGATATTGTTTTGTGCTGAATTAAAGGATCAGCGCGAACTATGCTTAAGGCGTGAGAGGAACCGAGTTCTGACATACAATGCAGAAGAATGGTGGAGGCATCTATACACTGGCGAGAGCAAAACCCTAAGGATCGCCACAATGAGATTTCTAGATCAAATCCAAAAATGTTTAGAGACCAATCCAATAGAATCAGCTGACGAAGAGCCGCCACAAATATAGGTGAAGTCATCAATTGACAGAAGAAAGTGGAAGAATGAGAAGAGAGAAAAAAAAAAAAAAAAAAAAAATTGGAAATGTTAGTTCTTTTATCCTATATAGTTTTTTGTCTTGTTAAGATTTTTTTTTTTTCCTTGTCTCGTACACGTAATGTGTTCTTATAGTTATACATTTCGAAAAGTTTGTAAAAACTAAATGAAATAAAAAAAAGAAAAAAAAAAAAAGAAACGGTTGCCTTCTCATTACTCTGCACAAGCGGTGGAACTGGTGGCACTTATAAATGCGTTAAAGTTGTTTAAGGGGAAGGCAGTCATTGTTGATTCTGACTCTGCATACGTCAATTCCTCCATCCATTCTGGGTTATTTAAATGGCAGACAAGAGGATTTAGGAGGTCTGACAGGTCCCCTGTCCAGCATGCTGCGCTGCTATCCCGGCTAATTGAAGCATTAACCTTGCCAGCAGAGATGGGTCTAGTGAAGTGTGCTGTCCACACTAACCACACTAATTAAATAGCTTTCGGAAATAATGCCGCAGGCAAGGCAGTGAAGGAAGCAGCATATTTTCCTTTCACAGATTCCCAGAAAAAGGAAACCATATCCCAACAAGTACAGTTACCACCCCTGTACACCGCAGTCCAGGTGCTCCAAATAATCGAAATACAAGGGAAAGCACCTAGAGAAGAACAGCAGCTCTGGAAAAAGAGAGGATGTGTTCTCTCACCCACAGATTTGCTTTGGAAACAGGAGGTGACATGGAAGGTAGTAATGCCTGCAGAGCCGATTCTTTTGTCCCTAGAGTAACTACATTACCCATCGTATACTTCCGGACAACAAATCGCAGCAGAGCTCCAGGAACATTGGTTTATCCCTAACTTGCAAAAACAGGAAAGTAGATTTGTAGGGAAATGTTTAGTGTGCAAGTAGTTCAATCCTGGAAATACCATGAGGTCAGTGAGGAGTCTTGCCAAGGCCCTCAGGTCCACTCAAGGAGCTCCATATTGATGTTGTGGACATAATAAAGAGGTGCAGTAATTACATATATCTTATTGTGGTGGCTTGGCCTTTTTGCCAGTGGTTTGAGGTTGGTCCTTGTGTACAACCTGATGTTAAATCGGCTATGAGATTTCTGGTGAGAGGTATTTCCGAGGTGGGGAATTTGTGAAGTTCTAGAATCTGACAATGGAGCCCATTTCTTTAATGCCTTGTTCACAGAAATCACTTTGAGGCTAGGAATAAAGCATTGGTTGTGCTTGGTGAACCCCCCCGCAGGTCAACGGGATAATGGGGTCCGGTTTGCCAAATTGTGTGCAGAGTTATATAAATCCTGCCTCACCTGCCTGCCACTAGCTTTGTTTTGAATACAAAATCAGCCATGGAAGGACCCCCATTTTAGCCCTAACAAAATCGTGACTGGGCATAGACTACATACCTCTCTCACCTACATGTATGACATCAGATGCACACAAGACCACAGCGGTCTTAGGGGACGAGTTCAAGGAGTATCTTACAATATTAACAAAAAGTGTTAAAATTATATAATCACAAGTTGTGACTTCTCACCAAAAGACAACCGGAGAAAGCAGTGAGACTACCGACGATCACCACAAGATACAGATTCTCCTCGGGACAGAGTCTACATCTGCACCTTCGTGCGTGGCTGGAATGAACAGCTTTTCCACAGTCCACACACAGTGGTCTACGTGACTGACTGCCATGAAGGTGGAGGGCCATAAGAGTTGGATCCACCTAAAAGACACTCAAAGTGATACCAGTAAAACTGCACGGGAGCAGGACAAGTTTGCCCTAATGGATTGACTGTTCGCTTCAGTTCGAGGGGGTGGAGGGTACAGATGGAGATCTGGAGTTTAAAATATTTTGGTATAAGAAAAGAAATGTTTATGATTGTAAATTGTGTAACAATGTTTTTCTGTTTTTTCTGGTCCTTGGTCATCATGTTTGAAGATGACAAATGGGAACCAATTAGAATTGTCTAATCTTATGAAGTATGAGGAGAAAATGTTAAGAGGAAAAACAATTGTTGATCATGATTTTTTTGCGATAATGAGAAGTTAAATCCCATAATGGATGCATATGGTTTTGCAGCGGACAACGTATGGTATGGCCATATGAGGAGGGAGGGGGAGGGGGAAGTCAGAGGGGGGAGAGTGAGAGGGAGAGAGAGAAAGAAAAATCGGCGCTCTCATTTGCCATGCTTCTGGCAGGAGGAATGAGGGGATTCTCAGAAGATAGGGTGGCACACATTAACAAAGAGTGTGGGACAGTATGGAAAAATCATTTGCAGTATCTGACGTGGCTCAAAGAACCAGAAAAACCTTTTAAGATATAGACTTCAATTTTTCTCTATGTTTTAAGGGCGATGGTATGGGGCCTGTTGGCACAAATGGAAACTGCAGTAACACTCTACGCATTGTGGATTTAGCTGGAGGTATGGCTCAACAACTTCTGGATCTTTGGGCAGATTGCATACTGGCAGTTGCCTCCAACCTGGCAAGGTGTGTGCAGTCTTGCTACCTTTCATGTACCCATCCTTGTAACCCCTGAATAGCATTTGACTCTGGCTTATCCAATGCCTGCAATTACATCTGTGCACCCTTCGTTCCCTGTGCCCTTGCATCCCCTTCATCACTAAGACAAATCGGACATTGCGTTTGATAGTGAAAATATCGAACAATTATTACAATGGAAAAGGTCCAACTACCTCTCAGCAGCATCATCACAGGCCTTAGCAGACATTCCTGATTGATACCGGCTGTTTAGCAGCACACAAACCTTTTTTCCCTCCCTCCTGTCACCTAGTGCTCAAGCAGCTGCAAATCCCAAATGGCTCCAGGTGACCAGGTATGAACTCTTGCTCTTTGTGAACACTTCAGAGTCAGCGTTTAGTGCTATTACGGAAGCATTGCCGCCAATAAGGCTCATAACTTGTAAAACCGGTACATACTCGACCTCTTGACAGCAATGGAGGGTGGAGTATGCTGGAAAACAGGGAATACCTGCTGTAAATGGCACAGAGAATGACACACTGACCAGAACTATTGCTGGTCTGCATAAACGGAAAGAGTTCATGGAAACGGAGGCTCGGATCATTGTTTTCATGGGTACCTCCCTGGCAAAGTCTTGGTGTGAAGCTTCTGATGCTTATTTTTGTCTTACTTGTTCTTTTTTGCTCCTGCTAAACGTTTTGCATTGTTGCTCTGCCCAAGTACCAACAGGTGCAGCCATGAAGATCGTAACTCTGTCCAAGACTAGGGCCACCACTACTTCATCCCATAACAGTACTCCAACTGAAGCTGTTATGTTTCCTCCACCAAAGTGGCATGCTCGTGTGGAGCAGCGGGTAGATTATGGAAATGGTGGGGGGACGAGTTGGGTTGATTCAACGGAGGAGTTTGCCCATATTGAGACCAGGGTGAGAGATGGTTGTAGAGATGTTCTCGATGAGGATGATTATTTGTTAAAGTATTAGCCAAAGGAGGGATGTCGGGTGGTCTTTAATGTGAAGAATTATGTTGCACATACCATATTAATGATGACAGCAAAACTGGGATAGTGCCACACATCCATATGAATTACGTAGGAAGATGGAATGCTAAAACTGCAAATACAACACAAACTCCTACAGAAGGGTGTTTTTCTTTCAAGGATTAGTTGTTGCACAGATATCTAAAAGTAACAGAAACATTCTTGACAGGAAAGAGAATTGGTTGCCTAGTAATAAGGTTGCACGAACAGGGTAAGGTTCAAAATGCTTGCAAGAGAACATGTGTTATCTGGCCCTTTGTATTAACATCTTTAGAGGGGATTATTCATTTGCTTGGTCATAGTAAACAGGGACCGAGGCCAGGGTCTGATGATTAAGTATTTTTCCAGGTCATCAGAGATTGCATGTGGCCACATAAATTAGATTAAGAAGCCAGAAATCTGTGGAATGGAGATGGCTATCTATAGTTCAAGTAGAATTATGTTAAGCAGACCTCCCTCCATTTGCTAAAATACGTCAGCGAGACCATGTGCAATCATACGTAAAGTTAAAAGTCATAGGCCAGTTATTGCTAGCAATGAATGTTTTCAATACTAATGTTTAAACCATGCACCGAGGTTAGAACCCACTATAATGAAACCCAAGAAGAGGTGCGGTTTGAATATGATCGGAATATTAGAATGAAGATAAGCCAGACCAATAAAAATGGATGGATTGGGGAAAGATGGGATTTCTTTGAAGAGGTTTAGTCCAATCATATTTGGGTGGTGGGTGTTAATAAAAGTGTACAGGAGTGTTTTATTATTGATGCAAAATTATATAAACTGCCAACTGATGTTGTGTTGTTGAGACTTGGGTCAGCTTGGTCTTGCAATACCATCTAATCGCTACCCAGAGCTTTGTACAATGAACTTGCTTCATGTACTACAGTGTACTCGCTTCTTAAGTGGTGGGTCTGTTTTGGGTTAAGGTGACTAAAGGTCCACCCCTACACAGGTCTGAGACAGGTCTAAGCCAAAACCATGACTAGGTCAGCAACTGCAGAATTGAATGCAAGGGGCTTTCTTTTAAGGAGGAGGATTTTTTTTATTTCATTTAGTTTATACAAACTTTTTGAAATATTTTCCCTTCGATACACATTTACAAAAGGCAGAGATTTTGCAAACAGCCCTATTGGCCCAAGTTAGCAGTTTGTTCCATTCATCACATAGAAAGGTGTCGGAAGCAGACTAAAAAGAGAGGCTATTCATGGTGGAGTAAAGTTCAATCCACGTTGATCACAGCTAGTATGCGCTCATCAGTGGATGTTGTTTCAGTTAGTCTCTCCGGTTGCTGTTTCGGCATCTCTGCCCTTTTGTAGTTTCCGATTCTTGAGGTAATGTCTCTTAGTTTTCCGTTGACAATAAGATTTCCAATTTTTGTAGGAAATTTGTCAGGCCAAAAACGTCTTTCTGTAGTGGATTTGCAAATTTCAAACAAAGCTCCTCTCCTGATAGGGTTACGTATTGGTTAATTACCTTGCTCAGATGCACAGTTCTCAAATCTGTTAGACCAGAGCAATATAACGTGAGATGTTTTAATCTCTCAGAGTGGTCATTACAGAATCGACAACTCTCTATCACATGAGGCTTCCGATATCTCAGGGCTAAACTTGATCTTGTGTCAAACAGATTTAACCTGAATTTTAGAAGCATCCTTCTGTGTCTGGCATTAGCTGTTTTTACCATGTATTGCAGTTGTTTTTTTTGGTCCTTTGCTTCAGTAGCCGCATCTTTCATCAGTGTATGGCGATTTCTATCGTCCACTGTTGCACACCAATCTCGTACCCATAGCTTTTTTTTCCACATAGTTTGGGTTAGTTTTCAGCATTTCCGAGTTAGTGTCTATTTCAGCAAGATGGCTTTGGCATGCGTCAATCCATTTTTTCAGTACAGATTCCTTGTTTCCTTCCATTGCGTCTCGTAATATTACAAATTGTGGTGTACATTTGTCAATAATTATTTTCCTGTAGGTCGACAGCATGTTCCACAAGACTCGTGCATTTATGGATATTAGATTTAGTTCATACCGTAGACATGCGCTTGGAATGCTTTTTTGTAGTTGAAGGACACGCCTCCAGTAGTGATTTTCTAGTTGTCCCCATAGATTCAAGCCAACTCCTAGAGCGCATTCTGCTCCATAAATCAATGTTGGGACTGCTTTTTGATTGTAGTGGGCTAAAACAGGTAGCAAGGAAAACTTCCCATATCTTTTGTTTATTATCAGTCCTTGACATGCTAGTTGTTTGCATTTTTGCTTTGCATTTTCGGCCCACGGAGCATCATTTATGTTGCTGTTAATCCACATTCCCAGGTATTTTACCTTTTTGACGCAATTCAATTTTTCGTTGTTCAGTTTCCAGGTCAAATTATTTCTTTTGACTTGCTTGTTATTTCGTGTGAGATCTTGTAGAATTATGAGTTCCGATTTTGCAGGATTGATTTTCAATTTATTTTTCTCCACATATTCTTCCAGACTCTTTAGTTTTCTTGCCAGTCCAATAGGTGTTAAATCGAGCAGTACGATATCATCTGCATATAGCAACGAGTTTATGCTTGTTCCATTAATTCTCGGTGGATTGGAGTTTACTGCTTCGATGGATTCTCTGATATCGGACAGGTAGAAGCCAAATAAAGTCGCTGCCAACGGGCAACCCTGTTTTACTCCTTGGTTTGTTTTTATGGATTCGCTGAGCGTCCCCCCAGCATCTAATCTGATTTTAATTTCCGTGTCGGTGTGTAGCTCTTTAATAGGATCTAATAAGTTTCCTGGACAGTTCCGTTTCTCCAGTTTATCCCAGAGCATTCCACGATCGATGGTGTCAAATGCGCTGGACAGGTCCACAAACGCAATATAGATCTTCTTGTTTTGACGGATGGCTTCCATTTTAAGGAAATTTATGATTTCCAAATTTAGGCCACAGCCGACACCCTTGACAAATCCCGCCTGTCGAACATCATAACTTTGAGATTCTTGAATCCATTTAAGCAGTTTAATCTGGAGTTGAGTTGCGAATATTTTCCCCAGCACATCTAGGAGTGCTATTGGGCGGTAGTTTCTTGGAACAGTGCGTGCGCCTTTTTTGAAAATTGGTACAATAATAGCGCTTCGCCATGTGGTCGGAATCTTTTTCTCCTGCAAGATAGAGGAAAATAAAGTGTGACACAAGTCTGTCCATAAGACAGGATGTTGTTTTAGCATCTGATTTGTAAGCCCGTCCAGTCCAGGGGCTCTGGATGTGCTGAGCCTCATGATATTTTTGTGTATGTCTTCTTTGTCTATTTTGATAGACCAATCATTGCTCAGATTGGATGGCTTGCTGCATGTTATGTTATTGTTGTAAAATGTATCAGAGTAGTGTTTGACCCAATCTTTCTCCGGCACCATGTTTTTTATTATAGCTTCTTGTGGTGTCGCCATGTTGTTCAAGTAGGTCCAAAATGCACTGGTGTTCCTATTGGTTATTGTTTCCATCATTACTTCTGCGTCTCTTTGTAGCATAACATGTTTATGACTAATCAACCAATTCTTGTAGGTTTGTCTCATTTGTTTCGTCTTTCTTTCGCAAATAGCACGAGTATCGGTTCTTTTCAGCTTTCTCAGTGCTTTGCTCAGCTCTTTCTTTTTGATGACAATCTCACAATCCCAAGTATGTAATTTTATAAAGTCAGGTCATGGCTTCACAGTTTGCTTCTCTCGATATGTTTCCAATAGAGCTGCATTTTCAATTTTCCCTGTGGCAGGCCTATTCTCCAGTGATTTTTTCAGTTTTTCTAACTTATTTTGGGTAAGCTTTAATCGATTGCGCCCTGGCACCACAATCAGGTTTGTACATTGATAGGAGATTTTCCCTTTCACACGGTGAATCTTCAGAGTTGTTTTTAGCATACAGTAATCGCTTGCCTCCATTTCAATGATGTCCAAGCGAGCAACATCCTGTTTCATTCTCTCTGACACGAACATGTAATCGATGGTAGACTGTTGTTGGTCCCTTTTCCATGTAAAATGTGCCGGAATATAACCTGGCGTTTCACCATTCAGAATCTTCAGATTCCATGCTTTCATTTCTTGTAACCATGCGGAGACAGTTGGATCACTAGACTCTTTCCCATTTGCACGGTCACTTTTAGTGTCATCTTTTAAGCAGTTTATGTTAAGATCGCCACAGATCAAAATCTTGGATTCTGTCCCATTGTCTTTGATATTCGAGATTATTTCCGTGACTAGGTCCAGGAATGTTTCTGTCTGCATAGCAGTGTGTTGCCAATAGACATTTATCAGTGTTAATTGATCTGTATTTCTAGGTTGCTGTGTCGGCAATTTAATCTCAACTACTTGTATATATGCTGATACATTTTTTGCAGATAAAATACGTATGCCACTTCCAAGTTTAACAAGTGTGAGCAGCCCCGACATTGGACGTCCTTTGGCTCCTTTGATTGCAGTATTAAAAGCAATCTCGAAGCCGTTAGCTACAGGCAGATGCAAAAGCCAGGTCTCCTGTAGGCACAGAATATCCACGTCTTCTAAATTCATTGGAATTTCACCGAACAAATGTCTGTGGCCTCTAGTGTTCCACGAGGCAATACAGATCTCCTCCTGTTGACATGGTCTCTGGCATTAGATCTTGTTACAACAATTGATGGTTTGGGCAACCCAGGTCCAGTCTTGTTCCTCTCTGGGTTTGGGACAGCTTAGCTGGACGACTTTGTCGATCTTACTGATCGTTATTTTGATCTGCTCATCTTCAAAGATCTGCTTGTCCTCACTCACTCGATGGAGAGACTCATTTATCTTGCACGTGGCCTTACATACTCCCCCTGACTTGAGGGGGCTTTTGATTGCAAGTAGGCGGCCATCTGAGGGACATATACATTTTTTGGGCTCCTCCGGCCCATTGCTCTTATTAATTTCAGTGATATCAAACCCCAGGGAGTTCAAAGTGATGCTGCTGTTTAGTAGTGAGTCACAGATAACTTTTGATGCTATGTGTAAAATAACACGGTCATGCTCACTTTCATCTTCAAATTCCACAATTTGAATGTCCTCAGAGGCCACCGTCCTCAATTGCGGTATGTGGTGAAGTAACAGCATCACATTTTTCCGATTCAGTATCGGAGCATCTTTTTCTTTTTCAATTTGTTCAGCCGTATAAGGTATTTCCCCAATTTCTTCCGATCATTATCTATTTTGGGTTGACGATTCGTTTGTTTGTTGGCTGATACATCTGATGACTCTGCCCCTCGTTTATAGCAATCAAATTTTATCTTTCTTGTTGTGGAGTGACATTTGCCTGTCCTTCTTGTGTTTGTCTCCTGCTTAGGTGATTCGCTGTTATGCTTCATTGCTCGTGCGTTTGGGCTTTCTTGAAATTTCACTGCATGAATCAGAGTTCTTTTTGACTCTAATGTATGGAATTCTTGTTTATCGTTCTTTGCATCGTAATTGGGTGATACTCCGTCCAGTTCATTGGTCATAGATCTTTTATCATTAGCGGTTCAAATTCTTTTAGCTTCTAAGGTGAGGAATTTCTGACAGCTAATGGTTAAAGGTTTCGAGATGATTTCTTCCTGCTCTTTTACATCGACAGTTACCGTCCTTTGGTTGTTAGATGGGAGTGCCCTTGTTTCCGGGGCAGTCGATTTTATTGCTGGATACTTGTTTTGTGGCGACTCAGCCGACTCCCTGTTGCCGTTTGTAGGTGAACGTAGATCTATATTTATATTTGCCAAGGGCGGTTGAGAAGCCGCATGTGTGTCAGTGGCTGTGGCCGGTATCGTTTCGCTTTGATCTTCTTCGTAATCCTCATAAGTCGAAACGTTTAGCAGCTCTCCAGGGATGCTATCGTCTTTCTTAGAATGGTCCTCACCTGGCATATCGTGATTTTTTTGTTCATCGGCTTTCGTTTTTTTCACTCTTTTCCGTGTTGGGATTTGTTAGCCCTTTATGTATCTTATCACAGGTTGTTGTGATACTGAAGCCTTTGATGTTTCTTAAAAACTTTCGCACCTGTGATCTTTGCTGGGGTTTCCTTTTTCTCATGTTTTTAAATTTCTTTTCTGTCAGTATGTGATTTGAGCCACTCTTTGTGGCAGCATTCTGTTTGTTTCGGTTGAAGATTCTATGAGACAGAAATCCTTTGCACTATTTTCCACATGGTCATGTTTGTTGGCTGACCCTTGAGTGGGTAGGCTTTGAGTCTTATTATGGCCTGTTTGATTTGCCGTATCAGCTGGACAGGGAGTGTCACTCTTCGCTTCTGTTACTGGTGCACCCGGACTCAGTTCAAGATCCGAGATCGTAATGGGTAGATGTTTGGAAGGTGTGGACTGTGTTGCTTCATCTGCCGCTTGTTCGGACGGCAAGGTTCCCGTAATCGCCTTGTGTGTATTACTTCCACTATGTTGCTCTTTTGATGATCGTTTGTCTTCCACTTCCTTAATGTATTTCACCTTTTGTTTGCATTTTTGAGGTGGCGCAATAGTGATAGAGTTTGCAGGTAAGGTATCGTTAATGTTTCCGGCCATAGAGCTTAATTCAATTCCATAATTTCCTTCAGTTGTGGTTGTTCTCTCTTTGGGATTTGTGTATATCTTTTCACCTGCAGTTCTTCTCTGATCGTCAGTTGCGTGGTGTTTATCCAGTGTTGGCATTTTCACATTAGATGATTTCAGCAGGGCAATTGCTTCTCTGGCAACTTCAGCAAACAGGCGCTTGTCTGTTGAACTGTTTTTGGTGTGCTCCAGTATTACCTTTACATTCTTTTCATATTTCGCATGTTCATTGGCCAAAATTTGTTTGGTCGCCGTTAATTCTTGTTCTATTGCCATCATTTTGGTGTTCATCATGGCTAACAGAGTTGTCTGGTCCTTGGCATTGTCGTTCAGATGTTCATAAAGTTTCATATAAGGTGCCAAGGATATGGTATTAGCCGCCATTATTATGGTATTCAGATTTTCAGCTATTTTTTTAGCAAGAGTTTGTGCTAATGGTTGGGTTGGCTTTTGGCGTTTGTAGCAAGGCCGTTTAAATCTTGCTCCCCAGAATGTCTGGGACTTTGTTGGTGGCTCAGAGAAGTCATTAGCACCAGAGAATAGGGAAGGAGATCCAATTTGTGGTTCCTTGGTTATTCTCTTTTGTGAATGCGGTACATACTCTTCCGTTAAAGATTCCAATCTCTTCCTTTTTGCCAGGGGGCGCAACCACAAATACAGTTTCTCATCCCGTCTGATATCAGGAGTTTGTAGTTGTGCTAGATTCATAGGTTTGGTACCTTGAGCCCCACATGACTGATCATGTGGGCTGTCTGCATTTGGGTACTCTAAAGGTTGTTCTGCAGGTTGTTCTAAGTTTGGTTCAGGATGATGCAAATTTCCAAATTTTGCATTGAGCTCTTTTAGGTCGCTTAAAACCTTGTCAACGACCACAATAGAGTTACGCCTGTTAGCACCAGTCGTGAGACTGCCCGCTTCCTCATACAGGCAGTTTGCGCTATCCCAATCAGGGCAAATCTGTAGGTTTCCTGCTTCGTCTGTTAATGAATTTCCACTTAGAGGATTAAAGCTGTTGCCTTCATCAAGGGAGTTGTCAGGCTCAGTTCCTTGAATCATTTTGTTTTCCAACGTTACATTTTTCCAATTCAGATCTCCTGTTGGTAGATCTAGGGAGATTATCGACTTTTCAGTCTCAGGGACGTGCACGTTTGTGCCACTGATGTCACAATTGTTGGTAAGTACAGCGTCTTGACAAGCCGAGGATTGGAGAGTTGGGATGCTTTGGACAGCGTTTCCAACGTTGCTTAAGGGTAGACCAGTTGTGTCTCCAGTCCGCGTGATGCCAGCGCACGTTGGACTGGTCGACTTAATCGCCTCCACTTCTACATTTTTTGTGCGCATAGCCCCACTCAAGTCTACCCCAGTGGTCAAACCCACAGATGTTTTTGCACCTCTCGATCTATCTATGGCTGCCTCCTTATCCATGTTACCCTCCAGATCGATGATTATATTTGGAGTTAACGGGGTGGGTGTCAATGATACTGGGGAGCTGTTACCCAAGCAGTCTAAAAAAACATCAGAGTTAGTGGACATAGTTGAGACACAAGTCCTTTTTCATACAACACGGGCACTTACCGGTGGGGGCAGGCCCATTTGCTCCGGTGACTCCTTTCCTGCGGCGGGTAACATTCGTCGCTGTTGCCGTGTTAGTGGATGAACTCCACCATCTGGACTCGTGTTCTGAATCAGCACTGCTTCGTTGTATGCCGTGTGTTCTAGTCCGGAGGTGCTGGGTCCCTGCATAGATACGAATTGTAAAGCAGGAATGTTTCCGTTCCCGGAATGTGGCTTATACTGAATTACCATCAGGGCTCCGAGCTCAGTGCCCCTGTGTCCACGTGCAACACAGACAACACACTCGCCGCACTCCGCGATGCTCCGCGTGTGAATGAATGTTTTGTGCTGGTCGCTCCACCTCCACGCCAGTAAAAAGAGAAGATAGACTGCAGCTCCTCAGTGAATCAGGGAAAAAACACGGACAACACACTTGCCGCACCCCGCCAAAGGAGGATCTTTCACCAAGATATTAGAACGTTCATATTGCACCTTTTTAACAGAGGAAGCAGCAAGTCCCATATAATCTACTACCTTGACAATGGTCCTTTGGAAAGGCGCACTAAGCTTTTCATAGGTCGAGGCCAGCATGAAATCAAGCTCAGGCAATGGATAAAGGCTGTTGGTGTCCTGAAGGTCGAAAGCCAGGACAACCATACCCTTATGGATTCCAGCCCAAAAAGAAAGAGCTCATTCTCTTTGACAAAGATTTTCCCAAACCTGGACAAAAAATCCAACCTAGTGATTGGGCATGCTGCAGGCTTTCCTGCACCTTTTCAGAGTAACTGTCGATAAGACCCATGGAGAAGTGCTTGGCACTGCGAGATACCTTGTTGGAAGGCAAAACTGAGCAGCATGGGAGTGGAGCAGGCTTTATAATAGGGGACTGGACCAAGCTCATATGTGGAGGCAGGCTGAAGAGGTGACTCTGCTGGCCTGATGAGGACACCTTATATTATCACTGGCAGTAAGTGTTAAGCTTCCGGCTGACGGACCTTGGCCAAAACCTTTCTCATTTTCCAACAGAACTCCTACCACTACTCTGGGGTAAAGGAACTGGTTGGGAATGGTACCTGCCCAAGTGTAAGCGGCGTGTCCAAGGCTGATACACAGGAGTAGCTAATGCAATTTCTATAGGACAAGGAAGAGGGGTGCTTTAAGGAGGAAGTAGGAGAATGCATCCCCATAAAGCATATCTTTATCCTTTTTCATGCTCTCCTTTCAGCAGTTTGATTCTGCAGTCTTTTCTGGACCTACATTTTTCTAAGTGGAAGGCTCAGAAGAAATTTGGGGAATTGGTGAAAGTCTACTCCATCCTTGTGGAGAATGTTGAAT
Source organism: Ambystoma mexicanum (assembly GCF_040938575.1). NCBI lineage: Eukaryota > Metazoa > Chordata > Amphibia > Caudata > Ambystomatidae > Ambystoma > Ambystoma mexicanum. Next base: position 330,241,240 of record NC_090929.1, read on the forward strand.
AGCATTGCATCATGCATTGGCACGATCCAGCCATGTCATGGTCACCACATATACGGCTATGGCACCATCATGGAGTTCTCTGATAACTTGCAGGACTTGAAGGGAATCACGACACAGGTATAATTGATTGGTGTTCGCCAGAAGCAGCGTGCAGTACATGGAGGGAAAAGGAACTGAGGCCATATATACCATCCAGGTATTAAATCCAGGGTTAAGGGTGACATCACCAAGTGGAGCAGACAGAGCAAAATGGTGGCTGAAAAAATTATGAAAGCCAGAATGTTGTATCAAGGATATTACTATAAGTAATATGTGGGAGGAAATAATCTTTTGGAAAAGTGGTGGTTTGACAAGGAGGATCCAACTCCTGGTGCAAAGCCTCTTTTTATTCTTCCTTTTCTTTTTTAGTCTTCCGTTAGTCCCTGGGAAGATACTACAGCAGCCGAGAGTGGATCTGTGGGTGTTGTTAGGAGGGGCTGGAGAAGTGGGTAGAAGGAGGAACATGCCCTGCTCCTATCCAGATAATTCGTAATCCAATTGGGGTACATTGAGTGCCATGAACCACAGCAGTTAGTCTCATGGCCTATAATCAAACGCAACATCGATGCAAATCTGAAGCAGACATCTGATAATTGAACTCCAAACAAGGCTTGACGTCAGAGACTTCCGCAATGGGAAATGTTCTTCAAATAGGGAGGCGAAAAACATTGCAGTGGCTGTTCTAATCATAGCACCTGTGCACACAGAAAGAAGAACTGAGGTCACAGGGCCTGCGCAGCGATGCAACTGCAAATAAGTCAATCAGAGCCACAAAGCGCCCTCTGTTGGCCAAGAAGGGTTTAGGATGCAGTCTAGCCTGTTGAAGATATCATAAAATGGGAAACCTGGGGAAGGTATCAATGTAATGCTAAGCAGAACACACCATCCAACATCACACCACCCTCCTCCCAGGGTCAGGCACAAGATTGTCTTTGCGCTCCAAGTATCGAAAACAGTAGGCATTGTAGCCAACCCACTCTACCCAATGCATGAACGCTTCATTTTTCAACTTGTTAAATGGAGGAAAACATTGATCATAACTGTGACACAGACTTAAGAAGGCATGTGTTTGACTGGGTAGGAGGGTAACGCAAACCTCAATAGCAGGCATCTGTGAAAAGGAGTTACGATTCATGCCGTTATCAGGATCATTGCCATTAGTCCACTTAGCAACAAATCGCTCAGCAGCCCCCCCCCCCCCCCTTATTCTCTGGAAATGAACAAGTACATAATGTTACCATCAATTCCATTCATCATCTGAAGGTTGTAAGCACATGTACATGCTTACAATCAAGGATGCGCCCATCTCCTTCTCTCAGCATGCATACATCGTCAAATTGTTTAGTAGAGTTACAGAGCATGATTGTCACTTGAGTGTTCGGCAGTTCCCATTTTAGTCAAATGGGAATGTGGCATTTCAATATGGCCTACTTTGTCATGCTTGTCTTTTGCAGACTGATGTTGCCGCCTACAATGTGCTTTTAGTACAGCTCTTTCAGGCAAAGTTTGCTTTGAACTAATTAGATAGTGGGGACCCAACATTGCAAACTCAACTATTAATAGCGACTGGACAATGAAGCTAGCAAAATGAACTATGGACACCAGATCTATTGTTTTTCCACAGATTCTGAGACTTTTAGCCTTTGGATGTGGTTATGGTATTAAAAAGGACACTGGCATTTCTGGACAATCAGGACTGCAGTACTACTGAGTGTAAAGAATCCTGTTGCTACACGTAACTACCCACTTAGCCCCTAACACTAACAGTGGAACGTGACCTTGTCAGTCACTGGAGAGCCAACACTAAAGAAGACTGGATGGCTAGCATCAGGGAGCTGTACAGTTGTGCTTACTGCAATACTGCAGCTAGAGAACAGCAGAAAAACAAACAAAACCATACTTATATATATAAATAAACTACAAGTTCCACAGAATACCAACTGGCTAAGTGAATTATTTACACACTCTAATGATTGTGTTACTCAATCTGTACATAACCAACTATTTGCTGTCATGAACAGAGAATGCTAAATTCTTTACTTTTAAATGATTGCGAACATATCCGATGCAGGATCATAAGAGCACTGTGAATACAAGATAACATGTTTAAAAAATAAGATTTCATCGTAAGAAAACTTTCTAGGGCTCTTCTTCACTTACTTATTTTGATGAAAATTCCTTGAATGTCGCAGCAAACTGAATCTGGTATTTTTGTTAACATTACTCCTTTTCACTGATTTATTTGTAAAGAGTGTACTCTTAATAAAATGAGATTACTGATGCAGATTTGCATGGCTTGCAGGAGAAAGTAATCTAATCTGGTACAGTAATTTGGGCAACCTTGATGAAATACACAGAAATTAGCTTGACACACTATAGCTTAGATTGCCTTATCTTTTAACTCAGACAAGCGTAGACTATCCAACAGCGAGAACATCATGCAATTCTCACATGCAGCTGGAGGTCCTTCAAACTGGCCAATTACCACTTGTTTAGCTGCCTTGTCGGAGTCCTCACTCTCGAAATCCGGGTCATCCATGACAAATGAGAGCAACTGGGTGGCGATGGGTCCTTCCAACTCACTGTCCGACTCTGCATTCCGCCCTTCGTTCCCCTTCTTTCTTGGCACAGATACCTGGGCTGGAGTATGGGGATTCTGAGACTGGCCTGTAGCAGCCTGAGGAATGAGGGACAAGCTGCCAACAACTTCTGTAGAGAGCTTGCTGCTGCTGCTGCCGCCATTTTCTCCTGGAGCAGATGACGGAGGTGAGCTGGCAAAAGGTTTCGGACCCATGACTTTTGTGAAAGCCGATTCATACTGGGGTTTGATGAAATTACTAGTTCGAGAAGGCCTGATGAGAAAGAAAAAGGTGCGTGCAACATAAGTAAAGAAAAAAATCAGCTTGAGTCAAAATTACTTTTAGCAGAAAAATTGCGACAATCTAGAAATTCACACACTTATCTTAATATTTCACACGGTGATAAGAATGGTTTGTCGAAAATAGTCTATCATTAGCTAAAGTGTGCTAAACAGTCACCCTTTGCTCATCAACTTCCCAGTCTAGTCTAACAGCCCACATATAGTTTACCTCTGATAAATGCATGAACATAGCATGCAGGCCTCCAACAGGAGTTTGAGTCTCCTCCAGGCCGACTCATGCCCCCAACGGAAATTGCGCACCACAATATGGGTAGTAATCATCGGTACTTTTAACATCTGCTGCCAAGTGCGTTTGAAACTAGTTATCCCTCGAGTCAGAGCGATATAAAACACCACTTACTATTTTCATCATCATTTTAGGTCTTAAGCTTCTACTTTGTGATTCATGGAATGGCCACTAGAAAAAAACATTTAGTGGCCACATGCTTTTAATTCAGCATTTACCAGTGTGGGAACTGAGTGAGTGATGTCTTCTTAGTTATCTCTGATTAAACACCTTTTAATGTATCCATAGAATACATACTATATAGACAACTGTGATGAATCTGATGATGTCATCACATCTTTCCTGGGGTAACTTCTGCTCATGTGGCTAGGGGACGGCAGCCGCTACCTGATCCTGACACTGGGGGGTGGCTATTTGAGGGAGGATCACATGAAGGCAGGTGACCGTCAGGGGGATTACACGACATCATTGGAGGAAAACACATGCCCCATTTTTCCTTTCAGGGATACTCCTTCTCTTCCCCATGCCTTAATGGCATATTGTAACCCTCTCCCTCAAACCAATGTTATGTCTGCTTTGTACAGTCCCCAATACACAACAGGGAGTGATGTGTTGGTAACTGAGATAAGGAAGAGGCAGGGAGCAGTACTGATTGCTCCAAGTGAAATTCATTGGCAGCTTCCTCAACATCATATTGCAAGTACAACTGATATGACAAAGAGGAACAAAGCCATAAAGATGACTAAAGTCGACAAACAAACTGAGCAGTCTAGTCTTTGGAAGCTACTTCGAGCTGCTGGGAAGTTGAAATTGCCAACAGCTGACAGAAGGCATGAGAGAGACCCACGGAAGCTGAATGATGCCGCGAGCTGCAAGGAGACCAAAATAGTCACGGTTGTCTCAGTCGGTGAAAGCAAAACCAAAGCAAAACCTTACAATGTGAAGGGCAGTCGAGTGGCAGAGGACCCGTCCCCTGTGTCAGAGAAAGCCGCGCAAACGTGGCAAAGCTACAGCTGTTAATGGGACGCACGCTGAGCCAGAAGTTGGCTCAGAGAAGCAACAAAGAGGTGCAATAGAAGTTCAAAGCACCCTGCAAGCCCAGAGAAGAGAAACGGGTTACTGGGGTGCCTGAAACCGCATGCCGCCCCATCATAGCTAACAGAAAGAATGCCAAATGAAACATGCAAAAAGTTCAACGGGATTTTGAACCATACCACTAACAGATCACTGGGCCCATAGTTGATAGGAGGAAATATAACAAATAGTAGTACGAATGTGGAAATAAACTTTAAATCTGCAGTAAGAAGCCAACAGTGGGCTAATCTCTCTTTTTGGGAAAAAGAGAAGAAAACTGCATATAAATCCTGGCAGAATAGTATACCAGGCAAAGTAAAGCAACTGAAAGACTTTACATCAAGGTATTGAAAAGCTTTATTAAACACCTGCCAGGAGAGTTCACCAGGAAAGCTTAAGTGTTGAAACCCTGGTAGGAGAGTACAACAGGCATAGTGTAAAGGTGTGTGATGACCAACAGTGAAATCTCAAGGAGGATGCACGCCCTTGAAATTGTGAATTGTTTCTTAAAGCGAAGGAAAGACCTGGCAGGGGAGTACACCAGGTGGCCTGTGAGTCCGGGACCCACACCCAAACTACAAGTATTAGAAAAGAAACTAATGGAAGTGGGATTGTAAATTGTTTTGCTTCAAAGGAAGAATCTGGGGAAGGGAGTTGTTCCCTGGAACCGTGAACACACTAGGAGGAGGGAGTTACCCTCTTGAGCTCCAAGGAACGTGGTTATTCTTTGTTGGATCCTTCTTACTTAATTTCATCGTAGAGAAGAGAAACGTGGGAAGGAGAGTCATTCCCTGGAACTGTGAATATTGTTCACAGAGACCCTTTTGTTGTATTTATACCCTTTTGTTGGAGCTGAACATTTGTGCACTTTAAGTATTAGAGACAATATCCTTAGCACTTTAGAGTCTGTTTTTAGTGTGAGGGCTAGGCTAGGATTTTGGACACAGGACATACTTTTTTGATTTGGACATCTTGACAACAGACAGACCCATAGGGACAGCAAGGCATATTCCAACCCCTTTTTCATTTAATAAATGTCTATAAACAAAACCATGAGTCCTCTGTGTCCGTGTCCCATTCCTGGCCCTGACACAACTTTTAGCAAAGGCCTAAACAAAAGCAATTTCCTTTAACATTTTGGAACTGAGGGCCAAAGTTCTATAGAAAGGAAATATATTCCTACAGGGGTGGATGCCCCCAAAGTCGTGGGAACCTCAAACTGCGCATAGGACATTCTTTTAGGGTTCACAAGCCGCTGAAGTCCTGCAATGCAAATTATTCAGCATTTTACAGATCCAGTGTGTAGATTTGTTGACCTTTCTTTCAGTCTGTAGACCAGAGGTAAGGTTAGCAAACGCGCAAACATGGGGCAAAGTGATAAAATACATTGAACAACAAATCTCACTCTAAACCTTGTTTTAAGAAGTTAATAGTTCCTAAACAGCATGGCAGCAGTACATGCAAGCAGGTATCATCCACTGCTACTACAGATCTCACTGTAGATTCCAAGATGACTTCCAGCCCTCTTAGGTAAGCCCCCTGATGCACCACATGATCGTGGGGACATGACAATCAGGAGGTCAAACCCTTACAACACAGGCATCATGTTGCAGGACAGCCTCACATTGGGGGGGGGGGGGGGGGGGTTAACTGCCCTTTGAACAAAGTTAGCAGCAACGATTTTTCAGCCCTCGGGACAGCTGCCTGAAGTACGAATAGCGTTTCGGCTAGACCCCAAGCAGGAAGGGGTCCACAACTCATGTACTGGTGCATGATACTGGGAGAGAAGCATAGGAAGCTTTGGGGCTAGGAAACAGTGTTTGCAATTTGATGAGGGGGAAATTACAATAGTCTGCCAGCAGTCCGGGCTAGTAAGAACCTCAACATAAAGCAATCTCATAGAAGGAATATTAGAAAGGGAAATTGGTGGCGGTAATGAGAAAGTGAAGATCTCTGATCAGAATTTGAAATCAAGAGAAAACAGTTTGAAAATGAGTCATACGAAGTTGGAAAGCATAGTAGTGTGCAGCAGTGTGTGTTGGGTGTGAGTCAGTATCAGCAGCAACTTCCCTGTTCTCTGTGGATATAGACTTTGGACTTCTGAACCTGCAGTTGTATTTTCATCTCAAGCAATTTGCAGCAAGGAGGAAGGTTGTCACCTTATAATCACTGAACCTGCACGGAGCACGGCAGTTTTATTTGGGTATTTGGCATCCGGCGGTCTGTGGGGCAGCACGCCGCTCATCAGCAGATCCTGGGGTGAGTACCTCTCCACTGTGCAGCTCCTACTATTCATGCTGACTTTGCATTGCCTATACAGCGGTTCCTTTCCTCCCTTTTATTGAACTCAGAAGAGTCAGCGGAAGTGTGTGAGTCCATCTGCACATAGCCTCTTACCTTGCAATACTTTGTTATCTTAACAAGGGTCATCACGGAACTATTGGAATTCTCGGAGCATTTTGGAGTGTGTACCAGCAGGCACATAGCCCACTACTCCGTAAAACATTACCTTGCCTACTAAAGGAGTACCACAGTAACCTTTCGAACATTCAGAGCCATTGGGAGAGTATCACTTTTAAGCACAAAGCTTGCAACTCCACAATACATTATTTATCATCACCTTGCCGAGTAGAGGACTTCCACAGAACTTTGAAACTTACTGAAGGATCGGGATTGAGTGTCGCCAGTAGGCACTTAGCCAGCTACTCTATTCCCTATTCATTAAAGATTTCCCCTTCCTCTTCTCCTTTCTCTTCCCTCTTTTTCCTTCCCTTCCCTACCACCCACAATTCCCCATACTCACTTTGGAATCTCATGCAACTATAAACACCTTGCTGGCACCCAAACATTTTCTCTTTTCCCAACTCTGTTCTTGGCTGACTGCTGTGTTCCAATTGAATGCTTATCACTACTGAATTACATCCTAAAGAAATGAAGCCAGAATGCCAACGCAAATACCCACTGAGCAGCGCATCACAACACAACACAACAGAAGGCAAAGAAAACACGCAGCCCTACATATACAAAGGAGTCCACTGCCCCTTCAACTCTCCCAAAAAAAGATAAACAGGACTCAGAAACAGGCAGGCAATCGAATATCCATGGTTTCTTTACTACTATGGTGCCTGAACTGGAGTGTAACATGGATCCAATCACATTGCACCCATGCCGGCAATTCAGCAGTCAATGTTTCTCTCACTTCCAATCAGAGCTAATTCGCTGACCAGCCCCCGATCGACGACACCCCTCTCTACTGAAGATGTCCATCGGCCTGCGAAGACCTTCACTGGTAAATTCACGCAGTGTTGGGCCTGGATAACATGATCGGCACTCAACTATCGGCGTCTCCCAATCTCCAAAGATGTTTGTCCTCACCCCCCTCCTTTGACTCCGATGACTTTGGTTGGGAGTGCCAGGTCTCAGGTGTCCTCTTTTGGAGGACAACAATGAGACTACCTACCAATCTGCAATACTGAAAATAATTCTATCAAAGGTTGAATCTCTGATGTCACTCTGCTCCACCATGGCAGGAGAGCAGCGGGAGCTTCAGCACATGTGATACTGATAAATACTATTACACCTGATAAGTATACACCCCCTGTTTCACCCAATGCCATTGAGCATGTCCCACCCTTCCAATCAGTCCCTCATTCCTTAAAGGTCTCCAGTCGTAATGTTTGGAACAGCCAGGTCTGCAGCAGCCCACACCTGCCCCCACCCCGATTCTCCTTTGACTTTGGTGGAGGTCTTGTTGGATAAAACTACCCAGGGACCTTTGCCGGAGGCATCTACCCCCCCCACCTGTACTGCGTGTGCGAAAACATGGCGCCTGTGCACAGCATTTTGGACATTCACTTCTAATCCGCAATGAAAGTCTATGTTCCTGTGAGCTCAGTTAGAAGGCAAGAGAAACAAGGAAAAAATCAACTCCCACTGTAAATAGACACAAAAGTTAAGGTCTACAATGTACTAAATTTGCCAAGCCAATGTACATTCTGCTCCTAGGGAGTTCAGACAATAGGACAAATGCTGAGGACAAACAACTGGAGCGAAACTGATCATAAATTTTAATGGAATAGGTTAAAATATCCAAAACACAACATAAATGAAAAAAATAATTCTAAACAATGTAATAAAAGATTTTTTGTACCTGAATTCTTTGAATACATACACAGTAAATAAACCAAAGTTGTCAAAGTAAGTAATACAACATACTAAGAGAGACATTTTGTTCTAAACATGGACAAAGGATTTTTTTCCATTTGGCGTATAAATTGCAAGATTGAACTTAGTATTTTAGCATGTACAATTGCAATTCAAAGGTTCCTATCCTTTGTGTGTATACATGATCAAGGTATGATCATGTTTTTGTAAGAAGGCAGATATGAATTTTGCAATGATTGGAATTTTATTTTATGAAACCGAGGAGCTCACTAAGAAGGATAGTTGTTGTATTGTTTGCTCAAGGACAAGCTGAGAAGGGAATCCGAGATGTGCAGGTGCATTGATAATGGGTGCTGGAAAAGAGCATGCAGAAGATGAGCTGGGTTTTTCCACTACTGTCTGGATTTTTACACTCTTTGCCTCCCATGATTGCTGCCTGTCCTTCAGCCGGGGACAGTTTGCAACCTATGACGTGCGGGGACTTGTCCCCCATAAAAAGAGCGGTATACTGAGAAGACATAGAATTGGAACGCAGGGTGATGAAGTCTCACTGAGAGGGAGAACGCTCCGCTCCAGCCAGAAGCACGGAAACTGTTCTCCTGAACATCTGTCAAGGCCTGCTCCCTAACCTCGATTCTAATCCCCTCTGTAACCATCGTACTCGATCTCTCTTCTGCCTTTGACATGGTCAACCATGCCATCCTGCAAAATCGTCTCAGTATAACCTGGGTATCACCGATCAGGGCCTGGCCTGGCTGACCTTGTTCCTCTCTGATCATCCCTCCCAGGCCCAACTTGTGTCCTTCCTTTCCTCTATCTTACTCTGTGGTGTTCCCCAGCGGTCTAAGCTCTCTCCTTGGCTGTTCAACCAATACCTGGCACCTCTCGCCCACTGCATTGCTGCTCTCTGCTCCAACTTTCAGTGCTATGCGGATGACACTCTGCTCGTTTTCAGACTCAACTATGCCACCTCTTCTCCTTCTCTCACCTCTGACTGTCTGCTATCCAGGAGTGGTGTGCAACCAACAATCTCTGCCTCAATGCCAGTAAGACAGAGATTCTCCTCATTTGCACACCTGCATCCTCCTTTCCCGTCACTCTCTGTCCGGCTTCTCTTGGTCCTCTTTCTGCTCCCACCTGTTAGGCTAAGAACCTCTGGGTCATCTTCGACTCCACACGCTCCTTTTCTCTTCACATGTCTGACGTCTCTAAGAAGTAAAACTACCAACTGTACCCCCTCAGAGGTATTCTTCCTTTCCTCTCCTCCCCCCATAAGCTCACCGCCTCTAGAGCTCTGGTTCTCTCTAGGCTGGAATACTGCAACAGCCTCTTTCTGAATCTGCCTGCTTCTACTCTCCGCCCCCTGCAACTCATCCAGAACAGGACTCCAAGACTTTCTCTTGGCCTCAGGTGCAGGGCTCGTATCTCTCCAGCTCTGAAATCTCTGCATTGGCTCCCAGTGGCTGCAAGGATTAAGTTCAAGACCCTCTGCATTGTCCACAAGGCCTTTTGGGGACTGGGTTCTCAATATCTCCAGGTCTCTCTTCACAAATACCTTCATACTCAAGCTCTTTGCTCCTCTACCTCCAACTCCCCCAGGGTCAGTCGCTTCTCCAAGCAACGAGTTGGTGGTAGATCCCTTTCTTTGGCTGGGGCCTCCCTCTGGAACAGCCTCCCTGCCCCTCTGAAACTTGAGGAAAACCATCTCCGGTTCTGGAAACACCTCAAGCCCTTCCTCTTTGCTTCTGCCTCCCCTCTTCCTCTCCCCTGCCGATTTCCTGTCTGATACTGCACTGGTCACCTGGCTACCCTCTGATTCATGCCCAGGTCCCTGCCCGCCCAGTTGCACACCTGCACTGGCTCCCAATAACCCTTGCACTTGGGTCTGTATCTGTAACCCTACAGTCCCCCTAGCTGCACTTACCCTGGCATCTGCCACCTGCTGGCCGCACTTGTTATTGTTGTGATCCCATGTACATCACTGTCCCCCTCCCCTCCCCGACACTTTTACCCTCTCCCCTCCCTTGCACTTGCGCGATCTCAATGTCACTCGGCCTAGTAAGATCTTTGTCTCCGTCTTCCCTCTATCCCCCCTTCCTTGCCTCATCACGCCTTGAAACACTTGTGTATAAGCATGTTACAAATGCCATATCATATCAGACCCTGTTAGTACATGTGATCTCTTCCACTACCTGCCTCGGGACATGGTAGTGTCATCATGGCTGAGATTATGTTTTCTCGTACAACTGCACTAACAGTGATGTAGACCCTTTTGTAACTATTCTTATTTTGTGTGACTATAATAATAATAATAATTTTGCATTTATATAGCGCTACGAACCCTCAGGTATCTGAGCGCTGCTTATTATCACCCACGGTGTGGGGTGCTCATTTATCGACCCCGGAAGGATGAAAGGCTGAATTTGGCCCTGCTGGGATTCGAAGCTGCGTTGGCAAGTTCTGCACAGATGTCAAAGCGAGCACTCTACTCGCTGTGCCACTTGACCGGCTATAACCTATAACCAAATGCATGTATTCCAATAGTTCTCTGTATACTTATAAAGTGTGCGAATAAAGGGCCTGTAAAGAGCCAATTATATTCTAATCATTGGTCTAGGTGTGTATCATTGCCTTTCTGAGTCCAAGTACCTTTGGTCCGTGTAATAGGGTGAGTAGTTCTGAGGTGATTAAATGTGTCCGAAAAAACAAAACACCCCCACCACCACCCCCTAAGCAAGTCAGACAAAGAAAGAAAATTAAACTATCAGGGAAAAACCTTTTCAAATTCGAGGCCTCTCCCTTTCTTATCAAGGCCACAAAGGGTGGGGACATACTGGAAGGCTTTCTCCTCGCCTCCCATCCTACATCCATAGTTCCTGCGAGGGTATACAGGAAAACAGGGCTATGGCACTACTCGAACGGTCCAATTACATGGCCCCCTAGACACTTGGGTGTGCTCAGGTGTACAGACTGCTGTGAATAAGGAAGTTTATCCTGTGGATAAAAACACATGGCTGAGTTAACTGACACTGTTATGAATGTGAGACATGCCAAACAATATGTAGTGGAAACGCATATTTTCTCCGACATTTGTCACTGCTCTAGAGTGGCCACATTTCCTCTTTGATGGCCAGGGGCACCTGGAATTCATCACCCTAACCGGACAGACAACCCAACAGATAACTTCCCCTACTATCCTATAGCAAACACATATGATTATGATGGCAATACAGGCCAGTCAGAAAGCTTTGGTGGCGCCCCAAGTTGAACCCGCTTCCTCCTGAGGACCTATTAGTATGGCTCAGAGAGCAGCTGGCCCCCCTTTATGAACATCAGAGTATACAGGGTAACACAAGGAGGGATTATATGCCCACCAGCCCTCCCTGGGGACAAAACATACACTTTAACACAGTAACAACTTCTACCAATCTTTTGCCCAGGACAGTATCCAATGAAGTTACCCTTTTTACAACAAACATTATCATGAGCATGGCGGGTGACTTCCCCCTGGGAAATGGATCAAAGTAGAAGA